>NC_064859.1:53770790-54070790 GCF_024139225.1 Suncus etruscus | reverse complement strand
GAACAAAAACTTACTTCAAAAAGAAATACAGATGTCCAAAAGGCACATAAAAAATGCTACACATCAGTAATCATCAGAGAGATGCAAATCTAAACAACAATGAAATATCATCTCAGACCACAGGGACTGACATATGTCACAAAGAACAAGAACAACTAGTGCTTGCATAGATGCGGGGAGAACAGGGCTCTTATTCATTGCTGGTGAGAATGTTAACCATTTTTGGAAAACAATATGGATATTCCTCAAAAACCAAGAAATCAAGCTTCCATATGATCCAGCAATATCACTCCTCAGGATAAACCTAGAAACCCAAAAATATCATGCCAAAAAGCCCTCTGCATTCCTCTGTTCATTGTAGCACTATAGCTAGAAACTGAAATAGCTAGAAACTGGAAATAACCCAAGTGCCAGAGAACAGACGCGTTGATAAAGAAATTGTATTGTTTAAAGACACTTCTCAAAAGCTTCTTGCAAGACTGGTTTCAAGGCTTTAAAGTCCCTAAAGGGTTTCCTGTTCATGAAGTTCTGTATCATTCCTTCAAATCTGAATGCTGATAAATGTTGAGGGGTAAGGAGATCATTTCAATGATTTTTAAAATTATTTTTTATTTTTAATATATATTTTATTGGATCATAAATGAAAAGGTATAATGTACAAGTGATATAATAACCATAATAGATTAGTATGCACACTTTTATATAACTAAATTGAATCATCCAGAGGAAATAAAAATAGTTTTAGACTATCACAGCCATTCAAGACTTAATGAAACAAATAGCAAAAAACACCAATAGACATATTCAAGAATGGAAATTGAAACTAAACAAAAACAAAAGTGCAGTTCCAGATATTTTTAACTAGTGGTTTCTTAAAGGTTTAGAGTCAAAGAAGCACTGTAAAAACAGTGTTAGAGTGGCAATTATTGTTTGCATGGGCCCACCAAAGTATGGGGGACATGGAAAGGAAAAACCTTGGCCTAAATACAAAGAGACCCTACCCCTGAAGTTTCCTTACATAAGACCAACTCTAGGCTCCAGGCAAACTAGTTTGTCCAATCCAGGTAATTGTCTGTAGTGCCCATACAGTTTTCTTTTTCAAACAGTCTCTGTTATTGGTATCATGTTTCTGTATTAAAGATCCTGGAATCTATATATTCTACATTGAAGTCAGGATGGTGTGGAGCGGCGTCTAATTTCAACTCACAATTAAAGGGCAATGCAGAAAGCCCTGTCCAGTATGCAGGTCATTGTTGTTGTTTAAATCTTCTCAGTGTTAAGGGAAAACTCTTTTGAGTAAAACGATGTCAGAGCAGCAGTAGGATCTTCCCTAGTAGAGGATTGCTTCCAGGTGATGTCATAGACAACTTTGGATGTTTCATAGATGGCTTCCTTGGTTCAGGGGTGACTGGAAAATGCCCAAACCTCTAAGACCTGTGTCAGGTCATCATGTCAATGTTCAGGGTGTAAGGTTCCATTGCACCACAAGATTTGTGTATTCCTATCTCTATTAGATAAGAACTTATTTGTATGTATAGTATTTTCCATTTTAATGTGCCCATGCAAACAAGGAATAATGCCACCTGATATTATCAGTGCATAAGGGGTTCGCAAGAACAAGTCCAACAATCCCCGTGACCTGGTTCAAACATAAGCATTAAACTGAGGGACTCTTTCACCAAAATTCCTTATTGAATAGTTCACAAAGAGAAAAAAAAGATAAAAAGTGAAGAAAATAAACAATGTAACTTAAGACAGTGGACACAATTGTCACCGTTTAAGAAAATTTGTGTGTTCCCATCTCTCTAAGATAAGAACGTGTTTGTATATAATTTCCCATTTTAATGTGCCTATGCAAAGGAAGAACAGTATCACATGGGAGATTGATGCCTATGGGGATGCTAGAACAAGTCCAATAATCCAACTGACTTGGTTCTTAGATAAACGTTAAATGGAGGGACACTTCTACAAACTTCCTTATTTAACAAATAACAAAGAGAAGGAAAGATAAAGAGGGACTCTTTCACCAAAATACCTTATTAAACAGTTCACAAAGAGGAGAAAAGATAAAAAGTGGGGAAAATAAACAATCTAATTTAAGACAGTGGACTCAATTGTCACCGTCAATGATTTTTTTAAAAAATTATCTCCCCTCACCCCACTTTCTTCTGGCTTGTAGGATCTCATTTGATAGCTCTACAATCAATAGTAAGGGATTTCCTTTGTAAGTTCTTTTTTTAATGTGGCTGCTTTCAATATTCTGTCTCCATCCTTGTTTTTGTCATTCTGATCAGATTGTGTCTTGAAGTTTTTCTGTTTGGGTCTCTTTTTACTTAGGCTTCCTAATTTGGTACCTGAACTACTCAACTTGGGTAAATCAACTCTGAAATGTTCTTATCTATCTAACTTTCAAATTAGTCAAATTCATCTAATTTTCTTTTTTGTTCTTCAGAGATGTTGATGAATCTTATAATGTTCCTTTTGAACTCATCCTATAGATATCTAGCGTACTACCTATTTCTTTTGGGACTTTTTCCCATTTTCTGTTGTTTTTAGAAGTTTTCCTTAGCTACAATTAGTTTGCTCCTGGAAACTTCTACTGATTTTTTTTTTATATAGTCTACTCTTTTTTCATTTCTGTTAACTTCTTTTTATCATTTTCTCAATTCTGTTCTCACACTATCTTCTATTTTGCTGACTACTTGTCCCATCATTTCTTTCTGTTATAATTTGTATTTCTTCTGTCTATACTCTTCAGGATCCATGCAAATGCTGTACATTAAATTTTTGCCTGCCAATTTCCCTCATCTTTCTACTCTCATCTTGATACTTGATACTCTCTCTACTCATCTTCACATGAAGTCCACTGCTAATTTTTGTAAGCAAGGTCACTAACAAAGTTCCCTGTTACAGAACAAGAAAACCTTCTCTTTGTTTTTCTGTTTTTGTTTTGGGGCCACACACCCAGTGGCGCTCAGGGGTTACTCCTGGCTCTGTGCTCAGAAATCTCTCCTGGCAGGTTGTGGGACCATATGGGGTGCTAGGGATCTAACATAGGTTAGCCATGAGCAAGGCAAATGCCCTACCACTGTGCTATTACTTTGGCTCCGCATAAAAACTTCAGAATTAGTCACAGTTTTTGGTAAACTATTGTGTTGGTCTTTGGTCTGTTATAACATCCTCATAAACTTCCTCAATATGATATCACTAAAGTGATTCTCTGAAGTTTTTAAAACTAGTTCTTGCAGGTTGAGTTTTCCTTATTATCATTTATGCTCACTGAGCTTAGTGGGCTTCTAAGGTCTCCTCTATTATGTTTGTGGTGTTTCTACTGATGGTGAACTTTCATTTCCCCCGCCTCTGGGAGTCTCTGAGGGACTTACCTAAGTGTTGCTCTTTTCCTTCCTTATTTGTTTTTACCCAGTGACAGGAAGTAAAAATACAAGTTTAACTGTATGAGGTGTGATGTGTAGAGCTATTATATGGCCAAGCTGCTCAGGAGATGGAGAGGTGAACCTGCTGAGATGGAAGAGTATGGAGCCAAGAGGACCCAGATAGAAGAGTGGGGAGTCTGCTTATAATTTTGTATAAGGTGGGAGTTAACCTCACCCAGTGGGGTTGGAGGAAGAAGCAGTGAGTCAGGAGCGGTGGAGATGGGCCTATTTAAATGGTAAAGGTTATTTTAACTATTTCTTTGAGGCACACCCAGCAGTGCTCAGGGGTTACTCCATACTCTGTGCTCAGAAATCGCTCCTGGCAGGCACGGGGGACCTTATGGGATGCTGGGATTTGAACCACCATCTGTTCTGGATTCGCTGCATGTAAAGCAAGCGCTCTACTGCTGTACTATCTCTGGTCCCTCTTCCTTCCTTTCTTTCTTTATTCCTTCTTTGCTACAAGGATTCACACATGCAATCCAAATGTTCTACTGACATCTTCATCCACATAATGAGATTCTCTGAAATAAGATGAGAGAGGACAAGGGACTGGGTATCCTGTAAGCCACCTGGGACGGACAGAAAACTCCATAGCAGACCTAATAGTGCTCATCACTTGTGAGAAACTAGCTAAAAAAAAAAAGGGGGGCCCGGAGAGATAGCACAGCGGCGTTTGCCTGGCAAGCAGCCAATCCAGGACCAAAGGTGGTTGGTTCGAATCCCGGTGTCCCATATGGTCCCCTGTGCCTGCCAGGAGCTATTTCTGAGCAGACAGCCAGGAGTAACCCCTGAGCAACGCTGGGTGTGGCCCTAAAACCAAAAAAAAAAGAAAACCACACACACACACACACAAAAACCATATGTAAATCTTGGGGGCTGATCCACTGCAGCACTAGAAAGTGCTGACAAAATCACTACTATTTTCTTTCACTCTGGGAAGTAAAAATATCTTGCAGCCTTCATGCCCTCTTGAATATAAATTCAATGTCTAGTTTTCTACAGCTGGATCATAATCTGGAGTCTTCTTTATGACACATGCATTTATACATGATCAGGCAAAGGACTTTGCTTCTTCCAGCATGTCTTTTGCAGAGATGGATGGAACAGACACAACCCCAAAAGGAGCAAAGAAATAACAAATTCTCAAGTGATTACTGTCACTCTCCTTCCTGGCAAATGGGATCAGCCTTGCCCCTGGAGGACAAGTTCTTGTTGAAATATCAGCCTTTGACTGGATTCTAAACACTACTGAATGTGCGCTCCAGGATTTTTTCTTCTTTGCGTGTGATAGCAGCAGAAGTAAAAAAGACAGACATTGTGGTCCTAAGGATGCTTTGAGCCAAAGTGTAAACTCCAAAACCTTGGACTCTGTTGTGATTAGTTGACTGAAAAGATATATTGAACACAGACTTAAGTATGGATTATGGACATAAATATTCTGGAACCAGGTAAGAAAGTCTCCAGTTACAGTACCTCAAACTTTGCAAAACACAAAAGTTTTCCTGGTATACTGAGTTGCTATAATTTAGTGATGTGAAGCCGTTTTCTACTTAGGTCAGGTGAAAAGCAAAAATGTTATTTCTTAAAATGTTGGATTTGAGGGAGGAAAAGTTGTTACTTTATTAATAGCTTGCTATATAATTTATTGGTGCATACTTAGTCTTTCCCTCTATTTCCCACTCTCTGATTCAAGATTCCTCACCTGCAAAATAGGGAATAATATTAGCTTTTGGGTGTGGAGGTTAATTAAATGTAGTGAGCCCTAAATATGTCAGTACTCAATAAATGTCAGCTATTATGATTTGTGTTGCTTCTAGCTATGCAGAGGAAATCGCCTGCTACTTCTGGATGCATGCAATCTATGTTCTTTGCGTGCACATTTAATTCCATCCTAAATTTTCTCTTTTCTCTCTGTTTTTGTCTTGATGCTTCTCTCTGCTCCTCTATTCCTGAAATCCATTGCTCACTTTTCCAATCAAAGTCACTAGCAAAGTTCCCTATCACTGAATCAAGGAAAGCTGCTCTTAATTCTCAGAATTACAGTCACATTTCTTGGTAAGACATACTGTTGCAGGACTCACTGTTGGTCTTTGGTCTATTGTAATTTATTGATGCTGATCTATTATTGATTTTAGTTTGTTAACACTGGGATTTTAAAGTATTCCTTCAGCAAAACTTTGTTTAGTTTTTGTCAAGTGAAGATCCCTGACAGAGTCTTCCAGATAAAAGACAAACAAAACATCAGATAACTTGCTTCTGCTAGAGTATAAAGATTATGACAAAAATATCTGATTAATTGATCTAGGCTCAATAATCCTCCATTATTCTCTAAAAAGTCATGTCATTGGTTTGAGAATCAACTGAGGGAAGGTTGCTCCTGAGTTGACTCGAGAGAAACTCGAGAGTTTCTCACAAAATCAACAATAGAGGCAAATGTTTCCAAGCAGTTTTATTAAAACTGCTCATTTGGGACCTCTAAGAATGGTGGAAATAGAACATTAAAAGTAAATAAAACTGGGGCCGGGTAGGTGGCGCTGGAGGTAAGGTGTCTGCCTTGCAAGCGCTAGCCAAGGAAGGACCGCGGTTCGATCCCCCGGCGTCCCATATGGTCCCCCCAAGCCAGGGGCGATTTCTGAGCACATAGCCAGGAGTAACCCCTGAGCGTCAAACGGGTGTGGCCCAAAAACAAAAAAAAAAAAAAAAAAAAAAAAAAAAAGTAAATAAAACTACAGTAAATGAAGTTGTATTCAAAACAAAGCATGGTCCTCAGGCTACTCTGAAAACACTTCATAGACCAAAATTTCCTGGCAGCTCTCAAGTTCCTGTTCATAGCAGCTCAATAATATATGGTGGGTTCTACTTAACCCATAATAACAAATAATCAGCAAGTCTAATTTCTATTCATCTTAATTTTTCACACTATCTGTGATTTTATTTCAAAATATACTTCTAAGTAAACATAAGTCTTTCACCTGATATGCATTTGTTTACCTTTTTGGAAAAGTCGCCATGGAAAGAATAAATCCTAAAAGATTCTTTAATTATTAGTCATGGAGTAAATCTAAAGAATCTAATCATTATTTTGAATTAGGTTTATCAACAGCTAAAGTCTCTCACTTAGAACGTATAAAGAAATACAATTTTTAAAAAAGTTTTGCTTTTCAAAATAGTCCGTCAGCAGGAGGTTACTAAAGAAAAAGCCCATCAAAACAGACTGATATATATATATATATATAAAACTGCAGATAATTTTATTTATAATATTTATAAATGTATGTATTTATAAATATATTTGTATTTATTTCAATGTATGAAGATACATATCTCATAGGATTTTGGATCTCACCTATACAAATATTATTGGTCAGAAATGCCCCCAAGCCTTCCACACCTGCTTCAAAAGAAGTGAAGCCTCAGTGTCTGGCACAGGGCTCTGTTCCTCTTCAGAGAGGTTTATGTTCAGCAACTCTATGGGAAACTATCACTGTGGTGGACGTTCGGCCAAGGGACCAAGTTGGAAATCAAAAGTGAGTAAATCCAAAAATCTCCTTCTTCTGCTGTCTGTCCCACTGTCTGCTAAGTGATCTATAAGTTGACTTTCTGAAACCAAACTCTGTTATTTTTCTGGGAAAGACATAAGAATTAATTAGATATTTTCTAAGAAGGACAAGACTCATCATTAGATGAGAATAACTACTGTAAGTGATAGTGTCTGAAATGTAGTTGGAAGTATAATCATATATTCTTAATACAACTTTGTTCAAAACTGTCAGAAAGGGAGACTCAGTTTTTGTATAGAGGGGAGGGGAAATGGAATCACTGTGTTTACACTTTTGGAGCTGGGACCAAACTGGAAATCAAACGTAAGTATTTCTTTTAACTAATTCTTCACAATTTCTAATTGCTTTGGATTTTGTTCCTTTTTGTGTGTTTTCATTAGCTAAATGTGAAGTGTTAAACAAATTCCATTCTAAAGTTAGTAAGTTAGTATGCGGAGAGAGAGAAAGAGAGAGATTTGCTTCTCAAGAGGCTAGCCGGTAGATAATTATTAAGATTTTTAAATCAAAATAACTTAGTTGGTGGGGGAGAGGACTGGAGAGAGTTCAGGGCAGGTTTTTGTAAAAGTGGAGATTAAGAAGCATCAATGTGGTTCACTTTTGGCAAAGGGACCAAAGTGGAGATCAAACGTAAGTACATTTTGGCTCTGTTATTTCTCATTCTTTTGCCGTTTTGTGTCATTTATGCAGTTTGAGATATCATGGTTAGGGGGACCATTACTGATAGCCCAAAAATGATTGGTAGGAAAACACAAAACAGCCAACTTTTAAATTAAACAAATTGTCATGTTCATAAGTCAGATAGAGCTTGTGGGGAGAATGAGCAATAGTAGAGTTTTTTCTCAGAAGTAGCCTTTTTCTTATGACTGGTTTCTGAGGGAAATATTTGTTGAGGAAGGAGTGTGAGACTTCTCACTGTGGCTGACTTTCGGCAGTGGGACCAAAGTGGAAATCAAACGTAAGTGAACTTTTGAATCCTTTTCTTTTAAAACTGTGAAGTCAAAGGGGTTTCATGTTGCAGAGATAAATTGAAGACAAGTTTGGTAGAATGAGATTCTTCCCTAGTAAAATGAGTTAGGGACTAAAATTAGGCTTGTCTCAAGGAAAAGCAAAGAAACTAGATTATTAGCATGGCATTTAAATTGCCAGCTTTTCTCAGAGTCATCAGTGGAAGGAATTTAGTAACAAGAGTGGGTTTTGTTAAGGGAATAAACATTAAAGCTAATACTGTAGATCACCTTCAGCAAAGAGATACATGTGGAGATTAAACGTAAGTATTTTTTGTTTCTCAATTGCCTCTGAAATGTAATTTAAAATGCTAGTGTGAACTTGTAGAGGTATTTAAGTCTGAGTTTTATGAGAATGAGAGCTTTCAGGTCAATCCTCAAGTCCATTAAACTCAGGTCCAAAAGTTAAAGACCAAAAAATTATTCTAAAACAAACAAGTCTCAGGGGAAAAAATGAGTGTTGGTTAAGCAAAATGAGTGTCAATGTATCTATCTTTGAAGTTCCAAAGAACAAAAGTAAACTAAATTTTCATTCAGTTTGTAGCATATAGATTTTTGCATAGTTTGTATAGCACAAAAAAAGGAAAAATATATATTTTAATCTGTTTTCTTTCTTCATTCAATTATAAGATGATTTAAAACATCAGTCATATGCACTAAAATGTCATTCAGAAGTAGAGGACTGGAAAGATAGTATAGCTGGTAGAAAACTTGCTTTGCAAGTGGCTGACTCAGGATCAATTGATATGCCATATGGTCCTTGAGTCCTGCCAGGAGGGATCTCTGAGTGCAGAGCCAGAAGTAAGCCCAGAACTTTACTTAGTAAAGTGAACCAAGTTGCCATGTGAAAGAGACATTGTACTTGGTACTCAGCTGTCATTTTAGAGTCTAAAATGAGTGATAAATTATCTGTCTTTAAAAATTCTAGAGTCTGGGGCCTAAATGATAGCAGGGAGGGCATTTGTCTTGCATGGGTCCTATCTCTGACATCCCTGCGCACTGTCAACAGTAATTCCTGAGCACAGAACTTGGAGTAACTCCAAGTACTGCCAGCTATGGCCCAAAACAAACAAAAAATGTCTAGAATCTATATCTTGACAAGCACATCAGTTCCCAATTCAATTTCTATATTGGGCCATATCAATAATGATCTATGGAGGAAAAGTGATTATTCCCGATAGCCCAGTTTTAAAGAAATTGGTTTAAAGAAAATGAAAATTACTGAGTATTTTTCAATGCCCTTAAACTTGTAGAAAACCAGGAAATATTTTAGTGAGTATATATTCTATTTCCCTCAGTTATCACTGTACCATATTGGGGGCCGCCAAGGAGTCTGTGGCACAACCAGCAGGGTTTTGTGGGTCCTTGAGTTGTCTTTTCTTCAAGAGGATGCTCTTTGGGTATTTTCCTGGCTGTGAAGGGTTGGCAAATTGGCATTAGTGGTTGAGTCGGCTTCAATCTTTCCTAGCACAGTGATACAAGTGATAGCACTAATAGAAGGGCATGGAAGGTGCTGAACACAGAACTGATACGTGAAAGGAAGGTGAAGGCTATGCACTAGCGATGTAAGAAATAATATTCACAGTCATCATTAAATTCTCTCAATGGAATTTACCATCAGAGGTCTATGTAAAATGATCCATTTTTCTGTGATATACAATGATTTTAATAACATCTCAAATGGTTTAAAACTTTAATTGCTTAAAAAAGGAGAAATATGCAACTCTTTCGGGACAAAATCATATCCCTCCAAAAAACTAACTTAAATCTAGAAGCATAGCCACTCAGATTTTGCACATTTTACTTGTATTGAGTTCATAATAAGTGCCATAGGAATATAAGAACTGATTAAAAATAAAACACAATTTTGGCATCTTTTTCATTTTTAAAGGTGCAATGACTTGACTATCTCATATTTCAGTCATATTTTCAAAACATCTCATAATAAACACCATTAATAAAAATTATATGTAAAATTTTCTAATACCTTCATTTAATCTGAGTAATCTAATCTCAGGTTAACCTTCTATCATAATTGAGTTGTTCACTATTGATGATGTTGTTTTGCTATAAGATTATTTTTGGCTTCTAAAGACAGGAAAATTTTGGGATTTTTTTTTATAAAATACTTCAAAGTGTTCTTTAACACATTTTTAGACCACTAAGCTCAATTAAAAGCTAATATAATATTATGCTAAAATTTCATATCCGTGTGCTAAGTACTGTTGTATGCTACATGGAAAATGTAAAGTTTATCAAGGAGTTACCCAGACAGGAATATATTCCTAAAAAAATTCCCTCACCCCCTTATTTTTCTTAGAGCTGTATTGTTTTACTGCCAAGTCTAAACTATTGGGGGGAGGGGAGGGGGAATCACAAAAGTTACAAGAAAATATCAAAATATTATATGTTTGCTATCTTATGTTGAACTTGGTTAACATAGAGATTACTAGGCTTGTAAAAAAAATCTATTCATATATTTTCTGACTTCTACCAGTAAAGGATTCCCCATGTGTAATTTTAACTTTTGCTCTCTCACTGAGGGGGTTTCCAGAAGCCATCTGGCAGTCTCTTATGGTGAGAAGTGAAGCTGCCCAGTTCCCCCCAGGCAGGTGGCAGAAACCACTGCTGATCCCTCCCAAGCTGGCGATTGCCCCAGATGGTGACAATCATCTGGACCAGCTTCTGGGCCTCACTTTTAGGGCAATGGGTGAGAGGGTTGTGGGTTGGTCACAGAGAGTAAAGAAGATGACACAGACATGGGACCAGGGGTTCAATCTGAAAACTATTTCTAGTCCCAATACAGCCAAGGATAGCCCCAGAATAGGAAGGCAGTCTGAAAACCCCAAGCAGTCCTGTGACAGATTCCCAGGCAATGATCTGTGTAGAGAAGCTGGGGCTTTTCCTCAGTTATAACCTCTGAAGAGGCCAGGTGAAGGGCTCACCTCTCTAGGCCTAAAGCACTCAGTGGACTACAGGAAACTTGGAACATGGTTGAAGGAAGGTCAGGTCAGAAAAGAATCCACAGATGCTTTAGAATGGCTACAAAGCTTACAGATAAAGCGACCGCCAAAGTCCTTACTTAAGCTAAGGGAAGATTCAAAATCAAAATGATGAAAATGCTGTGGGGGTGGTGCTTTCTGTATATTGTGTCTGTCTTTAAGTTCTGAAATGCTCACAAACTAAGCACCAAGTGAATAACTTGCTTGTTACCTAAACTGCATTTTCTATGCTTCCTTTTCAGGATCTAATGCTCAGCCAACTGTATTTTTATTCCCACCATCTGAGGAGCAGTTAAAGACGGGGTCTGTCACTGTTGTGTGCAACATAAATGGCTTCTACCCAAAAGACATCAACGTCAAGTGGAAAGTAGATAACAATGAATATACGAGGGACATCATGAACAGTCTCAGAGATCAGGACAGCAAGGACAGCACCTACAGCCTCAGTAGCTTCCTGACGATGCCCAGTTCAGAGTACCAAAGCCATAATGAATTCATCTGTGAGGTCAAGCATGCAAGCATGACCTCTCCGCTTTCCAAGAGCTTCAATAGATAACAGTGTTAGAGCAAGAGGCCTGCCAGGCATCACTGTCCCATCTCATCCCTGGTTCCCCTCCTCTATCCACCCTTTTTCTCATAGGATTTACCACCATATCGATTCTCCCATCCTTCTACAGAACACACCCTCTTGTCTACAGTCATGCTGATATGGGGGATGGATAAATAAAATGAATCTTTGCACCTATAACTTCTCTCTCTCTCATTCTTAATTTAATGGTTGTTATACAGAAAGTTTTCATTTAACATCAAGTATAGAATCTTGGGAATCAGGACCTTAAAGCAGAAGATGTGTATTCTCATAAGGAGAATTAATACAGATACATAATTAATACAAATAAGAAGTGCATGCACTGGAGAGAGATACAGAGATTAATGCACATACCTACGTTTGGTCCATGGTACCACATGGACCAAACTTCCTCAGGTTCCCTAAACATCATCAGGTGTGGCTCTGCTGACCTCAGAGAACAGCTGGGATGACTCTAGTGGTCTCTGACACCACAAGGCCTGAATAGCACCACATCCACAAGTCTCACAATTGATAGGCTAATGTCAGTGGCTAAGAATCATTCCGAGTGATCTCTGGAGCAAATCCTGGGAGCTCCTTCCTCCCCCTCCCAAATTAGGCACCTGTGTTTTTTCTGACCACAAAATAGCACCAACTTTCTAAATAAAAATTTCAAACGTTTATGATATCAGAAAATAAATTATATTTGTTTATTTATTAATTTTTGAATGTGCTTATCCAGTTCAGGGTTTTAAATGAATGGAACCTACCCTAGGAGCTCATGGCCCCATGCAGCATCAATTCCTAACAGGATACTTTTACACAACAGGATACCACACACACACACACACACACACACACGCACACACAAACACACACACACACGCACACACAAACACACACACACACACACAAATGAGATGGCTTAAACATGTCAATGAACCTAACACATACATCTTTGGGGTGTGAGGAGAAACCAGAGTACCCAAATGAGTACATATCAAGAAACATTTTAAATTCCATTCACAAATAAGAGAATTTAGGATAATTGAATTAAAATATCAGGACATATAAGTATAGGTGAAAGGTCTATCTCCTCTCTTGAAATCTTGATGCAGTCAGAACAGATTCAAAGTTTCTTGAGGTCTCCTCCTTCTGAATGGGGCATTCATACACAGTAATGGAATATAAGACACCTTCCACAAGGACAAAGGACAATATTAACCTGATCCTGATATTAGGATCCCAAAGGTTATGTGATGTGATTAAATACCACATCAACTTTGATTCTCCCTTACTTCTATGTGAATACCACCCTTCTTCCCTCTCATCTACTCATTTATCCAACAAACATTTGCTGAACACTCTGAAAAGTAACTAAGACTGTTCTTTTTCTCAATAATTCATATATTTACAAAATTCCTATTTATTTAACCTTTTCTTTGTACGTAGTAGGGGAGGGAAGAACAGTCATTGAAAACTGAGAAGGGATACAATGAGATTATACTTCTTGAAAACATGTATTACTTTCAAAACTTTGGAGATCTCAGAAAACATTCAATATTATCACTGCAAATGACATAAACTTGCTCACCCATCCTTAGTGTGACTCCTCTAATTGGACTGTGAATCTAAAGCAAGTTACTGACAGAGGAAGGAGGAAGGCTGGATAAAATTATGGAGGCATGGGGCCAGAGAGATAGCACAGTGGTAAGGCGTTTGCCTTAGATGCAGAAGGATGGTGGTTCGAATTCTGGCATCCCATATGGTCCCCCAAGCCTGCCAGGAGTGATTTCTGAGCATAGAGCCAGGAGTAATCCCTGAGTGCTGCCGAGTGTGACCCAAAAACAAACAAACAAATAAACAAAAAAGATTATGGAGGCATAACACAGGGGGATCTTGTGGGAGAATGCAGTGATTCCGTTTCTTGATTGCAGGAATACATTGAGACCTTAAATAACATGTATAAAAGTATATATTCATATTAAATCATATCCCATTGTGGGTTTTGATTTTGTATATATTTATAAAGGAAACACATCCAGGAAAGATGGGAGAAGGAAAATTTCTAACTTTCTGCTCTGTTTTTGCTGTTTCCTGTGAATCTATCATGATTTCAACATAAAAGGATGCAATAATATTTATTAGGATGAGCCCTAAATGCCAGCATCCTTGGAGATGAGTGATGTAGGGCCTATAGCAAGAATGCATGCAATAGACAGTGGAATAATACAGCTGTAAACTCAGCAATGACAATGATTTCTGGATAGCCATGACAAGATAGGACTAAGATACAGGATGGCTTCTCTCTCTGAGCCACTATGATTGCAGATATTTGACCAATGAAGGTAAAATATGTGAAATATAGAGGTGAAATATCTAAAAGAATGAATTTCTGTTATTATAAACCACCTGTTTCATGGAGCTTTTTTGATAGTAGCCTAAGCAAAGTCATTTAATGGAAAAAACAAAAATCAAAGATCAGTTCTTAACTAACTTTTATCTATACTGACAAATTGGGTCCATTCATCTAGGGTACACAACACCCCAGAAAAAGCTGCCAAATTCATTTACAGAAATGGGAAGTTCAGGTCAATGTGGTTTTTTTTTTTAGGTCAATGTGTTTTAAAGACCAAGGAGTCATGTTCTTTCTTGTAGGACTTGTAGGCTTGCATATTTTAAACTTTGCTCTAATAATTAATTTTTCAGTCATACATACCCAATTGGACCAATTCTTAACTGTGGGACTCATAAAGTATCAAAACTTCAGTGGGCCTCCCTTTGTTATCTGGAAGTTTCAGCACACTATCTAATCAGATCAAATCCTCAGTAAAGGTTGCTAAGGTATAACATTCATTTATTTTTTTTAATTGAAACACTAAGAGATACAGACACAAAATTGTTCATGGTTGAGTGTCAGTCATACAATATTCCAATACCCTCTCCTTCACCAGTGCCCATTCCCTTCACCAAAGTCTCCAGTTTTCCTCCTACCCTGTTCCTTCTTTACCCCAACCCAGCTTGCCTCTATGACAGACATTTTTATTATCTCTCTTTTCATCTTTTATCCTTTAGGAACTGTGGCTTGCAATACTGTTACTAAAGGGGTATGATGCATATCACTTTATCTCCTTTCAGCCCCCAGTTCTTGTCCAGAGTCAGCATTCCCAATTATTGTAGTAGTCCTAATTATCTGTCCTATTGCACTCTCTCCCCCAACCCCATTTCTGACAAGCTTCCTACCACAGACCAGTCCTCCTGACCCTCATTTCTATTGTCTTTGGGTATTATTCTCAGAATATATATTTTTTATATCCTGAAAATAAGTGTAATCATTCTGTCTGTCCTTCTTCCTTTAACTCATTTCATTCAACATGATACATTCCATGTCCATCCATGCATGACTTCATTTTTCTTTACAGCTGCACATATTCCATTGCAAATATGTACCATCATATAATGTATATGTATCATAATATAAAGTATCATCTTTATCCACTCATCTGTTCGTAGGCACCTATGTTGCCTCTAGATTCTGGCTAGTGGTGCAATGAACATAGAAGCACAGATATCTTTCTGCATTATGGTTTTGGGTCCCTAGGGTAGATTTCAAGGAATAGTATTGCTGAAAGCTCAATTTCCAGTTTTTTGAGAAATGTATGTATTATTTTCCAAAAAGGCCGGACCAGTGTACATTTCCACCAGCAGTGAATGAGCCATTCTTTGATTTTATTGGGGATTTGTTGTTGTTGTTGTTGTTGTTGTTTTATTTTGTTTTGAGGTCACACTTGGTGATACTCAGGGGTTACTCCTGACTCTACACTCAGGAATCACTCCTGGCCATGTCCAGGGGACCATATAGGATGCCAGGGATTGAACTTGGGCCAGTAGTGTACAAAACAAGCACATTACCATTCATTGGTTTTATAGTATACTCTTAGACTCCTAAGTCTCATGGAACTCCGATAGGGAATCTTAAGTAGAAATGTGGACAAGGACAAAACAAATGTTTTTTAAGAAGGGAGAAGAAATTAGAGACAAAGAAGGAAAGAAATGGAATAAAAGAATAAAGGAGGAGTGGCCAGAGAGATAGCACAGTGGTAGGGTGTTTGCCTTGCATGCAGAAGGACGGTGGTTCAAATCCCAGAATCCCATATGGTCCACCAGAGCCTGCTGGGGGCGATTTCTGAGCATAGAAACAGGAGTAGCCCCTGAGCACTGCTGGGTATGACCCAAAAATAAATAAATAAATAAATAAATAAATAAATAAATAAATAAATAAATAAATAAGGAGAAATGGGGGAAGTGTGTATAAATGGCAGGAAGTTTACAGAAATGAATTGTCCCATAGGCAACAGTATAAGTGTTTTCTCCAGGGCATATATAGCATCTTAGCACACTTTGATGACTACCAAATGTGGAACAACCTGAAAGAGAGAAGTACACACCCAAAACACAGAACTGGAGATCAATAATTTCGGAGCAAAAGTATCTGAGCAACTTAGAATCAATATACGAATAACTGAAGCATCATAGGAAAAAATGAAAACTTCCTGCCAGTTTCAGCCATTTATATTGGTAATGAGTGAGAGAAGTAGAATGCCTGTCTCAAATACAGACAGGGAGTAAGGAGGTGGTGGAAATGTTGCACTGGTTAAGGAGGGTATTCTTTTTATGACTGAAACCCAACTACAAACATGTTTGTAATCATGGTGCTTTTAAATAAAGATATTATTTTAAAAAATAAAAATTCACAATGTCTGAAGAGAAAAAAATAACTAGTTTCAGAGTTTCAGATACCAATAATAGGGATCAGAGAGATAGTACAAGAGGTAGAGCAATTGTCCTGCATGCAGTCAACCTGGATTTGATACCCAACACCATATATGGTGCCCAAGCTCCACGAGGAGTGACCCTGAACACAGAATGAGGAATCAACCCTAACATCACCAGATGTGCCACCCAAACCATAAACAAAGATAGTAAGTGTTTAGGATCATAAGACCAGAGAAGACTTTGGTTAAACCAACTCACCACCTCCACCTGCCATTCCAATGTACCACCCACACATCCTTAAATTATACCTCCCCTGCATTAACCTGCCCTGGGTAATCAAACTCTATTTATTCTCAGAATGAGATCTCTATAATCAAAAATTGTAAAGGTTTTTATTTTAAATTTTGTCTATAAAAGGAGAAATGTCCAAAATAAATTGTTTCTTTTTTCTTTTTTTAATTATCTTTATTTAAACACTGTGATTAAAAATATAATTGTAGTTGTATTATTACAGTCATGTAAAGAACACCCCCCTTCACCAGTGCAGGATTCCCACCACCAATTTCCCAGATCTATCTACTCCCCACCCCACCCACACCTGTACTCAAAACAGGCTTTCTTTTTCCCTCATTCATTCACATTGTTATGATAGTTTTCAGTGTAGTTATTTCTCTAACTGCACTTATCATTCTATGTGGTGAGCTTCATGTCATTAGCTGCACCTACATGGGAGGATGGGGGGAAGTAAGGGTTGGGATTGAGGCAGTAAAATATTAGAAATGAGCTTTGTAGGGCAGTATCAAGGTCCCAATACAAGATGGATATTATAGATATATAGAATATATGCACACAATACTATCAATATGAAAACAAAGAGAAAAAATTTCCACTGACTGTCCCAACTTAAACCAGTGCTAGAACAGCCTGCCCTCCTCCCAGAGCGCATTCCCATTAGTGTAGGGAGAGATAGGGGGAAAGCCCGTTGACCCCTATAGAGTCCACCTAGACCAGTGCCCAGGGAAAGACTGAAGTCCAGGGGGAAAAAACCCTATACCTGGCAAGAACTGGTCTCCAGAATCAAGGACGAAATCGGAAGCCAGATGTCTGCCCGCCCTCCTCCCCATGCACCTCCCCCCCTGGAGTACGGAGGGAGGGGGGAACCCTGAGGACCACTAAGAGTCCACCTGAACCCACTTCTGACTTTCTGAGCTGGCACCCAGGGAAGGCCTGAAGTCAGGGGAAATAAATTGTTTCTTTAGAATTGGTGGTGAGTCATTGCCAATAGTTTCTAAACAAGTATTTTATAAA
This sequence comes from Suncus etruscus, assembly GCF_024139225.1. NCBI lineage: Eukaryota > Metazoa > Chordata > Mammalia > Eulipotyphla > Soricidae > Suncus > Suncus etruscus. The sequence goes on along the minus strand of NC_064859.1, from coordinate 54,053,135 downwards.
GATTAGAAAATGGAAAATGGAGAGAATAAAGTTGGATGGGGAAGAGATTGAAGAGGGAGAAGAAAAAGCAAAAGATAGTTGACAGAGGAGAATAGGTGAAAAGGCAGCCTTTGCTTCACTTGCCAAAATACTTCCCTGAGTTCTTAGAGGCCACTGGCACAGGAAGCCATATTCCCAACATAATACCTCTACTTTGTAGAAAAACTGATTTCTTCTCAGATCTTGCCACACTCTCTCTCCTCTGATTCCCTTTTCTGTTTTCTGTTGTTTGTTTATTTCTTTGTTTGTTTGTTTGTTTTGAGGCCCATGCCTGGCCATGCTAATGGCTTACTCTTGGCTCTGACCTTAAGGAACATTCTTGGCAGTGCTCAAGTGACCATATAGGGTTCTGTTTGTTGAACTCAAGTCTGCTGCATACAAGGCAAGCACCTTACCCAATGCGCTATCTCTGGCCCTGTACAATGTACTCTTTCTTCCTCCATATCTTTTCTTCTTACTCCTTTGTTCCTCTTAATCTTTCTACACCTCCCATTTGTCAACCAATCTCTTCTTAGGATGTGACTATTCTCTACTCCTGCTACTACTAAGTGATTAGTTATCTTATTATGAAAGGGTTCTACTACTATTCTGGCTACAACCTCTTGTAACCCTAAAACTAGAAAGAGTTTAGACATAGAGAATTAATGTTTTTTGTTTTGATTTGGGTTCTCGTTTTTGGATAACACCCAGAAGTGCTCAGTGCTTACTCTTGGCTCGAGTTCTATGTTCAAGGATCACTCCTGGCAAGGCTTAGGGGACCAGACAGATAAGATGGTGGGGATTGAACCTGAATTATCCCCATGCAAACAACTGCTTTAACCAGTGTACTCAGTCCTCCCCATAATTTTAAAGAAGATAAAGAAGACAGGGCAGCAGGGGAGGAGGAGGCAGAAGAGAGGTGGGAGCTGACAGAGGCCAATATGATAACCTATATGACCACTCTGAACCCTCTCACCACACAGAAGTATCTTTTTTATTAATCCTGTTTTACAAATAAGGACACTGGGCTAGGAAAGGTTCTGTGAGGTATCTTGAATTACAAAGCTAAGTGAAAAAACCATGACTGACTTAACAAGCCCAAACTGCAAAGCCCTTCTTCTAATTTATACATGGCAGGTTCTGTACAGGCTTCCAATAATAATAGTTATCAATCAACTTTAAAACGAATGAAAATATTTTTTTAAAAAACATTGGTTAGATGCCACAAAGTAGGTGGCAGTGCCTTAACAGTATGCGTGTTGCAGGCCGAAGCCTCTTCCATCCTTGTCAAGGGGAGTGCTAACCTTCTCTCCTTTCATACAACACTAATGAAAATAATGATAACTAATAAAGGTTATCCTTTTTCATGACTCTTCATCAAAAAATACAAATAAAAACTCATGGTTTAATTTTACCATGAGTTTATAAAGCAAATGATTATAACCTACATCCTATGGTATCCTAAATTGCTGATGATTAAAGTGGGAAACAAAAATAGACATAAAAGATATTTTATAATACTGCTAGCAGCTCAACATTTCCTAGTAAGGTTTTACTCTATATAAAAGTAAAAGTCTAATATCTCTATACTAATTACATCATCAAATTCTCCATCAACTCCAGTATTATTTTCTACTGTAATAAAACTGAGACTTAAAGATAGTATCTATTATGTCCAAGGTCAAACAAACTAGTAACTCCCAAAATTGGGTTTCAAAAATAGGTAGCCAAATCAAGAACTCTAATTCTAAAACACAGGGCAGGTTTCTATTCATAGCTACCATTTTTAGGAGCAAAGGAACAGTTAATCTTAGAATGAGAAGAGATACTTTTTTCTCATATTTAGAAATTAGAAATAAAGCCTCATCACTAGATCAGGAGACTATAGATCAAAAGCTGGATGACGTGACCTGGACCATACTCAAGACACAAAACAGAGATGAAGGCCAGTGCTCTTTATAGCTGCTATATTTTTACTAGTGTAGTGTTGAGTTTGTTAGAAATATCTTGAACACATGAACCTTTGAAAAATGTGAAGGATTGGGGGCCAGAGAGATGACACAAAGGTTATTATTGCCTTACATGTGGTCAACCCCAGTTTGATCTCCTGTACTGTATCTGATCAGTTGTGATCCCTGAGTACAGAGCTAAAGTAATCCCTAAGTACCTCCACATGTTGCCAGAAAACAAACCAAAAAGAATTTACCAAATATAAGACAACTAGAAATATTAGTCTAGTTTGGAAAACAACTCATTAATCAAAGATCCTCTTGAATTCCACCATCACTGTACTCAGGTCCTCTCATGCCCTTGACCATACCCACCCCAGATCAGTTATTACTGAGTTTCATAGTGACTGGCTTGAGAAGATATTTTTCTAAATGCCACTTCTGAGGGATAGTCCCAGGAACCAAGATAGTAACAGTCACACTTCTTTAGACAAAAAAGAAGAGGTTTTGGGGAACTGAAAACAGAACCTGTGCACATCTGCTGGTTTCACTCCCCTTCTCCTCCAATAAGCAGGCAGGACACTCCACACCCTCTCAGAAATTTCCATGGCCTGTTGCACCTGTGCCCCCTACAGTACTTGGCCATGTCTATGTCCAGCACTAGGATGAAAGTAACATCAACTCCAACTTTCTGTGACACCATTCCACCATTCCACAGAACCCATTTCCCCATATCCACAACATTATGCTCCTGGAAAATCTTATCCTAGAATAGTCAGCATCCTCTAAAGGTCTGGTATGGGGCTGTAAATATAGTACACAGATAGATCCCTTAACTTACACATAACTGATTGTTCTAAGGCCACAGAGCATTGCCAGGAACAAATTCTGGGTATAGAGCCAGGAGTAATCCCTGAATACAGCTGAGTATGGTTGAATAAATAAATAAATAAATAAATAAATAATAATAAATGGTATGGCAACAGGATCTATATAAATTACATGTGAAAAAAATTGTTAGCAACAAGTTCTTCATGAGGTCCCAGAGGTCCTAGAAGTATTTGGAACCATAACTATGTATGCTCACTCATTTGGACATCTCTAGGATAAGAAAGCTGCAACAACATAACAATTTTGAGGACCTTTCAGTAATATTCCTACTTCCATAACAGAAGCTCGCTTTCTCTTTTTGTTTGTGGGTCATACCCATGGGTGGTCAGGGCTGACTCCTGGCTCAGAGGTCAGGGGTCACTACTGGTGGCTTCAGGGAACCATATGTGGTAGCAAGGAAAAAAAACTCAGATCAGCTGAGTACAAGACAAAAGCCCTACCTGCTGTAATATTGCTCTGGCCTCCAGGAGCACTCATAATGATAGCCCCCTTCTATTCATGCAGATTCCAAACATCCATGCAAGTAATGCAATGAATTTCTTGTTCTATAAAAACAAGCAGCCCTAACTAGTATGGAAAAGGATCTTTTTGTATTGTTAGATGAATGGGTGCCCACTTCATTTACTCTAAAAATATTATCTTAATTACCTTAATCAGCAAAAATTGCAAAATATTCCAATCCTCTGACTATGAAGCTATGAGAAATGAGCTCTAACACAGGACTTATCACTTGATAAATTTATTTAATTCCTCTTCTTAGGGTCTGTGCAATAATAATAGAACATCTGCTTGAATATCACTGTGGATCTTAAATAGAATTACCATCTATTGTGTAATATGTCATGTTACAGGGTACTATATGCTCAATGTATGATTTACTACTTGTACTTTTTAACTCTTTGGGGGCGAATCAGACCTGGGAATGCTTAGGGCTTACTCTGCACACACTACTGGCCATACTTGGGGAACTCTGGTAGGCTGCATGCAAGGCAAGCATCTTACCTGCTGTACTATCATTCTGACATATTTCTAATTCTCTTTTTAATAAAATGTTTCATTGAATCACTGTGAGATATACAGCTATAAATTTTTTCATGATTTTTAGTCATTATTAATAGGTTTTGTATTTTAGGATGAATTCAGTGGATGGTCTCTGTGCAGTGATTCAATAAGAAATTCTTTTTTAAAACTTTAAGCACTGGGGGCCAGAGCGATAGCACAGTAGGTAGAGTATTTGCTTTGCACCTGGCAGACCTAGGTTAGATCACCAGCATCCTATATGGTCCTTCAAGCCTGCCAAGAGTAATGCCTCCAGGCACTACAAAACAAAACAAAAAATTTTAGGCACTGTGACTTCTAATACTATTACCAGTGTGGTTTCATGCATAAAATGTTCCAGCACCACATCAGAGTGTCTGCTTCCCTCTGCCACCTTAGTGTCTCCTCCATTCTATCCCCCTTTCATCTCTTCACTTTGCAGTAAAAAGACAATCTTTCCTTTCATCTTTACCTATTTGGCATATGATGGCAAAAAAAAAATTCAATCTGAAAAATGGTATAAAAATGAGACTTAAAGAAAAGAACCTATTTGTTGATATAACAGCTCACCCTTGAAATTATGTGTCAATTTTAGTTCCGAGTCCCCTCCTCCTCCCACACCCAACCCCCAGCAACTTGACCTAGTGCCATTATTCAACCAAAATGCTGTTCAGGATTAATAGCTATTTAGTGAGCTAAGTGTCTTTCACATCTTCGTGGGGAAAAAGACTCTGAATCTAAAACATCATGAACTCTTTTGGCCAGTTTGCTAAATAAGATCTGCCTTTCACCACTTGGTTCATGGCAGGCAGATTAGAAGTCCTCTAATGACTGGAATGGATCCGCTGCTCCTTACTGGTGAAAGAGACAAACAACAAGAAAAGAAATCAAACACCCACAGATAGAAAAGAGACAAAAATCAAGAATTAATTCAGAAAGAAGAGATTAAAAACCCAGGGAAAAAGAATATAGTCCCATTTTTCACACTTTTGGCCCCATCTTTGATTCTGATGTCTATCAATCTACGGGCATTTCTGAATATCTGCTCTGTCTGCGAGGGCTACCAGTGGATGAGGGATGATGCCCAGAAAGAAGAGGGCACAGAGTCCCTGTCCAACCAACACACAACTTGAACCTTTTTAAGTGTTCAGACAAAATAGAAGCTCAAATCTGTTTCTAGACCTGACTAAAAGGAATGACCTCCTAATACAACCTCAAGTTGGTAGCAGCCATATACAACAAACTCACAGCCAAAAATCATACTCAGTGGAGTGTTGGGAAAAATAGATACCCACTATTTAAAAAAAATAAATTGGAACTGTATCTCCTACCATTCACAAAAATAAATTCAAACTGGATTAAGGAACAGAATCCAGGCAATAGCACAGTGGAAAGAGTTTTTGTCTTGCACTGGCTAACCCAGTTTCATACCCAGCATCCCAAATTGTTCCCCAAGCATTCTAAGAGTGATTTCTAAATGCAGAGCCAGGAGCAATCCCTGAGTATTGCCAGGTGTGACAAAAAATAAAAGCCAGTATCCATAAACTACATCATAAAACATAAACAAAACTCTCTAGAAAATGGATTCCAGAGATATCTTCCATAAGATGAGCACAGAAGCAAGAATAATAAAAACAAAAATAGAAAAATAGGACTACGTTAAATTAAAAACCTTCTGCACAAAAAACAAACAAACACCAAACTAAAACTAAAATAAAAAGACATCCTTTTAATGTTTTGTTTTGTTTTTTATGGTTTTTGGGTCACACCCGGCAGTGCTCAAGGGTTATTCCTGGCTCCAGGCTCAGAAATTGCTCCTGGCAGGCACGGGGGACCATATGGGATGCTGGGATTCGAACTGATGACCTCCTGCATGAAAGGCAGACGCCTTACCTCCATGCTATCTCTCCAGCCCCCAACATCCTTTTAATGAATGGAAGAAAATATCTGCACACAATATCTCAGATAAAGGGCAAATATTTAAAAACTACAAAACATTCACAAAGCCCAATGACAGAAAGTCCAACAACCTCATCCAAAAATGAGGAGGGGAGATGAACAAACTTTCCTTAAAAAGGCATATGGATTTGGCATGCGAAAAAGTGCTCATGCTTTTGGGAAGTGCAAATCAAAACAACAATGAGATGTCATCTCACACTAATTAGAGTGGCATAGGCATAAAAATCTAGAAACAGCTGGTGTTGGCAGGGTTGTGGTGTCCAAAGAAGACTTATTCACTATTGGTGGGAATATCCTCTGATTCAGCCTCTATGGAAAGCCAGGTGGAGGTTTTTATCCAAAAAAGTGAAAATAAAAACTGAGAAATGGTCCTCAATAGTAAGCCTACTATAGGAGAAGGGAGGACAGGATGGGAATTGGGGGAGAAGAGACAATGAGACAACAGTGGGCAGAAGTGGACTTTCTGGTGAGGAGTGTGATATTGGAATGTGTTATGCATGAAACTCCAAACTGCAAACCAGAGTACATAAAATTAAAAAAAAATTTAAGTAAAAATAAAACTCTCATATGAGTCAGCAATACTGATTCCGGGTATCTACCATCCAATTTCACTGCACTCTCCAGAGTTAAGGATCCTCCTAACCAATGACCAATATTTCTATTCTGTTGTTCACTAAAGATAATAATCTAAACATAAAGACATTCTAGAATGAGGGTCATTGTTGTAAGCAAATCATGATCCCTGGAATTCCAGATCCCAGAGAGCCTTTTTAATTCTCCCTCCTCGATTTAGTTGTTTGTAAAATAGAAAATCTCCATAAATGGGTGGTTATATGGAGGCAGCATTTTATTTTTTGAAATAATGTTAATAATTTAATTCTATCTTATATTGAATTTAAAATAAATTTTAATATAATTAGAAGGAAATACTAAAGCTGTTTAAAATAAAAACAAAAGCTAATAATGATTAAAATAATAGGATAGGAGAAAAACAGAGAAACGGGGTGGGCTCAGAAGACAGTCCTAACCAGAGATCTTTCCTAAGGGCCTGAGCTATATGGATTTATTTATTCAGCTATTCTACTATTCAATATTCCAGGGGTTAGGTGACTATGCCACTGATAGATGATAAAATTCCAAAGATTCTCCTCTAATTCTATGAGCCAGAGCAGTTCCAGGTAGAGATGGGATGATTCTCTTAGATGTAGCCAAAGGACTGGAGGGTATGAGGTTTCATGTGTTATCTTGACTTTTCTTCCCCTCCTCCTTCCAAAAAGTTTAAGATATAAATGCTTGAAGGTGTAGGGAGTGTTGACTAATAAAGTTGACCAAAAAAAAAAAAAAAAAGCAAATTTCAAGTGGAACAGGCAGTATCAAATGATGACAGATTGCCAAATAGTGGGAGAAAGGTGGGAATGAAGGGCCTGGAGAGAGCACAGCAGCATTTGCCTTGCAAGCAGCTGATCCAGGACCAAAGGTGGTTGGTTTGAATCCCAGTGTCCCATATGGTCCCCCGTGCCTGCCAGGAGCTATTTCTGAGCAGACAGCCAAGAGTGACCCCTGAGCACCGCTGGGTGTGGGCCCCCCCCCAAAAAAATGGTGGGGATGAAGAAGTAAACTGCAAGGAATATGCCAAATTGGTGGGGGCACTCTGGGGACTTATGGTAGTGAGGTGTGGTAACTATATATAAAAACCTTAAAAGTTAACACTGCTATAAAATTTGTAATCTAAGCGCCAATAAATTTTTTAACATTTTTAATTTGTGGAAAATTGCATAATCCAACCTTCCTAACTCCTCCCCAAAACACACACACACATACAAACAATAAACAACACTCACACGCACACACACTCTACACAATTTCTCTGTCTCTGGGTCTCTCTCTCTTCTCAGAGTTTCTAATTTCTGTCTATAGACTCTCAACTTCCCAGAGTCTCTAATTTTTGCCACGTCAACTTATTTTTTAACATGTATGGTTGCTCAGAAATACAGAAATCCCCAATTACTATATATAAAAAAGAATTGCACTTCTTTTAATTACTGTCTTTGTAAATAATAGTTAATATGAGTAAATCTGCTCAAGTTCCTAAAGCATATCTTCTCACTTAACTCACCTGATATGTTAGCTGGAAATAACCTTTCCACCTATGCTGGTGATTAATAACACACTCAAAAATAATAAGGCATAAGTGGCTTATTAAATGCAATAATATCAAATGTGTTAATATGAAAACCTCATAATCTATTGTGTTTATCTTAAGAAAAGTCTGAAATCAGTAAAAGGTTGATTCCATTTTCAACTGTACTAAAGAAATTCACTTTCTCTAAAAGAATATGTCTGAATAATAAGAATTGTTGTTAATTTAACCAGCATGCATTCTCTAACTCCCTTCTCATTACTGTGGTCAACACATAGCCTCCAATGTTTAGAATTTAAACCCCATCTACAGACAAACTTCTAAAACAGAGACCTTTGTCCATTGTAAAGTGACTGACACTGTTTTAGATGAAAATCACACATAACTGTGATCTTGAGGAGGACAACAGGGACTATAAGGCCTGCTCAAAATCACTCTTATTTCTATGCTTCAGATTATGATTTATTTATTGAGTGCATATGCTAGAAATTTTGTATCTTGATCTTTATCAATGTTACATTTATTGCAGTATTTGGCACAAAACACAATACCACGGATATACAAGTACTTGCTGAATAAACAACAATAACAAAAACCACATAATGAATTGCTGATTGATACACGCTTGGAAAACTATTTTAGGGGTTGTTTTTCTGTGTTTGTGGTTATGTTTGTTATTTGGATACATCAACTTACAGAGTGTGACATTAGCCCACTTTACAGATTGAAAAACAGAAACAAAAAAAACTAGGGACTTGCCCAAGTGGAACGTCATCTCTCAGATGCTTGCCTTCAGATTTCAAGTTCCTGACTCCTTTTGCTCTACACAATCATGTTGCTGTAACTCCACCCTTGGATCTGTTGATTCAGTTTCTCCTTAAAACCATAATAGATTCATATTTTATTTTCCAACTGTTACCCTCAGGACTAGTCTTATTTCTTGGCTGTCCTCACATAGCATGCATGTTCTACGTTGCTTCAGTTCCAGTGTTTTATGCCAGGATGAGAGACCTACCTTCCCTTAGTTATCGAACGATAAATTAAATGTCATTTTTCACAACTCCAGATAATCTAGTTCAGCTGCACTAACACCATCCATATACAGCTCTCAACTCCCAGATCACTCTTCTGACTCTGGGAACACACAAAGCATTTCTGAGAGTAAAAAGTGATTATTTGGGTCGAGAGGTTTAAGCAGAGGCTAGAAGTCATTGATTTAACAAGGAAAAAGAGATTATTTGCACTAAATGACATAATGTTTGTTCTCACACAAACAAAAATGGGTTTGTGTATAGGTTTCTCATCAAATTTATTGACCTCATTTAAAAAATAAACCTCAAGAAAATTACAGACCAATATCACTGATGAATGCAGATGCAAAGATCCTCAACAAAATCCTGGCAAATAGGATTCAATGCCTCGTTAAGAAGATCATCCACTACGATCAAGTAGGTTTCATCCCAGGAATGCAAGGCTGGTTTAACATCCGTAAATCTATCAACATAATACACAACATCAATAACAAGAAAAATAAAAACCACATGATCATATCAATAGATGCAGAGAAAGCATTTGATAAGATCCAACACCCATTCTTGATCAAAACTCTCAGCAAGATGGGAATGGAGGGAACCTTTCTCAATATAGTGAAGGCCATCTACCACAAGCCAGTGGCAAATATTATCCTCAATGGAGAAAAACTGAAAGCCTTCCCTCTAAATTCTGGCACAAGACAAGGCTGTCCTCTCTCACCACTCCTATTCAACATAGCACTGGAAGTACTTGCTATAGCGATTAGGCAAGAAAAGGATATCAAGGGAATCCAGATAGGAAAGGAAGAAGTCAAGCTCTCACTGTTTGCAGATGACATGATACTCTACTTAGAAAACCCTAAAGACTCTATCAAAAAGCTTCTAGAAACAATAGACTCATATAGCAAGGTGGCAGGCTACAAAATTAACACACAAAAATCAATGGCCTTTCTATATACCAATAGTAATAAGGATGAAATGGACATTAAGAAAACAACCCCATTCACAATAGTACCACACAAACTCAAATATCTTGGAATCAACTTGACTAAATATGTGAAGGACCTATACAAAGAAAACTATAAAACTCTGCTCCAAGAAATAAGAGAGGACACACGGAAATGGAAACACATACCCTGCTCATGGATTGGCAGGATTAACATCATCAAAATGTCAATACTCCCCAAGGCATTATACAGATTTAATGCCATCCCTCTAAAGATACCCATGACATTCTTCAAAGAAGTGGATCAGACACTTTTGAAATTCATTTGGAACAATAAACACCCTCGAATAGCTAAAGCAATCATTGGGAAAAAGAATATGGGAGGAATTACTTTTCCCAACTTTAAACTGTACTACAAAGCAACAATTATCAAAACAGCATGGTATTGGAATAAGGATAGGTCCTCAGATCAGTGGAATAGGCTTGAATACTCAGAAAATGTTCCCCAGAGATACAACCATCTAATTTTTGATAAAGGAGCAGGAAATCCTAAATGGAGCAGGGAAAGCCTCTTCAACAAGTGGTGTTGGCACAATTGGATAGCCACTTGCAAAAAATTAAACTTAGACCCCCAGCTAACATCATGTACAAAGGTAAAATCCAAATGGATTAAAGACCTCGATATCAGCCCCCAAACCATAAGATATATAGAACAGCACATAGGCAAAACACTACAGGACATTACAGGCATCTTCAAGGAGGAAACTGCACTCTCCAAGCAAGTGAAAGCAGAGATTAACAGATGGGAATATATTAAGCTGAGAAGCTTCTGCACCTCAAAGGAAATAGTGCCCAGGATACAAGAGCCACCCACTGAGTGGGAGAAACTATTCACCCAATACCCATCAGATAAGGGGCTAATCTCCAAAATATACAAGGCACTGACAGAACTTTACAAGAAAAAAACATCTAACCCCATCAAAAAATGGGGAGAAGAAATGAACAGACACTTTGACAAAGAAGAAATACGCATGGCCAAAAGACACATGAAAAAATGCTCCACATCACTAATCATCAGGGAGATGCAAATCAAAACAACGATGAGATACCACCTCACACCCCAGAGAATGGCACACATCACAAAGAATGAGAATAAACAGTGTTGGCGGGGATGTGGAGAGAAAGGAACTCTTATCCACTGCTGGTGGGAATGCTGTCTAGTTCAACCTTTATGGAAAGCGATATGGAGATTCCTCCAAAAACTGGAAATCGAGCTCCCATACGATCCAGCTATACCACTCCTAGGAATATACCCTAGGAACACAAAAATACAATACAAAAACCCCTTCCTTACACCTATATTCATTGCAGCTCTATTTACCATAGCAAGACTCTGGAAACAACCAAGATGCCCTTCAACAGACGAATGGCTAAAGAAACTGTGGTACATATACACAATGGAATATTATGCAGCTGCCAGGAGAGATGAAGTCATGAAATTTTCCTATACATGGATGTACATGGAATCTATTATGCTGAGTGAAATAAGTCAGAGAGAGAGAGAAAAACGCAGAATGGTCTCACTCATCTATGGGTTTTAAGAAAAATGAAAGACATCCTTGTAATAATAATTTTCAGACACAAAAGAGAAAAGAGCTGGAAGTTCCAGCTCACCTCAGGAAGCTCACCACAAAGAGTGATGAGTTTAGTTAGAGAAATAACTACATTTTGAACTGTCCTAATATTGAGAATGTATGAGGGAAATGTAGAGCCTGTTTAGGGTACAGGCGGGGGTTGGGGGGGGAGGAGGGAGATTTGGGACTTGGGTGATGGGAATGTTGCACTGGTGATGGGCGGTGTTCCTTTTATGACTGAAACCCAAACACAATCATGTATGTAATCAAGGTTTTTAAATAAAAAAAAAATTTAAAAAAAAAATAAACCTCTTTTAAACAATTTTTATAAAATTTGCTTTAAAAATACTAGGTATTTGAAATATCTAGGATTTATTTAAAATGTTGAGGTGCCAAAAAAATATTACAACTAATAGTCATTTGCCTTGATACAGCTGGCGCAGTTTAGATCTCTAGTGCCTCATATGGATCCCTTAGTACTGCCAGTTGTTTTCCTGAGAATAGAGCCAGTAGTAGGCTCTAAATACTGACATATGTGGCCCTAAAGCCAAACAAACAAACAAACAAACAAAAACCTTTTTCATTACCCTTACTCTTGGGTCACAATTGTTTTATAGATCCAAGAAAGATTCTTTAAATATGGCTCTAATCTCAAGAATGTTTTAACAATGTTCTCAAGAGTTCAGCTCACCTAAGAAACTCTAAGAATATAACTAAGAATACAACTCTCATTGACTTTGAGAATGTGTACAAAAGATATGTGATTCTTGCCCCCTCCTAAAATAGGTACAAACAAGGGGAATTTAGAATAGTGTTCAAATGGGAGGAAGGGAGGATGAGAGGGGGAAAGAGGAAGGAAGGAAAAAAAAAGAAAGAAAATTTAAAGATCTCATATAAGTCAGGAAATGTGGCAATAAGGGAACATATTTTCATCATTTCATTCATCTGACAACAGGTGAAGAATGGGGATTTCTTAAGAGCCACGTCACATGAACAAATTTCTATTTTAAGTGTCCAGCCTGCACCTGCTCTATCCAGATGGCCTTGGCAATGGAAGAAAAAAAATTGATTTTTCTCACTATAGAGCCAACATGAAGGCCAATTCATTAAGCCACAATGTTGGCTATGTGGTATGGTTTCCTTTCCTCCAATTCAGTACTATAGAAGATTTTTTCATCAAGGAGGAAATTATGGTGAAGACAAACAAGGAAATTGGGTTTGGAGGACTATACCAGGGGATTATGTGGTGCCAGAGATCAAAAAGAGATTGGCTAACAGCCTTAACCATTGTAATATCTGTCCAGTTCAACAAAAGGACTTATAATCCTCAGGTTCATTTGTAGTCCTATTCTGTCCCAGTAAAGTAAGAAGAATGGGAAGCAAGAAAATGTTCAGGTCCAAGTTAGAGGAGGGCTTTTCGGAGTCTATCCTCTCTACTTGGAAAAGGAAAGAACTTGATCTGTAAATAAACTGCAAAAGAAAAATAGAAAATATTTTCATCATAGTTTCTCCAGAATAATAATAAAATCACCATAAAGAGAGTATGGCCTTTAGAATGGAGCAGTCCTGATTTTTAATTCTGCCTCCATTGAGGTTGTCTGGCCTTGCCCTGGGGAGTCCTCAGTTTTCTTTTTTTTTTTCTTTCTTTCTTTTTTTTTGTTTTTGGGTCACACCCGGCGGTGCTCAGGGCTTACTCCTGGCTGCCTGCTCAGAAATAGCTCCTGGCAGGCACAGGGGACCATATGGGACACCGGGATTCGAACCAACCACCTTTGGTCCTGGATTGGCTGCTTGCAAGGCAAACGCCGCTGTGCTATCTCTCCGGGCTCCAGTCCTCAGTTTTCTTATCCATGAAATAAAGCTAATATCAAAGCTTCTCTTTGAAGGCTCTTGTAAGGACAGTGACAACATAAAAGCACTACATGGAGAGCCTAGATATGGAACTAATCTTGGGATCTGAACCGGTCGCACGGGCAACCATTACTTTAGACTTTTCAAAGTCTAGATGTTGCTTTGCTGTTCTGCTTCTTCATTTCAGAAATGAGTAATAAGTTCTCTCCTCAGAGCTCCCCTGGTGATACAAAATCTAGTCTCTATAGTTGACTCCTCTTTTCAAACACTGAAGAATCTGTACAGATTAGTTTAAATCATATCAATAGGCCTTTCTTTATTAATACTAAATGACTTAAATCTATTATGCTGCCACTAATATCCACAAAGACTATTTTTTGTTTGTTTGTTTTTGTTTTTTGTTCACAACCAGCAGTGCTCAGGGGTTACTCCTGACTATGCTAGGAAATCACTCCTGGCAGGCTCGGGGGACCATATAGGATGCCGGGATTCAAACCACTGTCCTTCTACATGCAAGGCAAACGCCTTACCTCCAAGCTATTTCTCCACCACCCCCCAACAAGGACTATTTTTAGTAAAAAGTAAGCTAAAAGCATCTGAAGTGTGTCTATGGAAATTGTCTACATTTCTTAAAGTCATAATCTCAGAAATTTTCCTGTAAGTGACCTTATCTAAGGAATGTGTTAAAAACCATAAAACAAAAAGAACAGAAGAATAGTTTTTAGGGGCCAGAGAGATAGTACAGTAGACAGAGCACTTGCCTTGAAAATACCTGCTCCCAATTCAGTCTCCATGGCACATATGGTCCCCCAAGCACAGCCAGGTGTTTTCCTTGAGTACAGAGCATAGGAGCAAGCCCTAAGCACCACTAGGTATGCCACCCAAAACAATGGAATTGTTTTTAAAAGATTATGACTGAAATAATCGAGGAAATGAAGTGAAGGATCTGGTTTTCTTATATGTTCTTGCCTTGATAATTTAGGAATCACTTCAGAATCTCACACTAACTTACCAGAGTACTACAAAGGAATTAAAATGTTGGAAAGCTAATACCGTATTTCATAATATATATAATGTATTTCATTATATATCTTCATATTAGGGAACCTCCCAAATAGTGTTCAGGAGACCCAGGAACACCTCCTAGGAAGCCTCAGCAAATGGACCAGCTTTCCAGAGATTGATCTCATCAGCAATTCCTTAACCTCACTACTATCTCTCTGGCTTCTCATATTTCCAATTGGAAGTTTTATGATCTATGAGTCCCAGAAAGTTCAGTGCATAATGTGTTTGCTTACATATGGTTGACCCAGCCACCATATATGGTCCCCTAAAAACTACTGGGAAAGGCCCAAAATCAAACAAAAAAGGGTTTATAAACTCTAAAGAACACAGTTATAAAAAGGTCCAGAGATTGTGACTACTGTTTGTATCTGATTCCTTTTATTTGCTCCTCTTTTGTGGACAAGCAAACACCAGACACTCACTGCCCTTACTTGATCAATGGGCTGGATTTCCTCCTTGGCCACCACCTTCCTAACAGTCACCAGACCTCAGTCTCTCTTCTTTGAAATGACTAGGTTGAAATGGGCAATTGTGACTGTCACTTTCATTTGGAAAATGAGATGATTCCCACATCACACTATAAAAAAAAAAAAAAATACTCTCAGCAGTGCTCAGGGGACTTGCAGTGCCAGAGACAGAACCCAGACCCCCTGCAAGTAAACACATGCTCTAGCCTTTAACCCACCTCCCCAGACCCAGAACTATGAAGACTTTTCAAGCTCCTTTCTTTGAACATGATTTGCTATTTACTATGTGGGATAACAGCTTTCATATTAAACCAGGATTTACAGCATTTTTTTTGCATTTAGTAAAACAAATTTTAAAACAAAAAAAAATTTTTTTTTGGTTTTTGGGCCACACCCGGCAGCGCTCAGGGGTTACTCCTGGCGCTGTCTGCTCAGAAATAGCTCCTGGCAGGCACGGGGGACCATATGGGACACCGGGATTCGAACCAACCACCTTAGGTCCTGGATCGGCTGCTTGCAAGGCAAACACCGCTGTGCTATCTCTCTGGGCCCTAAAACAAAAAATTTAAAACAAAGTAACTTTATTTAAGAAATATGAGAATGGTCACTTCTCATTGCCTGTGAAGCTTTTAACCAGAGATCTTGCATCATGAAGGCCTTTGAAGCATTACTGCTTTCACTAGTGTCCTTGAATTGGATGAGTTCTGGGCAAGGAACAGTGTCAGTGCAATGCACCCGTTTTTATTTTACTGTTACGGCTCAAAGAACATTATTTCATAGTAATGAGTTGGTAGGACCTGAAGAATTATTGCTGGGGACTGGCTGTCCTGCAATTCACGTACATGCAAATTATCTTCAATTTATTTATCCTGTTAATCACTGTGGAATTATAACTCAGATTTTCTTCAATAAAATTGTCTTCCTGTCCTGGCTTACCTATAGACCAATGAATCGCCCCATTTCTACATCTCTTCCTTTGGAATGTGAGGTTCCCAGTGACACAATGACCCTCCTAATATTCCCAAGTTTCCGGTTATGGTACATAAAAAGACAAAGACACTGTACAAGATGTGGCCGGTCCTTCTTCACAAAACACTGGTCAATATCTTTATAAAGAATATGCAATGCCTCCACAAGAATGTAATCCATCCTTTCACCTATAAATTTTAAAGTCTCGTACCCTTGAAACATTCAGCAGAAGAACAGAATAAGCTCATTTTGATGATGTCTTCAGTATTCTAGTTTTATGTATTTACATGCTTTTAATCTATTGTATTTCCCTCCATGATGTTTTTAAATAAAGGTTATAGTTTTTTATTTGAACATGGACAAATCTAAAAAAAAAAAAAAAAGAAATATGAGAATGAAGCTCACCACAAAGAGTAATGAGTGCTGTTAGAGGAGTAACTACATTGAGAACTATCCTAACAATGTGAATGAATGAGGGAAGTAGAAAGCCTGTCTTGAGTATAGGCGGGAGTGGGGTGGGGATGAGGGAGATTTGGGACATTGGTGATGGGAATGTTGCACTGGTGAAGGGGAGTGTTCTTTACATGACTGAAATCATACAACTACAATCATATTTGTAACCACAGTGTTTAAATAAAGATAAAAAATAAAGATGAGAAGAGAGAATTTGTAAAATAAGAGAAAGGAATTATATACTCCAAGTTGGGATGAGGGAAATCCCAAAAATGGAGAGCACCATGGCAACTTTCCTTTCAGAAATAATTTTTAAAATTTCATCAAGGAATAAAGGCTTATCAGGAGGCACTGCTCTAACTGTCTCAAGAAACTAAGATAACTGCTCTTCCTGAGAACAGCAAAACCCACTCTGTAGATTATCAGTGACTTCCCTGATGTGGGACTTGTGCTCACAGTCCATAGGCAACTACCATCTACATGTGTGCCACTTAGATGCTAAGAATGTATTCTGCAAAGTTTAAGAGTGAGATTGTAAAATGAAACAGATTCTTTAAATAATCTAGCCAGAAGAAACATAAATTAAATCTAAAATTTCTGTCTTGAGTGTTAACAATGAACAAAATTGTCCAGGCAACAAATCTAGTTTTACCTTTCTCTCTGCTAAAAATGTAAGGAATCAACATTTTGGGGGGCCAGCGTGATAGCACAGAGGGTAGGTAGGGTGTTTGCCTTGCATGCAACCAACCTAGGTTTAATTCCCAGCATCCTATATATCCTGCAAGCTTGCCAGAGTAATTTCTGAGCACAGAGTCAAAAGTAACCCCTGAGCACTATCGGGTGTGGTTCACTACCCCCCAAAATCAAGATTTTTTTTAAAATTAGCACAGATCATTAGCACAGTGAAGAAAATGCTTGCTTGTACACAACCAACCCATATTCAATCCCCATTATCCAATAGGTCTCCCTGAATCCCATCTCGAGTAATCCTTGTACATAGTACAGAGCCAGAGATAAGTCCTAACTGCTGTTGGCTGTGGTCACTGCAAGTAAAGAAAACAACTTATTAATTATTAATATTAATATTAATCATTAATGGTATGTTTTTAAATAACTCAGTGCTCTAAAGTATAAATAAAATCTAGTAAAACAACACTAGTTTTGAAATTAGACATTAAATTTTGAATCTCACCCTATGTGAGGCTAATTGTCACTCGGTTCATCTAAAATAAGCCACATTTTAAAACCACTTTTTTTTTGTTTTGTTTTTGTTTTTTGGGTCACACCTGACAGCACTTAGGGGTTACTCCTGGCTCTATGCTCAGAAATCGCTCCTGGCAGGCTTGGAGGACCATATGGGATGCCGGGATTTCTTTCTGCATGCAAGGCAAATGCCCTACCTCCATGCTATCTCTCTGGCCCCTTAAAGCCACTTTTTGGCATCTATCACCAAGACACAAAAACAAAAATCCACAGGATATATCACAGCTATGGTACAATGGCCAAGATATGATAAAAACTCAAATGACCAAATAAATGTATTGAGAAGTTGTGTATTATACACAATGGAATACTAAGAAAGAACAAAATCATGTACTTTGCAGCAACATGGATGGAACTAGAGGTTCCATAATATGTTCCATAGTAACTAGAGGTTACTATGCTGGGTGAAATCAGTTAGAAAGAAGGGATAGAAGCAAAATGATCTCTCTCATATATATATATGTATATATATGTATATATGTATATATACACACATATCTACCTATATATATGACATAAAGATACACAGCAAGGGAGCAACAAAAGTTCAAAGGCAACACAATGGGAGAACTGATCCACACAACAGGGTTAGTGGTGAGAGGCTGAAGGGGAGGCACTGGAGTCCTTGAGGAGGGAGATGGATACACTGTTGTGTTGTACTGGAATGAATGTGCATGGGAAATTATAGTTAACAGTATTGCAAATCACTGAACCTCCATCAATAAAAAATTTCTTTAAATACTAATAATTTTTAATAATAGTAAAATAGAATCATAAGTTTCACTTCAGCTCTGAGGATATACCTACTTATATTTACACAAAGTCACACACCATGTTCAGAAAACTGCTGTGTGCCTATTGTCTGCCACTATCTGAAGAGATGGGAATACATTCATTTCAGGACAGGAAGATGGTGCTCTTTCTTGTACCGCCATATTGTCAAACCAAACTATTCTCCACTTGCAACAGGTTCACAGACCTGTTCTCCTCACTGGCTCCATGTGGAGGATTTGCAAGGCCTGTGGAACTGGAACAATGGAACCATTTCCCTCAACTCCCTCATTCTGGAAGAGCTTGTGCAATCATAGCCAGAAACTGAAAGTCAGAGTTTACAATTTCCTGTTCAAGGTTTGTAACAAAACTTACAGAAGTGGTTACCGAAAAGGAACTAATACCAGACCTGAAGCCTGGATCTCACTAACTGGGTTATTTCTGTATTTCTCAGTGTGAAAACATCTGTAGTATTTAGTGTCTGAAACTTCACAGTAGCAACTGTGTAAGCAACATCTTACTTCATCCTCAAGCAATTTTTTTTATTTTATTGGACACTAAAGAACAGAAATAGAGCAATATAGAATTGTAAAAATAATCTGTGATTAAAAAGATAACATTTGTGAATTTTTATTGTTTATTTTTGCTGTTGTTGTTTTGGGGGCAGGAATTTTTTTTAATTTACTGAGATACAAAATTGTTTGTGATTGAATTTCAGTCGAACAATATCCGAACACCCATTCCTTTATTAGTATGTACTTCCCCCCATCAATAAATCCCAGTTTCCCTTTCACACCCACAGCCTGCCTCAATGAAAGACTATTTATTTTTTTCCTATGGTTTGCAATACTGAATACAAAAAGGGTATCATGCATATCACTTTATCTTCTTTCAGCTAGCAGTTCTTTTCCAGAGTAATCACTTTCCTCTATCATTGTCATAGTAATCTCTGCCCACAGTGGCAAGATTTCTATTAAAGAAACAGTCCTCCTGGCCTTTGTTTCTATAGTTTTGGATATTATCCTAAAATGTTACTTTATGTCCTGTAAATGAGTGTGATCATTCTATATCTGTCCTTTTCCTTCTCATTTTACTCAGCTAATACATTCCATGTCCATCACAGTATAAGCATATTTTACAACTTCATTTTTTCCTAATGGCTATATAGTATTCCATTGCCTAGATGTACCATTGTTTCTTTACTCAATCACATGTTCTTGGGCACTTGGGTTGTTTCCATTTTTTGGCTATTATGAAAAGTGCTGCAATGAACATAGGAGTACAGATGCCTTTTCTGCAGTGTTTGGGAGTTGTCATGGTGTATTCCCAGGAGCATAGTTTCTGGGTCAGATGGAATCTGAATTCTTAATTTAGTTTAGTTGTTGCTTTTTTAAATGGGCAAATGATTTTAAAAAAGATTGAACCAGTCAACAGTCCAACCAGCAGTGAATATGGATCCCTTTTCCCTCATCCACACCAACACTGGTGGTTGTTCTTTGTAGAGTGCCAGTCTCTTCACTGTGAGGTAATACAGCATTATTTTGCAGTTCCCTGATGACTAGTGATATAGAGCATTTTTTTCACATGCCCTTTAACCATTTTGATTTCTTCATTGAGGCAGTTTCTGATCATCTCTTCTCAACATTTTTTTAAATTAATATCTTTATTTAAGCACCATGATCACAAACATGTTGTAGTTGGGTTTCAGTTGTAAAAAAAAAAAAAAAAAAAAAAAAAAGATAGCATGGAGGTAAATTGTTTGCCTTGCATGCACAAGGATGGTGGTTTAGAATTCCGGCATCCCATATGGTCCCCTGTGCCTGCCAGGGGTGATTTCTGAGCGCAGAGCCAGGAGTAACCCATGAGCACTGCCGGGTGTGACCCAAAAACCAAATGCCAAAAAAAAAAAAAAGAGCATCCCCCTTCACCAGTGCAACATTCCCACTATCAATGTCCCTCATCTCCCTCCTCCACCACCTTTTTCCTGTATTTGAGACATACATTCTATTTCTCTCACTCACTACCATTTTCATGGTAGTTGTTAGTATAGTCATTTCTCTAATTGAAGTCACCACTCATTGTGGTAAGCTTTACAACGTGGCTGGTCCTTCCAGCCCACATCTCTATTGGCTCTGGGTATCATTACAATGATCTTTTGTTTTTCTTTCTTTTTCTTTCCTTCTCAACATTCTTAATGGAGTTGAACATTTCTTGTGGAGTTGTGGAGTTGTACATTGCTTTTTATGTATTTGGAATATTAACCCTTAATAGGATGACTGGTGAGCAAATCACTTCTCCTATTCTGTGGACTGTCTCTGTATTCTGGTCTTCATTTCCTTTGAGGTACATAAGTTTCTTAATCTGATGTTTATCTGTTCACTTTTTTTTATCTGTTTTATCTGATGTTTTATCTGTTCACTGTTCCATTTATCTGTTCACTTCCACTTGCTTGTTCAATGGCATTTCATCTTTAAAGATACTTCTAGTTTCAATGTCATGCAAAGATCTACCTATGTTTTCCTCTATGTACCTTATGGATTCGTAGAGGTCTTTAATCCATTTTGATTTAAATTTGTGCATGGTGTCAGGAAGAGCTCTCAGTTCATTTTCTTGCAGGTAGCTGACCAGTTTTTCCACCTCTTGTTGAAGAGGCTTGTTCCACTCCATATTTGCTTCTTTATCAAAAATTAATTGATCATATGCCTGCATTTTTAAACTATTGTCTTTATAAAATGATTCTAATCTTTTGAAAAGGAATCTAGTAACATATCAAAAGTCAGTAAAATACCAATTCCTTTAACTGAATCAATTCAAAAGGTCTAAAAAACAAATGCAAGGAAAATCTCTGAATGTTCAACTATAGGGAAATGACCTAGGAAATAATGGAAGTCAACTCAATGAACTAGTGTATATTCTGAAGTTTATGTGACAATATGGAATACTTCCCATTAATGAGGTTATTTGTACAATGTGGCATTCTATGTCTTTTAACTAATTCTATGTCAAAATATATGCGTCAGGATCAGAGAGATAGGTCGGTGATTGGAGTACAGCCTTTGTATGCAGGAGATCCCAGATTAAATTGGACCCTAGTAACAACATAAATGACCCCCCCAAGCACAGAGTATCTCTCAGCACCACAAGGCATGACTCAAAATTTAATAAATAATTATATATGTACTTATACAAAAAATGGAAAGTAAACAAGGTCAAAGATGCTACAACTAAAACACAAAATGGTGAAGTTTTTGTTGTTGTTGTTGTTTGGTTTTTGGTTTGGGGTGCTCAGGGTTTACTCATAACTCTGCATTCAGAAATTGCTCCTGGCAAGCTCGGGGAGACCATATGGGATGCCAGGAATCGACCCAGGCCTATTCCGAGTTGGCTGCACACACGCTGTGTTATCTCTCTGGTCTCTAAAATGGTGAATTCTTTTTCTAAAATTCTGTTGTTTTAATAAGGATTTCTACAATGAGTAATATTCAGGATAGGAAAATGTTGCCAACATCACAGTATGGTTCAGAAATAAATACTAGTTTTCTTTTCAGTTTCAGATAGAACAGATTTTCCAAGCATCAGCTCTTTCCAAACTCTAGAAAGAATTATCCACATGATGGAACTTCTGCAGTCCAGCAACAGGCCCAATAACTTAATCAAACATAAAAGCAATTGCTTCCTGACTGTTTGAACTAAGTGATATGAAAAGTAAAATCTCATCAATTATAGAATCTTAATTTCTCTCTCATAAAAGTAAGTTCCCCCATTCTCACTGAAAACTGAAAATACTTTAGAGTGAAACAAATGTTTCATGCAGTGTCAGATATTTTACTTATGTTCACTTCTCTCTAATTTCTCACATTTATTTGTCTATACTTCTTGAAACTATTCAAAAAGGCAGCATTAAAGAAAGTGCAAATGTGCATTTGATATTTTATTAACTTGGTTACTGAAAAAAATTTACTTCAAATTTGGAAAAAATCTGACTGAAAAATTTTTCCTTTTAATTTTTGGAAAGGTAAACAGTGCCTCTAACACGGTGCTGGAGGGATAACACAGCAGTAGGGTATTTGCCTTGCACACAGCCAACCCTGACGAACTTCAGTTTAATAGTTTAATTTCTGGCATCCTCTATGGTCCCATATGACAGGAGCAACTTCTGAGTGTAGAGCCAGGAGTAACCCCAGAGAGCCGCCGGGTGAGACCCAAAGACAGAAACAAGAAAAATCATATATTTCCTACATGTGTGAGGTTCTGGGTTTGATCCCTAATGTAGCAAAAAAAAATTTTTTCACACTTTTAGAAAGTTAGCACATGTAGAGAGTTAAATATTCAAACAAAACAAGAGAATCATCAAGTGAAGTAATTATCTTTCCCACTTCATATTCCCCCAGACTAAAAAATTTTCAATTATACATTTTATCTCTAAAGTATGTTTTTTTTAAATAAAATTAGATTGAAGCTAAAAGAATTAGAATGTGTTTCCCTGAGTATAGGAGTTTTGACTTTTGTACCAATTCATTTTCTTTAGTAGTTCATATTCCACAAAAGAAAAAAAAAAAAAAGAATTAGAATGTGAGATAAGATGACAACAGAAACAAGGCTTTGAATATACACTGCATAGCCCTTATCTTAAACAACTACAATTAAACTGCTGGTATTTACTTAGAAATAGCCTTACTATATGCCTCTGATTATTTTCAGAAAGGGATATTTAGTCACAAAAAAATAAGTTATAGAATTTATTCTCTTATTTACTAATTGCCTTTATATCTGACATGCACTCAGAAAAAGAAATCATTTTTTTTTGGCAACTGTAGAAATAGGCCTTCATAAAACACACTGCATCCCTTAAAATGTCATTGTAATTAATAAACACTTGCCTTGTGTGTGCAATTGAAAACTAAATCCGCAGGGCTGGAGAAATGATACTATAGGTAAGGTGCTTGCCTTTTACACAACTAATTTGGGTTCAATCCCTAGCACCATATATACCCCCAAGCCCTGCCAGAAAATACATCTGAGCAAGGACCCTGGAGTAACTCCTGAGCATAGATGTGTATAGCCTAATACCCCCTAAAATTCACAAAGCTGATTAGAAACATAATTACTTATCTCCCAGAAAATTTTTAACATAAATATAAAACTCTTATGCATGTATCCCATAAAACAATAATTTGGGCTGATGAAACAGTTCAAAGGTCTGAGCATAGGCTTCAAATGGGAAGCCTATTTTGATTCCAACACACTTGGTCTTGCAAGCTCTACCATGAGTGATCCCTAAAATAGAGTTGGGATAACATGAGAGCCCCACTAATTATGGCCCAAAATCTGCCCCCCCTAAAAAAATATACAAATCTATTTTAAGACCAACAATACATTGTTGTTAATCTTATTGTAGATGAATTATATCTCAATAAAACAAATAAAAATACAAGGGGTCAGAGTGGGCAAGGCACTTGCCTTGCATGTGGCTCACCCAGCCTTGATCCCTGACATCCCATGTGATATCCTGAGCACCACCAAAAGTGGTGAGTACAGAGCCAGGAGTGACCCCTGAGCATCACCAAATGTAACCCCCAAACAAACAAAATCTACTAAATAAAATCCAGGAAGATTATAGTTCAAAGAAAGCAGCAATCTGAGACCCAGAGAACTCAGCTCTCAGCCCTGCAAAGGACCTGGAGATTGTCCCAGACCAACAACTGCAAGCACTGTCAGTCTGAATAATGCTTATTTAGTGACTTAACCTTTAAGGACCAAAATGCTGGAGATCTGCTCATTTTACTATATTGCACCCACTATCCTTAAAAGTTGCATTCTGCTTACACCGTCTCTTTATATACATGTCACAAAGGTAATGTTTTCCTTAGAGGCTTTTTTTCAAACTCATTTTTCCAAACAGAAAAGCACAAAATTGTCTTGCACTATATTTTTTTTACTGGGGGAGTGAGAGAAAACTGTCTTAGTTATGGAGTAAGTGGGCAAGAAGTCTGGGAAAGACAAACTGGTAAGACACAGAATGATCTTTTCATGTCACTGTACAACTGGATCTTCTAACACAGTAGCAGCAAGTCTCACCCTGAGTTTCTGTACAGGCCAAGGGTTGATCAAGCTCACTGTGGGGCCCTAGAGGCAAGCACTGGCAGCTCCTCCTCGGTCTACGGCTGCCTTCAGGAGCAGAAATCAGTTCTGCTTAACAGTGTCCAGTATTATTGGGACTGGAGATACTGGCTAAGCAGGTAGGGCTCTTCTTGCCTTACAAGTGGTTGACCTGGGGCCTTAGTGATAGAACAGTAGCAGGGCTTTTCTTGCACACGGCCGACCCAGGACAGGCCTGGGTTCAAGCCCCAGCATCTCTAATAGTCCCCCGACCCTGCAAGGACAGATTTCTGAGAGCAGGGCCAGGAGTAACCACTGATAAATAAAGTATATCTTAAAAAATAAATAAATAAATAAATAAAAGTGGCTGACCTGGGTTTGCAGTTCAATCTCTAGCACTCTATATGTTTCCCCAACTGCCACCAGGAGTGATCCCTGAGCACAGAGCCAGAAGTAACCCCTGAGTGCCAGGAATGCTCCCCCAAATAAAACAACCCAACAATATTCACTATTAAGAGTTTGACCATTTTTCTCTGGAAAGCTTTTCCATTCTCAGGAACAATCTCCTGGGACTCCGGTGGGTATGTGCCGGGATGCACAGAGATTATTTTCTGCCTGAGTCACTCTGGGAAGAGCTGCAGGCAGAAAGGCATTCCAGTCCGGCCCACACAGAACAGTGTGGCAGCGTGTGTAGAGAGCAGGGCAGAGGGCCGGTGTTTGGCGAAACAGCAGACATTGAGATAGGAGACTTGCACTCATTCATTTAGGTACTTCTTCAGGGAAGTAAAGACAGTTCCATGGAGCAGTGAGAAGACTAAATGTCATCTGTGGCTGTCAGCTCTAACCAGGGACATTTCTTCAGGGCAAATACCAATGGGCCAAAACATAATTAGCACAGTGAGGCTCAAGGTTCTGTGGGCTTACAGCCCAGTGGGCACACCCTAAAGAGACAAGGAAAGAAATTTAAGACTATCTCTCATATTTCCTGGCAATATCTTGCCTAAAAAGGAAGAGAGATGGAAGCCGAGACAACCTGCTGGCAGCCTAGGTAGCTATCAGGGTAGTTCATCCCTCTCACAAACTGTGGAGCCCACCTGCCAGTCAGCCAAAGGATTGTTGTGAAGAATGGGGGTGCCACCTGCTGGCCATATTGAAGGATCACAGCACCTAAACAGCACCCAAACCTTTCAGACTTTTTCAGTACTGTCCTATCCTTACGAAGGTGTGGATTTATTTTGTTTGTTTGTTTGTTTGTTTCATAAAAATTTTATCTCCCATCCACAACTAGAGTCTAATCAGTTTTAATAATACTTCTTTAGTTCCTTGGAAAATATAAGAAATCATATGAAAATAAAAGTCATCTGAAAAAATAAATGGGGCCGGAGCAGTGGTACAGTGGTAGGGCGTTTGCCTTGCACATGCTGAAGGACTGCAGTTCGATCACCCAGCGTCCCAAATGGTCCCCCAAGCGAGGAACTATTTCTGAGCACATAGCCAGGAATAACCCCTGAGCGTTACTGGGTGTGGCCCAAAAACCAAAAAACAATGTCATCTGAAATTTCATCACCAAAGGAAATTACAACCAAAGTCATACCATGTGGTGGTGACTTTCATCTAATCTCCATTTCTCATTAGATAACAGAAGACCCTGGATCAGAGTTAGAAAGGTAAAAAGGGCTAAGGCAAGGTTCCTCTCTATTTGGGACAGGAATTTGCCAGCACTGGCTGCACCTCTAATTCTGCCTGACACCAGTGTCCAACTGTTATGAGAGTTGCCTTAGGAGACCTGGAAGTGACTTCCTAAATGAGACAGACATTGGCTATTGTGCAACTAACAAACTTTCTTAGAGACTCAGTTTATTTTATACATAAAATGCTTTCATTTTGCAGGTAACATCTTAAGCTAAACTATCCCAAGCAATTAGAATGGACATTAGTGGATGAGACAGGAGAAGAGCATAGCACTTTTGGTAGATTAGATAGAGAGGGAAGCCAAAAGCAGTCTTGGAGGGAGTAGTCACTCGAGCCTCAGCAGGAATGTATTGACACAGCCTTTTGTTTTGTCTCTGGAGAGTTTTCTTCTCTTTTTTTATGATTGCATTTCCAGAGCTCTTCCTTATGGTTGTGTTCCCACACACCATTTGAGTTCTGGTGGTACTGCCTTCTTCAGCTCCAGGAGAAGAATGGATGATGCATGAGGATTGGTTTCACTGCCTCTGCATCACCTATGAAGCATTTCCCATACTGAGTTTCCTCTTTTGAATTACTAAGAATGGTTTTTCCTAAGAAGAACATGACTAATATGTCAGACCAATACTTTTTGTCAAATTTATTACTTAATAATTTATCACTTAACTTTATGGCATTGTCCTATGTCTTTAGTTCTTCATAACATTTTTCTTAGATTTCTATCTTATTACATCATGCCTTAATTGATTCAAATCATTCCATTTCCAGTGCTCACAAAAATTAAACACTAAGATGAACATCTTTGTGTTGTAACTTCTTTATTATTTATGGGTATTATTGCCATACTGCCTTTTATTTTTCTTAAATACCACAAATGAGTGAGACTATTCTTTATCTATCTCTCTCCCTCTGACTCATTTCACTCAGCATAATAGTTTCCATGTTCATCCATGCATAGGAAAATTTCATGACTTCATGATACTAATTGCTGCATAGTATTCCATTGTGTAGATGTACCGTTTCCTCTGTTTATTGACATCTATCTACGTTTAAAAATTTTTTTAAACTTTATTGAAATTTAAATTTTATTTAAATTGTATTTGATTGATTAATTGATTGGTCTTTGGACCACACCCGGCAGTGCATTCATAAATCACCCCTGGCAGGCTGGGGGACCATATGGGTTGCTGGGAATCTAACTGGTCCCTCCCAGGTTGCAAGGCAAATGCCCTACTGCTGTGCTATTGCTCCAGCCCTATCTATCTACATTTCTAAGTGTTAGCTTGAACTAGAATTAAAAACTAGAATTAAAAACAGAATTAAAATATCTATGGTAGGACCTGACTGATAATATAGGTGGTAAGGTATAGAATAAAAATATAATAGAAAAAATAATGAGTGGGATGAGTCCTCCCCCAACACAGTGCCACTAGTCCTTTCAGCTGGCAGGTCTGAAGATGCAGGGTAATGGCGGAGAAATAATTCACAAGAAGTCACTTAAAATTTCATCAGAGTCAGCTCATTTTATTCCTCACAGTTTTTTCTCCGCCATGAGTCTCTCTGCCACGTGCTCATTTTTGCCGAGCTCTCCTTATACTGCCTATCCCATGTGTATCAAGCTCTCTTGCTGTTTCCCCTCTCGCCTTCCCCAACCAGACTTTTATATTCTTTATTCAAAACATCTCACCGCATCCAAGGTGTGGGTGAATCTGATCATCCAGGGGGAATTAACATCTCAAAAGAGTGTTTAGGTAAAAGGATATTGGGAGAAGGGTTACAGTAAGGCCCTTGCCTTGCAGACTTAACAACCCTGGTTCCATCCCTAGCACTCACATGGTCCCTTAAACACTGTCAGGGTTGAACACAGTGTCAGGAAAAGCCCCTGAAGATCACTGCATGTGGCATAAAAAGAAATCCTTGGTAAATATTGGCCAAAAAAATCCCCAGGAAGAAAGGTTAGACAATGCCACCAGAGACCTAAGAGTCTATTTCACAAGACTCCCTACATCACTAGTTACAACACTGATTTATTTACTCACTCTGTAGATATAAAAAAAATTTTTTATAACTATTATAATTTAGGTCTGTTTTGACCGGAGAGATAGCATGGAGGTAAGGTTTTTGCCTTGCATTTAGAAGGTCGGTGGTTCAAATCCTGGCATCCCATATGTCCCCTGAACCTGCCAGGAGTGATTTCTGAGCCAGGAGTAACCCCTGAGCGCTGCCAGGTGTGACCCAAAAACAAAACAAAAAAAAATTTAGGTCTGTTTTGTTGTTGTTGTTGTTGTTGTTGTTGTTAATGAAGTATAAAATTTTCAGGTGTTTATTACTCAAGTGTATTTCCTCTTTGGTAAATTATTTACCCACTTTATTACCACATGGTCACCTGTAGTCTCTTACTAGTAGCCTTAGATAGGAGTTTTCAGATACAAACAACAGATGTTGGATCTTCTTAAATTAAGTAAAAATAAAATCTACTTAGAGGATATTAAGTAGTTCCAAAATGGATGGGGAAACTGAAAAATTAAATTCAGAAAATATATGTACCAAGAACAATTGATAAGCTGTAAGTATGAGCAAAATATCACCCTAAAATTGGGGCTGGAGAGATAGCATGGAGGTAGGGCATTTGTCTTGCATGCAGAAGGATGAGGTAGGGCATTTGCCTTGCATGCAGAAGGATGATGGTTCAAATTCTGGCATCCCATCTGGTCCCCTGAGGCTGCCAGGAGCAATTTCTGAGCGTAGAGCCAGGAATAACCCCTGAGTGCTGCCGGGTGTGACCCAAAAACCAAAACTAAATAAATAGATAAATAAAAAATTGTAAAATATATATATATATATATCATCCTAAAATAAGATACATATTGATCCTCCTTTCCTAAATATTATTCTCAGCAATTGTAGCTATCGCCTCTCTATATATGATAATAAAGAAGATACAAAAATATGAGACAATAAAAGCACTATCTACACAAATGCTTATACATGAATGTTCAGAGTAGTTTTATTCATAAAAGGTGGAAGCAAATTGATGCATAAAAAATAAAACATGGTATATACAGAATACTATTCAGCAACAAAAGAGTCAGTCCGTAAGTCCTTGAAAATTTCAACTTTAGTGAAACAGTCAAAGCAGATCCTTGATTAACATTTTGTTCAAAGTCAAAGTCAAAGTTTGGTTTCTTTTTTTCTCATCAAAAGTCTAACTGAACACAGAAAGGATCCACTATACCAACACCTGATACAAAAATCAATAAGTCTTGAAAAAATGTTATGCTATAAAAAGGAGACAGATGTAATAGATTATAAGTTGCATGATTCTGTTTATTTAAAATGTCCAGAACATACAAATCTGTAAGAGACAAAAAGTGAGTTCATGGACACCTAGGACTCGGGTTGCACTGGGGGAATAGGGAGTAAATGCTAATGGACAGGGAATTCTCTTTGGGTTCATGAAAATTTCTAGACTTGATTATATAATGATAAAATATAATACACTAAAAATCACAGCACTGACACTTTAAATGGGCAGATTGTGTGATATATAAAGTGAATCTTAATAAAGTTTAAAATTTTTAATAAAAATATATTTTAATGACTCAACTAAGTGGTCACCATCTCTGAGACTTGGCCTTATTTTTCCAAGACACACACACACACACACACACACACACACACACACTACTATGGAAAGTTATAAATTTATTCTAATAATGTTTTATTTCAGTAAATTCCAGAATTTAAATTGGCAAGTCATTTTAATAATGAACTTATTGGGAGGCAGGTAATGTCTATACCCAGCATTGCTCAGAGCTCACTCTTAGCTCTGTGCTCAGGGATTATTCCCAGTGATGCTTAGGGTACTATAAACAGTTTCAGGGATTGAATCTAGGTTGGCTAAGTGCAAAACAAGTGCCTTAACTACTGTACTATCTCTCTGACCCATTTTAATAGTTTTATTTTGCAAAATAACATAGAAAAACTGTTTAACATCATGTATCTATGACTCAGATCATGGTGTCAGATATATTACACCCTTAAAATTATTTCCAGCAAGCCATTTTATTTTGCACATACCAGTGTTCTTAATCAGGAGGTTAGGCCTTACAGAAAATATAATCTGCAGAAGTATAACTGTAATCTTTATATTTTAAAGTGTTGTCAATAGCTTCTCTAATTACTTGGAATGAATGAATTCATTTAATCCTTGTTATAATTCTCAAAAGCAATATAACTATATTTATTTATATCAAGAAAATCAAGGCTCAGAAGTGAAATGACTTATCCAAAAATTAGTAAGTGGAAACTGGTAAGCTGGAGTTACTTTCCCCTGCTGTAATAACATAGG
Organism: Suncus etruscus; assembly: GCF_024139225.1. Lineage (NCBI taxonomy): Eukaryota > Metazoa > Chordata > Mammalia > Eulipotyphla > Soricidae > Suncus > Suncus etruscus. Next base: position 54,022,551 of record NC_064859.1, on the reverse strand, counting down.
ACTTTAGGGACTTTAGGGACATGGTATTGTGCTCTAGGACACACCCACCACCACCTAAATCTCTGCTCCTGTGTCCCTCTTTCCTCCCACTCCCCACTAGTACATTAAGTTCTGTTATGAGGTTATGCTCTTTCTCATGTTTATCTTCCTCAGAAAACAAGTGTGTTGTGGTTGCCATTCAGCATTTGCATTTTCTGAAGCAACTGATCTTAAACACCTGTTTGAGATATTACTTTAGTAATAGCATTCCACAGCATAAAGAAAATTTATTTCCAGTTGTTTTTGAAATAGAATCATTTTAAGAAAGGACCATCCAGCCTGTCCAGGAAAGAAGTAAAATATATTGCTAATTTCACCTGTTGTTTTTTTTTTTTCTCTCTTAAATGTGATTACCAGACACTTAAAATTATATACCTGTGGTTCCTCATTCACGTCTATTAGTGATCTCTGAATACAGAGCCTAAAAGTCACCCTTGAGGAGCCAGAGAGATAACATGGGTAAGGCATTTGTCTTGCATGTGGCCAACTCAGGTTTGATCCCCAATATCACATATGGTCCCCTGAGCACCACCAACAGTGATTCCTGAGTGTAGAGCCAGGAGTAATCTCTGAGAATCTCCAGGTGTGGCCCTAAATGAAAAAAATAAAATAATCCCTAAGTTCTACCAGGTGTTATCCCATGATTAGACAGACAGACAGACAGACAGACAGACAGACAGACAGAGAGACAGAATCACATATTTGAAGCTCAGGGATGTGGCTCAGTAGCCAAGCACCAGTTTCTTGCAAATGAGGCTGCCAATTCAATTCCTGGCATCACCACACAAAACCATCAAAATTCTGGAACCTTTAGATCTTGTCAGGGGCTAAAATCTGATCTAACCTTTCACTCAAAACAGCTTCTGAAATAAACCAAGGTTATACACAACTCTCCACATTCAAAACATAGTTCTCTCTTCTAATATTCAGGGGTCTCCTCTATCATTGGCAGAGAAGACATGCAGGCAATTAATTCTCTCGGCCACTGGGTCAGAGCAGAGATTATCATGCAGCCAGGGTTTCAGTTCAGCTGCTGCTCGCCTGCCTTGCTACTGGAGAGTGAGCCAACATAAAGAAAGTGTGTGGCTTCCAACACTGAGTCTGTCTTTAATGCATCTGTACAGCACATCGCCCACCGATAATGTCTTTCAGGAAAGACCTTTCCCTCGAACTGCACATCCCTCTCCAGCCAAATGCCACCTGAGCATTATACATCCATCCCTCTCAAAGTGTCACTGGTGTTCATTTGCAGGGTCACATTTGAATGCGAAGCTAACCTGAAGTGTTTTTGCTCTCCTGCAACACAACTTACTTACTTACTTACTTAAAAAAGCAAAGGCACTGAACCTGTGTCAAAAACATCCTCCTGGGTCATGATTACTGAATTAGTAGAGAGTGAAAACAGATGTGAAACTAAATCTGGCCACATCTGCTGCTAGGTGTGACAGGAAGTATATGCACCCCAACTTGAAAAGAAAGTCCTGAGACATGGTTGCCCTGGCACTGTAGTCACATCACAAGGAATTTGTGACCCCCTCCTCTGACTGAGTGCAGAGCACTACACAGCAAGTCCAGCAGATGAAAGGCAAGAATTGAGCATAGAATGAATGCTAGGGTACTCCAAGCACCGTCAAGAGTGATCCCTAAATGCAGAGCCAGGAGTAAGCCCTGAGCACTGCTGGGAGTGGTCCAAAAACAAAACAAAGAAGGTAAATAAAGCACTTAAAGTTGAGGAACTGGAGAGACAATACAGCAAGCAGCAGGTAAGGTGGTTGGCTATCTTTCACACTCCCAACCTCTCAAAGGACATGTTTTACAGCCAATCCTAGGTTGTGCAGTTCTACTATGTCCCACTAAAAAAGTTCATTGCAAAAAAGAAAAGGAGAAAAGTTCCTGCCCAAATGGCAACGTGGCAGGGGGTGGGGGGTGAGGGAGTGGAGACAGGAGGGAAACGAGACTTTGATGAAGGGAAGTGAACACAGTGAAAGGACTGGTGTTGGAACATTGTAAGTCTGAAACTCAATCATGAATAACTTTGTAATATATAGTGTTTCAATTAAATTAATAATAAAGCTCACTGCAAAACAAAAACTACTACAGAGGACTTCCCTTGAGCCTACACACACATATACAAAAACCATTTCTCTAGCTTTAGGCATTTAACCAATAACTTATAATTTGAATTACAAATAGATTTATGAATTAAGGAATGCAAACTATTTCAAGAACTATAAACACCTAGAATTAAAAGGCCCAGAGCCAAAGAACTCTGGCTTTCCAGTCTGTGTACTGTCTACTTCTTTTGTGGTTTGAGACCACACCCAGCATTACTGGGTCCCATATTTGGACCATAGAGCTGCATGCAAGGCAAGTAACTTACCTCCTGTAGTGTCTCTTCAGCTCCTCATTAAGCTGATTTATTACTCCTCTATTAAGGAAACAAAAACATCTGGAACTAGAAAGATAGTAAGTGGGTAGGGTGCTTGCCTTGCAAGCAACTGACCTGGATTCGATCCCCAACATTCCCATATGGTTCCCCAAGTACTGTCAGAAGTGATCCCTAAGTACAGATGCCTGAGCATTGCTGAGGGTGTCCCAAAAACAAAACAAGAAAAGGTAAACAAAGCACCTAAAGTTGAGGGACTAGAGAGACAATACAGAAGATTAAGTTGATAACCTTTCACACTCCCAACCATTGCTGAATCCCTGGCATCCTTTATGGTCTCATGAGCACCACCAGGAATAATAAATGCAGACAGGAGTAACCCTTAAGCATTACTGGGTATGACTCCCTCATAAACACACACACACACCAGGAATAATAATAAATGCAGACACACACACACACACACCAGGAATAATAATAAATGCAGACACACACACACACACACAACACACACACACACACACCAGGAATAATAATAAATGCAGACAGGAGTAACCCTTAAGCATTGCTGGGTATGACTCCCTCATAAACACACACACACACACACACACACACACACACAGTTGCTGTGAGAGAACAGGCCAAAGGTCCAGTACAGCAAATGGCCACAAGGACAAGCAGGAAGCTATGAACAAATCATGTGATGCTCCACCTCTACCCATTATACTGCCAGTTTCTTTTTGGTTTTATTTATTTTATTTTATTTTATTTTTGGAGGGGTTTTGGGTTTTGGGCCACACCCAGCAGCACTCAAGGGTTACTCCTGGTTCTATGCTCAGAAATCACTCCTGGCAGGCTCAGGGGACCATATGGGATGCCGGGATTCGAACCACCAACCTTCTGCATGCAAGGCAAATGCCCCACCTCCATGTTATCTCTCCGGCCCCGCCAGTTTGTGTCAAAGAGCTGCAAGCTTCTGGAGAAGAAGAGGAGCTAGAGCCTAGATGTCCTACTCATCTCTGGTCCAACAGGAACAGGCACCTGATGGGAATTTCACTGTAAGTTCCATAAACAGTATCAAAACTTTATGAGCTCTGAGGTTGGAGCAATAACACAGAAAGAAGGGCACTTGCCTTGTATGTAGCCTACTCAGTTTTGATCCCCAGCATCCCATATGTCTCAAAGCACTACCAGGAGTAATTCCTGAACCATAGCCAGGTGTAAGTCCTGATCACTGCCCATATGGCTCAAAAACAAAAACAAAAACAAAAAGTCCACACCGGGCCCGGAGAGATAGCACAGCGGCATTTGCCTTGCAAGCAGCCGATCCAGGACCAAAGGTGGTTGGTTCGAATCCCGGTGTCCCATATGGTCCCCCATGCCTGCCAGGAGTTATTTCTGAGCAGACAGCCAGGAGTAACCCCTGAGCACCGCCGGGTGTGGCCCAAAAAACAAACAAACAAAAAAAAAAAGTCCACACCACAAACAAAAAACAACCTTGAGCTCTATGAGTTTGAGCCTGAGTATATGCTGGGCCTGTATGAGCCATGAACATTGATTTCTGTATTTCATGGCCCCCAAGTACCACCAGGAATGACCCCCCAAATAAATTACAGGATCTACCTGAAACCAACATTGAATATATTCATTCAAATCCAAGTGAGTTCCTCTTTAATGCCTCCTCCCAGATATGTGTTGATCATTCCCAGACCCCAAACTTCCAGCCAGCTCCATATTCCTGCAATAACTACAAACCAGTTAATATTTGCCAGCAAATTTAACATCCTCAAACTCACACAGACTAAGGGTGAGAGGGATAGTACAGCAAGTAGAGCACTTGCCTTGCATATGGTTGCCCTGGGTTTGATTCCCCAGCATCCCATATGGCCCCTTGAACAGCACCAAGAGTGAACCCTGAGCAGAGAGCCAGGAGTAAGTCCTGAGCAGTGCTGAGTGTGGCCCCCAAACCAAATATAAACAAAAAAAAATCACATTGAATAATAATTGTATTGAAGAAACTTCCATCAAATTTTACCTTTCAAACTGTGGGTGTGCCTAAGATCAATATTTTCCTCTCAAGAGAACACACACACACACACACACACACACACACACACACACACACACACACACGCACGCACGCACACACACACACACACACACACACACACACACACACGACAGGAATAATAATAGCTGGCATAGGAGCCAAATCTGTGAACCCACTTAAGATTTACATGTGATGAGAAGCATGGAGACAATTTTCAAAAACCCAGTTTAATACTTACCTGGCAAGGGAGATACCATGTTCACGAAGGTGGTTTCCCCAGGGCAAGGCTCACCCATTGCACTCCGGGTATGCTGACCCCTGCGATTTCCCTAAATGTGGGCAACTCGACTACGTAATTTGTGGTAGTGGGGAGAGAGAAAAAAAAAAAGTTTACCTGTTGTTTATCTTTACCACTGAATTTAACCCAGGCCACAAGAGCCATAACGGAAGATCTGTTCAAATAGTCTCAACTAAGACTTAGTACCTATTCTACCTGAACTACCATCCAAGACCAAAATTGTCTTGAATGTCTCATTCCAAAAGAAGAAGTAACCACTTACAAGCTTCCGTAAGTTTGGGAGATGCCTACTTTATATTATTATTGAAGTAACATTTTTCTTTTTTTGATTTTCGGTGTTGCTCAGGGGTTACTCCTGGCTCTGGGCTCAGAAATAGCTCCTGTAGACTCGGGAGACCAAATGTGATACCAGGGATTGAACCTGGGTCTATACCGGGTCCGCCAGGTGCAAGGCTGACCAACCAACCTGCTATGCTATCTCCCCATTCCCTGAAGTAAGATTTTTACAATAGTGTTAGTGTTTGTGGTCTTGGTTACTCAAGATGCCTCTTTCATTGCTTAAAAGTTGGAGAGATGTGGGCCGACCTGAGTTCAGTTCAGCATCTCATATCCCCAAGCCCTGACAGGAGTGATCTCTGAGTGCAGAGCCAGGAGTAAGCCCTGAGAATAGTCTAACCAAATAAAATTATTTTGTGGGGTGTTGGGCACACCTGGAAGTGCTTGCTGGCTACTCCTGATTTGATGCTTAAGGATCACTCTTGGGGGTAATTGGAGAGACTATAGACAGTAATAACAATCAAACTGGGATCCTTTGCATAATGTAAGCACCTTACCTTCTGAACTCTCTTTCTGGCCCAAGATGCCATTTGGAGAGTTGGGGAGAGCAGACCTGTCTGTGCTCAGGGCTTACTTCTAACATAGCTCAGGGGACCATAGGTGTGAAGTGAACCAGAGTCAGCCATGGGCAAGTAAAATGCCTTACCCACTGTAGTCCAGCCTCCAAGATACCTATTTTTAATAAGCACCATAAAAGGAAAGAAAAATGCAGAAAGAAAATAAAGAACAATACTTTTTTAAAGCACATTTCTGAATAGATTGAACTCTAAATTCGTTTAGTGTAAATTTAGAATTTAGCAAGTCTGGCAGCTTCAATCCAAGCTTCGGAACAAGGGCAACCCAAGGAAAATGGTTATTTCAGTATTATGCAAAATCAGCATAAACTCATTCACAACAGCCAGACTAGGTTGTATCACTGAGTCAACTGTGGTCTTCCTGCCACTGCCTGAGAAGCTCTTTGGATAGTTCATTACTCCTGAGACAGTGAACATTACCAAGTAGGAAGAACCAAAAGAAGATTCTATTCCTCATTAATGCTTATCAGTTTCCATGATTAAATATTCAATATAAAGTGGAATAAATGTGACTGGTTCCCCTAGGTCAGACTCCACTAAGAAAAATCAGTGCCTAGTTCTGCAAAAGTCAGAATGAAATGACATTGTGGTCTTTCAGAAATAAGGGAAACACTTGCCTTTCTCAGGTTCAAGATATTGTAAGTGAACAAACCCCTACCCCTCATCAAAGATTGTGTGTAAACTGAGTGAGCAAAGTGAGCCTTACTATACAACGACGTTTACAATAAAGAGAGTCAAGTCCAATGGCACATTACTGCTTTATTTCAGTCACCAAACACTTTCTAAAGAGGAGACAACTTCTGATGCCAAACCATGCAAGTAACAGTGAAGGGACAAAAATCTAACAACAAAAAGACAACCATTGACAAATATTTCACATTTCACAGCAGCACTTCGGTAGTACTGGCAAGTATTTGTTTCTGGAGAGAACTGCTTCTGACAATGAGGGAAAATGCATCCCCTAGTTTTAGTACAAGAACAATCACATTTTCTCAATGACAAGTTTACACTCAGTCACTCTGCAGCTCTGTGCTCTCCTAGTCAGACTTCTGTAAACCTCATCCTGCAACTAGGTATTGTGCTTGACTGGGAGGAGAACAAGCAGCAGAACAGAGTGCAGTAGAAAAGTAAATAAGCTTGAATGTTTTCCAGTAAGGCATCGAGGAGTCACTGCTGGCTGGGCTCTTCAATTCACCAGTTCAAAGAAGTTTGATTTTACAGTTCTCAGTAAACCCCAATATTCAGAAGCTTAACCAGCCAACTCAAGTTAAAAGTCTAAAAGTCAGTGCCCTTCTTTTTTTTATTTTTTGGTAAATGTTTCATATAAAACATGAAATCAAGTTCTACCTTATATATAAAAAAACAAGTTTTTTAATAATAAAAATATATATGTATGTGTGTTTATATCTCTTTTTAAAAAGACATTTAATAACAATACTTTGTAAGACTGGATTTCTTGCCCCCGGCCCCCCACCCCTTCACTGCTGCTCGCTGTCCACCCAGCATGGACACATTAAGGCACAGGCTCCTGCGTGTGGGACCTCCAGCAAGCACAGCACACTGCAGGGTCAGCAGAATGGCTTCTCCCTCATGTTCACGGAGCCGTCCTGCATCCCGAAGTAGACTCGCTCGGCCATGTTGATGAAGAGGCCTGTGTCCACCACTCCTGAGGGACAAGAACAGAAGGAAAGGCTGAGTTTTGGCCTCCCAAGGCACAAAAGGAAATCAAGAAGAAGTGGCCACCAGAACATCACCAGCAACCCAGACAAATAGTTTCCAGTGTAAAGCCTTTGCCTCCTGCATAACAAAGAAGAGACTCCCCTAGGGCCATCGCAGTCCTTTCTAGGTGAGTGTAGTGTTCCTTTCTAAATCCAACAGTGCTCAGCACAATTTTTCTTCTAGCAAAGTTATCAGATGATAGTCTTTTAGTGAATTTTTTTGGTCACTGAATTAAAGTTATTTGTGAGAGTTTCAGGGGAACAATGTTCCAACACCCATCCCTTCAGCAATGTCCACTTCCCTCTACCAATGTCCCCAGTTTCCCTCCCACTCCTCAGTCTGCCAGTATCGTCCTCTACCCCCTCGGTTCTGGTGTTCTCTTCAGGCCTTATTTCCACTCCCACTCCTAACCCAGTGGCAAGCGTCCAATTAACAGCTTTCTTGCTCTTTGTTTCTACTGCCTTTTGGGGCTTTGTTGTTCTCCTGTGTATCCCACTTTGTGGATTCTATTATGAAAGAGATCATCTGTGTTTGTCATTTATATTCCAATTATGAGAGAGATTATTCAGCCAGTCACTCTCCCTCTGGCTAATTTTATTCAATATGAAACTCTCCAGACCCATCCATGTAGCAGTAAAATGAATGACTTCATCTTTTCTTACAGCCAACTAGTATTCCATTGTGTAGATAAATGTATCATAGTTTCTTTATCCACTCATCTTTTCTTAGGCACTAGGGTTGTTTCTAGATTCTGGTATAGTGAATAGTGCTGCAATGAATATAGGAATGCAGATCTCTTTTCTGCAGTGCTGGGCCCTTGGGGTATGTTCCCAGTAGTATTGCTGAGTCAAATAGAAGTTGAATTCCTAGTTTTCTCAGAAATGTCTAGATTGTTTTTCAAAATATCTGGAACAGTAGACATTCCCACCAAAGCTGAATGAATCTCTTTCTCCTGGCATCCTCAATAACACTGGCAGTTATTCTTTTTGATGAATGCCAGACTCTGTTATGCGGGAAGATACCTCACTGCTGTCTTGATTTGCATTTCTAGGGTGACTACAAAGCATTTTTTTTCATATGCCTTTTGGTCATTTGTAGTTCTTTGCGGAAGTTTTCATTCCATTTCTCATTTTTTTATAGGGTTGGATGCTTTTGTTGTAAAGTTCTAACAGTGCTTTATATATCTTAGATGAGTGGTGAGAAAATAATTTCTCCCCTGTGGGCTTGTCTTTATATTCTAGTCTTAGTTTCCTTTGTGGTGTAGAAGTTTCTTAGTATAATGTAGTCCTATTTATGTTTGTTTACACTTACTTGCTTGGTCAAAGGTTTTTCACTTTTAAGGATGCCTCTAGCTTGTCATGGAGAATTCTGCCGACATTTTCCCTCAGTATATCTTTTGGATTCAAGCCTGATTTCAAGACCCTAAATCTATTTTTATTTGTTTTGTGCATGGTGTTAGAAAGAGATTTGAATTATTTTTTTTTCTTGCATGTGGCCAACCAATTTCCCCAGCACCACTTATTGAAGAGGTTTTCCTTGCTCCACTTCCTATTTTCTACTCCTATTTTCTACTCAACTGATCATATGCATTACAGTCTATCTCTGGATTTTTAACTGCAACACAATGATCTAAAGGTCTGTTCTTCCAGCACCATGACTTTAATTACTACCATTTTGTAGTACAGTTTGAAGTTGGAGAAAGTGATGTCCTTCATCTTCTTTTTCCAACTATTGTTTTTGGCTATTCAGTTGTGTGTTTAACTGTTTGTTTGGTTTTTTTTTTGGGTTTTGGGCCACACCCAGCAGTGGTCAGGGGTTACTCCTGGCAGGTTCAGGGGACCATATGGGATGCCTGGAATTGAACGTAGGTCCATCCTGGGTTGGCTGCATGCAAGGCAAATGCCCTACTGCTGTGCTATGGCTCCAGCCCCTGTATAATGTTTTGTTTTTGTTTTTTTAAAATGTCATGGGTATCCTCATAGGGACTGCACTGAATCTATATAATGCTTTGTGGAGTATTGCCATTATATTTAAATTTTTATTATTGAAACGTATTGTGAGTTACAAGGTTCTTCATACTTGAGTTTCAGACATACAATATTTCAGGTCCAATCCCACCACCAGTGTCGACTTCCCTCCTTCAATATTCCCAGAGTCTATCCCATGCCACCAACTCTGCCCCACCACCAGCCTGCCAGCATTACAGGCCCATTATTATTATTACAGGCCCACTATTGTCATTTTGATTATGTTAACCCTCCCAATCCATGAGCAAGGGATGTATTTTCATGTCCCTGTGTCTTCTTTAATTTAAGTAGTGCTTTATAGCTTTCTTTATAAAGTCTTCCACCTCTTTAGGTAAAATGATTCCTAAGTACCGTATTTTCCGGCATATATAACATTTTAACACATGAAAAACTTCTTAAAAGTCGGGGATCATCTTATACACCAGTATATGGCATGCTGAAACTTACTCCAGTTTCAGGGACAAGTCTACCCCCTCTTATCACCGCATCCCATCCAGCTGCCAGGCATCATCACTCAGTCCTTTGCTTATCCTGATTCATCTTTCAGGGCACACAGAGGAGCTGAGTTACCGAGCGCCACATCTCATCCAGCCGCCGGGTATGCAGCTTTCCAGTGCTCAGTCCTCTGTTCAGCTTTTATAGGGCACAGAGGAGATGCTTTGTCTCCCTCTAGCTGTCCTATTAATCACTGCACCCCAGCCAGCTGCTCTTGGAGAGTCCCCTCTCCTTGCTCTCAATGTAGATCACAATTAAAAAATCAGTCACTCACTACAAATGACAAATGTAAAATGAATGTTGGCCCTCCAAAGTCTAGCTTTATTAAACATATACTGTTAACCTTTGATGTTCTACTTTCTTTCTCTTACATTTTTTAATTTCCATTTTGTGTGCGTTAAAAGAGAGGTAGTCTTATATGGCGAATATAGCCCAAACCCTATTATTTTAACAGGAAAAGTAGGGGTTGTCTTATACACCCAGTCATCCTATATGCCGGAAATTATGGTACTTGATTTTCTGGGCACAACTGTCAATGACATTGATCTCTCTCTTCTTTTTCATTATTGTATATGGGAAAGCCATGAACTTTTGTGTTAATGATTTTGTAGCCTTCACTTTACTCTACAAACCTACTGTTTCTAGAGGATTTTTTGCTAAGTTGTTAGCATTGTCTAAATATGTCACATCATCTGCAAATAGTGAGAGTTTAACTTCTTCCTTTCCAATCCAGATGCCCTGATATCTTCTTCTTGTCTAATTACTATGGCAAATACTAATACTATATTTGAATAGAATTGGTAAATTGAAATGAAACCCACTCTCACCACTTGTCCTGTGCCTGATCTTAGAGGAAACGTTTTTAGATGTCTCCCATTGAGTATTATGTCTGCTGTGAGCTTGTGATAAATGGCTTTAACTATATTGAGAAAAGTTCCTTCAATGTGCATTTTATTGAGCTTTTATTTGGAGGAACGGGTCACATCCAGCAACTCTCAGGTCACCCCTGGTTCTGTGCTCAAAAATCACTCCTGAAGGCTGAAAAGATAGCACAACAGTAGGGTGTTTGCCTTGCATGTGGCTGACCTGAGATGACCCAGGTTCTATTCCTGGCATTCCATATGGTCCCCCAGGAGCCAGGAGTAACCCCTGAGCATCACCATATGGCCTGAAAGCCAAAGAAAATAAAGAAATCACTCCTAGCAGACTTCAGGGAACATGTGGGATGCTAGGGATCGAACCCAGATTGGCTACATGCAAGGCAAATGCCCTATCTGCTGTGCTATTACTCCAGCCCTATTGACAGCTTTTATCATGAATAGGTATTGGGTCATATGAAATGCTTTCTCTGCATCTATTGATATGATAATATAATTTTATTTTCCTTGTATAGATAATGCTGGTGTATTAATTATATTTATTGATTTGTATGTGTAACAAGTAGTCTTTTTAAAGAAGCCTGCCATGACAACCCAAGCATTCCCCAGTTATTTTTAATCAATCTTAGACATTTTCCCCACAAAGTGAAAATAATCATATTGTATGTGCCCACCAAAGGTCACACAACAAAATGACACTAAAATAATGGTAGAGGGAAGTGGTGAAGCATGTGGTACTAGAATGTTCTGTTCTGAAACTCATTTTATCAGTATTATAGATTATGGTACCTAAAATAAAATTGAAAGATAAATTAATGAAGCCAGAAAGATAGTATAGTGGGCAGGACACTTGCCTTCTAGGCAGCCAAACTGGGTTCAATTTTCAACGATTCATATGGTACCCACAAGCTCCAATAAGAGTGATTCCTGAGTGCAGAGCCAAGAACAAGCACTGAGCACACTGGGTATGGCCCAAAACATACAAAATAAAAAACTCCTAATCAATAAAACACAACTTAGGGACTGAGAGATAGTTTAATAAATTGAGTATACTATTTGCATGCAGGAAGCCCAGGTACCACATAGCTCCTAGAGCACCACCAGAAGTAAACCCTAAGCCTAGAGCTAGTAGTCAGGCCTGAGCACTGATGACTGTAGCCCAAAACCAAAAACTAAATTAAGGAAAACATACTCATACCTAATGGTCCAGCAATTCTATTAGGCAAATGTTAAGCACACATGCAGTCTTAAAAGGCAAATTAATAAATAAATAAATCTAGCAACACTTTACTAACAGCCTAAAAACTGAAAACATCCAAATGATTATCAAGAGCAGAATGAATATTTCTTTTCATACATTAAAGTGATTTAGGAGTATTAATTAATATGATTTACCAAAATATATATACTCACACAAACTACAAGAAAATAATATAATGCAACTACAGAAAAAGCTTGATAAGATTTGGGGCCAGAGCAATAGTACAGTGGGTAGGGCACTTGCCTTATACAGGTCAACCTGGGTTCAATCCCAGCATACAGTAATTCCTGGGAGCAGTCAGGAGTAATCCCTGAGCATAGCTGGATGTAACTCCAAAACAAACAAACAAGTTTGATGGACCTTATATATACTGCAATGGAAGAATAAACTAAAGCAACAGAGGGAGGGCACCATCAGGCAAAACCATATACTGCAATGGAAGAATAAACTAAAGCAACAGAGGGAGGGCACCATCAGGCAAAACCATATAGTAGTAAGCCTTCAATCTAGCTTCCTTGCTAGCAAAGGACTGGGGACAAACGCCCTCTAGTGGGAAGATGACTAAATAAATAAAGCAATAATCTGAAAAGTAAAGTCATACTGTTTCTTTATTTATTTAGAGTTTTGGGTCACACCTGTCTGTACTTTGGGCTTATTCCTGACTCTATACTCAGGGACCACTGGGCTCAGGTGCCAAGGATCAAATCAGGGTCAGCCAAGGCAAGTGTTCTACCCACAGTGCTATTGCTCCAGCCCTTCATGAACTTACTTTAAAAAGAAACCCTTGGGCCCGGAGAGATAGCACAGCGGCGTTTGCCTTGCAAGCAGCCGATCCAGGACCAAAGGTGGTTGGTTCGAATCCCGGTGTCCCATATGGTCCCCTGTGCCTGCCAGGAGCTATTTCTGAGCAGACAGCCAGGAGTAATCCCTGAGCACTGCCAGGTGTGGCCCAAAAAAAAACAAAAAAAAAAAAAAAAAAAAAAAAAAAAGAAAGAAACCCTCATCCATTGTTCAAGGGAATATCTGGTATAGCCTGTATGAAAAGCAATAACAAGATCTACCCAAAAAGTAGAAATAGTATTACCATATGATCTGGGGCTTATGTGGAAAAAGAAAGAATGAGAATGTGGGTTGATTTGCTTTTACCAAAATCTAACTTAGCAATATTGGTTGTCTCTGGAAAAAAAAAAAAAAAGGTGTAAGAAGAAAGAAGCACATCATGATTTAAACTATTTACTGAACTATATAAACACAAAAGAATAAATAAAATTAAATTTCCATCATAAACAAAATGAAATTATCAGCCAAAATAAAAGCCATCTGGTAGAGAAAGCAGCAGCTGAAACATGGAAGATTTTCGAGAACACACAATGCCAAGATGGCCTGCGCTCCCCTCCTCCCAAATACTTAAAAGTGGGCACTCAAGGCCTGCTTTTTGCAGAAATTCTGTAATAAAGCTTTGACTGGATCCAAGAGGAAGCCAATCCAAGTTTCAAAAAGATGTCACAGAAAAAGAATGTCTGAAGAGCAACAGTCTACCTCTGAGTAAACTCTCTTCCTGCTACTGAGACCTTAGGAGTAATGACCCTCCTTGGCCCTGTCCCCCCAAATGTGTAAAGCACAGATATGAAGCAATATGGAGCAAGACATTAGCTTTAGTGCTTCCACAAAGATTCTCTGCTTTGGATGTGGTAACATCCTGTGGAACACCCAAAAGGTCTGCCATATAGCATATCAGCCACCTTCAATATGTATCCTCATACACATGGGTGTTCATGGAAAGTTGGCAGGGCAACAGGGAAAGGTGGGAAACTTGTCCTACTTCTCCTGGTTCTTGGCCCACCAGCAAATAGAATGAACCACTTAGGAATGATAAACACTCCTCACTGATCATCCTAGCAGTCTTCGCACTACGCAATCTAGTGGCTGTCGTTTTGTTGTTGTTGATTTTTAGCTTTGTTTTTGTTTTTAGCCACTCTCTATGATGCTCAGTGTTTATTCCTTTATCTTCACTCGGGAATTATTCCTGGCAAGCTTGGGGAACACATGGGGTGCCAGGGATTAAACCCAGGGTTGGCTACATGTGAGGTAAACACCCTATCCAATAAAATATAATGCTCTGCTCCCCCTCCCACTTTTTAAAAAGTTTCTTCAGCTTAAGTTCCAGCAAAATACGGAAGAAACTTCCTCACAAAAAACTCAGACCAAGAAAGGTCTAAGCAGAAATTACAGAGCTCAGTGCTGACTAGCAGCCCTTCCATGAGTTTACCTGAAGCTGTTCCCTACCCTGTCCCCAGGCTTGAATGCTTCATCACTAGAGTTAACTTCTCTCCACTTTACCAACAATGACCATAAAACCTATTCTTATTCGTGCCTTTTGGTTCTTTAGTTTCTCCACTAAAAATATAAAGCAGGGGTCAGAAGGTGAATACAACAGGAGTTAAGTAAGGTATGTGCCTTGAAAGTAGCCAATCCCAAGCACCACATAAAGCCCTGAGGACACCTGAACATTGCTGGGAGGCCCAAGAATTACCAGCACAGTACAGCCTAAACTGCATCAATTCTCAGGCACTATGATTCACCTCTTTTTTTTTTCTTTTGGCTTTGTAAAGTAAGAGTGTCAAGAAAATACTACAAGCCCTGAGAGATAGTATAGCATGTAAGGCATTTGCCTTGCACATGGTCAACCTAGGATCAATCTACATCATCTCTACACTTGCCAGATATGATCCCTGAGCACAGAGCCAAGAATAAGTCCTGAACACTGCTGTGTGTGCCCCCCACCAAAAAAAAAAAAAAAAAAGCTGTAGCACAAGCTTTGCTAGTCCCAGGTTTAGTCCCACATTAAATCCCCAGCACCTCAAGGACTCCCAACACTGTAGGGAACAAGCACTAAGCACAGCAGCCCCTGAATACAGCTGGGGGTCCCCCCAAAAATAAAATAAAAATAAAAGAGGAGATAAAAGTTTAAAATAGTAGCTCATTATATGGCACCTAATCACACCATTTCATTTCCAAATAATTAGTATAACTTATAATAGCTGTGAACAAGTACGTTTTCTTCCTAAAGATGCATTCATTTGAAGCCAGAGAGATAACACAGTGGTGAGGCATTTGCCTTGCATGCGGCCAACCCAGGACAAACTGGTTCAATCCCCGGCATCCCATGTGGTCCCCAAAGTCTTCCAGAAATGATTTCTGAGCACAGAACTAGGAATTACCCCTGAGGATCGCCAGGTGTGACCCAAAAAAAAGGATGCATTCATTCAACCAGTACTTTTTCTGACACATAACTAACTTCTACACCAGTCTTCCCTCAAGAGTGCCAGATTCAGGAGCCGGAGCAGTGGTGCAAGCAGTAAGGCATCTATCTGCCTTGTGCATGCTAGCCTAGGCGGACCAAGTTTCAATTCCCTGGCGTCCCATATGGTCCTCCAAGCCAGGAGCGATTTCTGAGCGTCTAGTCAGGAGTAACCTCTGAGTGTCACCAGGTGTGGGCCAAAAACAAACAAACAAAAAAAAGAGTGCCAGATCCTTGTTCTGCTCCATCTTTTTTTTTTTTGGGGGGGGGGGGGTTGGGCCACACCCGGCAGTGCTCAGGGGTTACTCCTGGCTGTCTGCTCAGAAATAGCTCCTGGCAGGCACGGGGGACCATAAGGCACACCGGGATTCGAATCAACCACCTTTGGTCCTGGATCGGCTGCTTGCAAGGCAAACACCACTGTGCTATCTCTCCGGGCCCTGTTCTGTTCCATCTTACTTGGTACAAATTGCCCTGAGATTCTTACTACTATAAATGTTTACCTCAGACAATCCCTCTTCAACCTCAGAGCTCCTATCTTGGAGCCCTTGGGCAAGTTATTTCACTTTTTTGACCAGTAAGTATCCTCTTCTGTAACTATATCACTAACTTCAGAGTTCAAATAAAACTTTTTCAACATCGAGTATAGTGTATAGAATATACTATACTAAGACACAGGTCCAAAACTACCTCTTTTCCTTGGAATATTCCCACATTCCCCAAAGAAACAACTCCTGGACGTTCCTAGTATTCCTGTAACAATACTTTGTTGTTCTACACAGCCATGCACTGAGCTCCTCATGATTCTGCCAATGCTCCTTGAGGAGATATTACACTTTTCTATAAAGTATACCATATGATACTATAACACAAGTATCTTGCCTGTGCACATATGTAATAAGCAAATCAGACTAAAAGGAATCATTAGTAAGAGAACATACAAATTACTGATAAAAAAGAATCAATAAAATAGCAATAATCTGATCATAAGAGGGCAAAATAATCTAACAGACACTTCCCAAAATGCATGCAGATAGCCTGCAGGCATCTTTCATTTATCAGGGAAATAAAGTAAATATGAGCCTATCATCTCACAGATGTTATATGACTTATATATTAAAAAAATCAAAAGCAAGTATTGATAAGAATATACAGGGAAAAAATAACTCAGTCACTGTTGGTAAAAATGCAAATTTGATCTCTGTAGAAATCAATACAAAATTTCTCAAAACATTACAAATGTATCTACTAATTATGACCAGAAACTACTAATATGACCTCACCATTCCTACAAATCTCTTCACACACACAAAAACTGCACTATTTACAAGAGCCAAGACATAGGAAGCTGCAAATGAGTAGATAAAGATGTGGTATATATACACAATGAATGCTATACAGCTACAAAAAAATCTCCCTTCATGAGGCCGGAGCAATGGCGCAGGGCATAAGGCATCTGCCTTGCACGCTCTAGCCTAGGACGGACAGCGGTTCAATCCCCAGGTATCCCATATGGTCCCTCCCCCAAACCAAGGGAGATTTCTGAGCACATAACTGGGAGTAACCCCTGAGTATCACCGGGTGTGGTCCAAAAACAAAAAATCTTCCTTCTTAACAACATAGATGGAACTAGAAACTATGTTAAGTAAATAAATTTAAAGGAGGAAAACATAGTGGGTATTTTCACTCCAATGTGCAATATAAAGAAACAAGGAAAATAGATAGAATTCTTTCCAACCAAATCTTACCAAATCCTTAACCATCAAGCCAAGGGCTGCACAGAGGACTGTAACCAGGACACGGGTGAGTGTTTATGCACTATGAACAATATCCACATTACCTGGGATCATTTTGATGGTTGTGTTTACTTCACTCCATTTGTGCACCCGGTCAAACTTCCAATCCAGGATAAAATTCCCATTATCTGTTACCACGGGACCCTAGAAAATAATCAAGCCAGGTGAGAGAGTGGAAGTAATAATCAAGAGAAGTATCTAAATACCCTGTTTTCTCTCAACCCCCACATACTCTCTTGTGTTTTCTAGAAAGCAATGCTCTGAAGAAGTAAAGAGAAAGAGCTTTGGAGGCAGGAATTATCACACAGCTACACAGCTCCAAGTAACCACTGCCCTCCACGAGCAAAAGGAGGGTAAATATACACACTTCATAGAAAGCTCATTATAAACCCACATGGGTAAGCATTAACTACTGTTAGGGCTCAGAGTAAGGACTCCACAATTCTTAGCTGTTAGTCAGCTGAAAAACTACAGCAACAGAACAGGTACAATTTCTATACCACTTCACATTAAGTACCAACAATAAAGTAAAATATCGCAATACTATTTAACCCAACACACTGATCCACTCCCCACCCCCACCCCCAGCCAATCAAAAACTGAGGAAACAGATGGGTTTCTGAGGTCTTGGAATTCCTCAACAGCTCTGGGCAGGAAAAAAAAAATGCATTTAAATTTAAGATCACTAATGTTGAAAGAGCAATACAAAGAGAAGAAAACAAAAGCCCTGCAAATAGAAAAGGCCTGGGAAAGTCCCAAAGTTAGGGTTTAGCAGCTGTTAGATAGGATGGCCCTGACTTCAAAAAAGGTCTGATCCTCTAGGTAGCATCAGGCCCCCAGGGACAGAAAAAAATCATACTCTGATTTGTCCAGCAGATGTGCACTGTAGTTAATATCCCCTTACCTGCATGAGTCTGAATACAGAAACCAGTGAAGTCAATGTTCTAAAAATAAATATACTAAGTAAAAATAACTAAAAGATTACTGTGGAGGTCAGACCTAGAATGCCAACCTGAAGCAGGAGACAGAACTTGAAAACCTCAACTACCCTCAGTGCAGGGTTCTGGGGCCAGTCCCCCCACCCCATGAGGCCTATGCAAGGGTGGATAAGAGTCTCTTCCAGCCTGTGGCCTCGAGGCCGGACTCGGGAAAGAGAGGGAAGACTGTGAGCCACAGACCACTCACAGGGAAGTATTGTAAAAACAATAGGCTTAATTTATTGAAGGTAGGGACAAGGCTTTTAAGGGTAAACTTTAGGTGGGAAACAGAAATACACAGAGTAGACAATACAGCAACAAGATGGTATGCAGAGACAACAGTCACAAGGTACATGGCATCATTGATTTGGACGGTATGCAAAGACAGCGGTTACAATGCCCATGGCATCATAAATCAGGAAGCATGTAAAGACAGCAGTTGCAATGCTTATGGCACTATTAGCCTAAACAGGATGACTCTCTCCTGCACTCATAACAGCAGGGACACAAGTCTCTAAACAGAGACTTTTCTTTTATATTCAAGGCCAGCTTGCAGAAATCTCCTTACTTCCCGGCCTCTCTCCCGACATCTAGAAACTTACTGCTTTGTTGATGGCCATTCGAAGTTCAACCACACCCCCAAATTTCTGGGTCACAGCTCGGCTCACTGGGACATAGGCCATTGGGATGACCTCAATGGGAATGCCCTTGTGCCACTGATCCCCAAGGTTCTTTGAATCTTTCCTGGAAAGAAAAGGTCCAGAAGTTCACTGATACAAATTCTCAAATGTAGGCAAAGAGTTGATGATATATGGTAAGAGTGTGAAGGGAGCAAATAGGAACAAGTCTACTGGATTCAAATGGACTGGATGTGTTTTCACAACTTAAGAGGACCTGAAGTAATTATGGCCAAAAATAACTAACATTTGTATGACTGGCATAGTGCTATAAATGTCCTCAGTAAAAATATTTTGTTTGTTTGTTTTTGGGCCACACCCGGAAGTGCCCAGGAACCTCTCCTGGCAGGCACAGGGGACCATATGGGATGCTGGAATTCAAAACACCATGTTTCCTGGGATCAGCTACATGCCAGGAAAGCGCCCTACCGCTGTACTATCTCTCCAGCCCAAAAAAAATTTTTTTAATTAGAAGTTAATTTAGCACAGTAGCTTCTACCAAATCCCTGTAAGAGACTGAAAAGCCTGCCTGGTCACTGTCCACAATAAATCACATGTTGCACATCCTGACCCAGAGGAAACAGGACATGCTGAGTCACTCCTGGCAGGCAAGATTGGCCTGCTTCCTCAGAGGCTCCTCTGAGCAGATCAGGTGAGAGAGGTATATAAGCTTTCTCGGTTTTCAAGTGTGACAGGTTGTTTCCAGCTCTTTCCAGGGGAAGCATGAAATAGCAATAACCAGTAATAATCACCTTCAGCTAGAAAGCAAGGCTTAAGTCCTCTAAGACACCGCCCTGAGTCTCTGAAAGCCAGTCCCTCTCTTTTTCTCCAGCTCTTCTAAAAACAGGGGAAAGGCCCCTCTCTACATCATGAATCCCACAAAACACAAGACACTGTACCTGAAATCAGCAATTACAATGAAGCAACTGGCATAGCCAGCTACAATCTTCTCCTGGGTCAGGCAGCCTCTGGGGATAGGGAAAAGCAAGGAACACAGAAATACACAAAATTCAATCTGGGGATAAAGGTTGGATATAGAAACCTAAACCTATTCAATTCAGGCACTTTAAAAGAAATTCAACTTTCTTCTTTTTTTTTTTTTCTTTTTTTTTTTGTTTTTTTTTGGGGGGGAGCAGGTGGGGTAATACCTGGCAGCACTTAGGGGTTACTCCTGGCTCTATGCTCAGAAATCGCTCTTGGCAGGCTCGGGGACCACATGGGATACCGAGAATTGAACTGGAATCTGTCTGGTGTTGCAAGCATGCTAGGCAAACGCCCTACCACTGTGTTAGTGCTCCAGACCCAGAAATTCACCTTTGAATTTTGAAGGGGCAGTCCCAAAACTATTAAATTACACAATGATTTATGTGCTATGGATAGAACCAGAGAGCATCAGGCTGACTGCAGTCAGAGGCACGGGGCAAGATCTGATCTCTCCAAGTGGAATACAAAGAAACACAGTACAGGAATTAAAAACAGGGCTAGGGCAAAAGTATAGAGGGCAGGATGCTTGCCTTGCATGTGTCACCCCAAGTTCGATCCCCAGCTCCCTATGTGGTCCCCTGAGCCTGCCAGAAATGATCCCCGAACTGAGAGCCAAGAGTAAACCCTGAGTACAATCAGGCATGGCAAATAAAAAAAAGTAAACAAAATTATATTAAAACACCCACATAATAGTCCAGTCCATTAATACTTAGTGTAGCTTATATAATTTTATTATTTGAATCAGCAATATAATGCAGACACTAGAAAGTCTTTAAGATGAATAATGTCATAAGAGGCCCAGGCTACTGTTAAATGAATTACAACTAATGATCAGAATGAGAAACTGTCTCATATGTAAGCACTCAGCAGCCTTAGTAGAACCTCACACACATGAAATAGTGACAATTTGTTGACCCTGTTTTCCACCTTGATCTTCTAAGAATGAACTGGCAGATGTTCTTTTGCATGAAAGGCTCGCATGACTCACCCTCCTCCCTTTATGAGATTGAGATCAGCATCCACTTCATCAGCACCATCTATGGCAAGGTCGATCTTGTGGGCGAAAAGTAAAGACACAAAAGATTGTTTGAGGGGAGCACTGAGCAATTCTGACACGGGGTCATTAGATCTTCGCAGCATATTAAGTAAGCACAGTTGTTCCCACTAACAAAGCCACTAGCTTAGGCTCTGGGAACTCCCACCATTCCTCTAAGACAGGGTTCCTCACTGTCCATCAGACTGCTAGATAGCCAGACTATAGTTTAAAAAAAAAATTAAGACCAAATTCCTATATGCACTGCACATATTTTATTTTGAAGTTAAAAACAATACAATATTTAAAATTAAGACCAAATAAAGTTAAATAAACAAACTTACCAGTATTTCAATGGGAACTATGGGCCTGCTTTTGGTGGGCCACAGTTTGAGGACCCCTGCCTGAGATTGAAAGGACTGTGGTGCACATCTCACACATGTGCACTGCAGGCCCAGGACAAGTCCACTGCTAAGCAGAATAGGCAGCAGCGGCAAAAACACCTGACAAGCTGGATAAATGTCCTTGGTGGGTCGCATGTTGGCTGCAGGCTGTAGTTTGAGAATGCCTACTCTAAGGCCACTAAGAAACAAGTAAATCCAGGACCAAAGAACCATGCCTGACCACTACCCAGATCACTGCCTTTCCCCAAAAATATGACTCTGTGGACAAGACTATGCACAACATGGGGCATCAGGTACACAAGAAGGCTATCAGTGCTATCAAAATGTCACTGCAGGAGTGGAGATCATTAAAGAGGTTAACAAAGGCTGATTCAGAAGGCATAGTGTTTAAGGCAGCAAAAGCACAGGCAATTTTGAGTAGCTAGAGATTACTCAAAGAGTTAAAGAGTTTGCCTTGCATATGGCTGACCCATTGTATCCTTCCCCCAACACTGTCAGGAGTAAGCCTTAAACAGAACTAGGTGTGGCCCAAAACCAAAATAAAACATGCACTCAAGAGTTAGAATGTTGGGGCCGGAGAGATAGCACAGCAGTAGGGCATTTGCCTTGCATGCAGAAGGATGGTGGTTCGAATCCCAGCATCCCATATGGTCCCCCGAGCCCGCCGGGGGCGATTTCTGAGCATAGAGCCAGGAGTGGCCCCTGAGCACTGCCAGGTATGATCCAAAAAAACAAAAAAGAAAAAAGAAAAAAGAGAATGTTGGAGACAGTACAGTGATAGGGTATTTGCCTAGCATACAGCCAACCCAGGATGGACCCAGGTTCGATTCCCAGCATCCCATATGGTCCCCCAACCTGCCAGGAGCGATTTCTGATCTTAAAGTGAGAAATGACTCCTGAGCATAGCTGTGTGTGGCCCAAAAACCAAAAGAGAGAGAATATTGATGAGCATTTGATGTGTGCACACTGTAAATTATCTGACCAACCCCCTCCCCAGGCCCCACCAGAGGATCCCTCTAGGCTTTCACACTTGCATCTAGGAGACTCCACTGTCAGTCTCAAGAGTGGTCAAGAGGCAACCAACAGATTCTTGCATCTTTCAAAACTCAAAAATCAAAGAAGCTATGTATTTCTGATCACTCTGAATTCTCCGCACACGAAGTGTGGAAGCCTCAGGAGCTTTTTACAAAACAGCCAGCATAAAATCTCAAGGTACACAGTTCCCAGAACAGCTAACTACTGCTCAATATAATACACATGTATTGTAAAGCTGAGAAAGCTTTACTTCCCTCTTTTTACAGATTTTTCCCAGTGCCTGAATTTGCTGCTGGCTCTGCTCCTTCCCATCCCCTCCCCCTTCTACCTGCCCCAGGGTAGAACTGTGCCTTGGCACTGCTCAAGGCCTAGAAGGCTTTGATCTTTTCTGCCAAACGTTCCAGGCTCATCTTCAGGCCAAACCACCTAGCTCACAGCTCAGAACCAATGACTCAGTTCAGTCTGTGTTCTAAGCTATGCCCACAGAACTCTCCCAATTAGCCCTTCTCCTGGCTCTCCCAACCCCCGCTATGGCCACAAGTACTACAAACACACAGTTATTAAACTACCATCAAGTTCCAACTTCCAGCCAGGTTTTGGAGCTGCTGTAATCCTGCCCTGTTGTCTCAAGCCAACCCTACCCACTCCTCTTTCCCCACTGTGCACCACTCATTCAGCTCTATCACCTCAGTCTGCAAGGCTGTCCACTTGCCTCCTGCAGTTCCTATGTACCTATCATCTCTGAAACACTTTCCTGGCCCTGCCACTTTACAGTACTATCATAAAGCCAGGGTTGGAGAGAGAGCACACCTTGTACACAACTGACCCAGGTTCAGTTCTTAGCACTCAGAGCCCCACCAGAAGTGATCTCTCAGAAGAGAACCAGGTATAAGCCCAGAATACAGTTGGGTGTGGCCCCAAAACAAAACAAAAAGGCATGGGACAGAGACTCTCAGAAAGCCAGAAGTGTGCCCGGAGAGATAGCACAGCAGCGTTTGCCTTGCAAGCAGCCGATCCAGGACCAAAGGTGATTGGTTCAAATCCGGGTGTCCCATATGGTCCCCTGTGCCTGCCAGGAGCTATTTCTGAGCAGACAGCCAGGAGGTAACCCCTGAGCACTGCTGGGTGTGGCCCAAAAACCAAAAAAAAAAAAAAAAAAAAAAAAAAGAAAGCCAGAAGTACCAGTTTATATTCAGTTTTACCACCTACAAACAATTTGGCCTTGGGCAAATGACATGCCCTCTTAGTGCCCTCTTTACATCTGTAAAATGAGGTATCAGTCACCATCTTTAGATTATAGAAGATCAATGTTTAATACAGGCACAGCACTAAAATAACCCCAAGAGTAGTGTAAGATCACAGTAAACACTGTTCTCCCATATCAACTTCTCCATACTCTTGCATCTCTGAGTATTTAACTATAAAATGAATTTGAATCTGTTTCCAGAGGTCAAAGGCTCTCTGAGATGAGTACTGTTTATCTTCACTTTGTGGTAAATTCCATGGCCAGCCTGCACTTATAATTCTATACAAGGACCCAAGAAGATGCGAGTGATTCTCATTCTCCTCCAGTTATTTTTCACTGCACTCAGAGCTTCACAGTTCAACTATAAGGAGTGCACTAGAAACAAATAACCTCTCTAGAATTGTTTGGAATTTTAGAAAAATGGTCAGTTACTGGGTTTATATTCAAGGTCCCAAGAGAAGATAGCATGGAAAACTGACCCTTCTCCAGAGTCCATAATAGACCCCCTGCTCACAGGAGAACAGTGATATGAAAAGGAAACACAAGAGCTGAATTCTTACCTCTGGATGTCGGTCCAGGTCACTAAGAGTAAGGCCATGCTGCAGGATGAGCTGACGGGCCTGCAGACACAGGGAAGGACACACATCAGTTCCAGGCAGTGCTCTTGGGATTTTGAATCAAGATTCAGATGTTGAGTCCTGACCAAGACTCCCTCCCTCTCAGGTCATAACCAGGCCCACCAAAGGGTAAAGGATCTCATTCTATGAATGGCAGAGGGAGGTTAGGTCATCCTGGGTGCGACACAGAGTGAAGACTTAGTTCCACTGCCTCGCTAAGAACTCCTCAGCAGTGACCTGCTCCATAAGAAGGCAGCATGGCCTCAAAAGCCCTAATGTCACAGTGCTAGTTTGGTTAGTGGGTTTTAGTTCGTGGTTTTTTTCTCCAGCTTTCCTTCCCTTGTGGCAATGCTGTTGCAAGGAGCCAACACACTTGGCCATGATACTAACAGAAAAAAACAAAAAAACAAACAGACAAAAAGTAACATTGACCAGGAAGTACAGCCCTCTATTTCTGGTGTGTATACACACACACACACACACACACACACACACACACACACACACACACACACAGTCACGGTACAGCAAAAATCAAACACTTTTTGTTGCTACTGTAAAATCACAAATTGTAGTGTAATGGGAACCATTTCTGCTTGTGAAGCAGGAGCCAAGAAGAAAGAGAGAGAGGAAGAGAGAAGAAAGAGGATGAGAGAGGAAAGAAGAGACGAAAGAGGGTAAGAGGGGGTGAGAGATATAGATCTAAAGAGATGTAATAGCCCAACTACAAACATTTTTGTAATCATGGTGCTTAAATAAAGATATTATTTTTAAAAAAGTAAAAAAAAAAAGGGGGGGGCCGGAGAGATAGCATGGAGGTAAGGCGTTTGCCTTTCATGCAGGAGGTCATCGGTTCAAATCCCGGCGCCCCATATGGTCCCCTGTGCCTGCCAGGAGCAATTTCTGAACCTGGAGCCAGAAATAACCCCTGAGCACTGCCGGGTGTGACCCAAAAATCACAAAAAAAAAAAAAATAAGTAAAAAAAATAAAAAAGATGCAGTAGGGGCCGGCGAGATAGCACAATGGTAGGGCTTTTGCCTTGCAAGGACAGGACCAACGGTGGTTAGAATCCCAGCATCCCATTTGATCCCCCGAGCTGGCTAGGAGCAATTTCTGAGCGTAGACCCAGAAGTAAGCTCTGAGCATTGCTAGTGATAGCCCCAAAACAAACAAAAATACCAGGAATTGCACAGAATGTAACCTCCAAGATGACCCTCTTGAGTTTAAAACTCATGACTTTATGGCTAATTCCTCCTTAGAAAAGATCAGGGTTGGACTGTATAACTAACAACCCCTTGGGGGAAAATATGGTGGGGGATGTGCTCTAGCATGCTAAACCCTCCCTCCCCTCGCTCTCTGTCTGTCCTCTAACTACACAGTGGGGAATACAGTTGCCATTTTCTAAAAGAGACCAAGAGATAGGTCTATGACCCAACAGTCAGTGCAGAATTAAGGCTAACAACACCCATGTGACGAAGCTCGGAAGTGGACTTTACAATTATAGTCTTGTGATCCATGACTAAGAGCTTAACTGAAACCTCATGAGACCTCATAAACCAGAACCCAACTAAATCACACCAATAACACTATAATATTGTCTTTTTTTGTTTGTTTGTTTGTTTGTTTGTTTTTTTAGGCCACATCCGGCACTGCTCAGGGATTACTCCTGGCTCTCTGCTCAGAAATCACTCCTGGCAGGCACGGGGGACCATATGGGATGCTGGGATTCCAACCACCATTGGTCCTGGGTCAGCCGCTTGCAAGGCAAACCTCTTACCGCTGTGCTATCTCTCTGGCCCCAGACTGTTTGCTATTTTAAGAGTAAACTATTAAACATAAAATCAAGAGGTAATTTTATTCCACAGTAACATATGAACTAATGAGGGTATTGGGGAAAAATTATATGTTCAGGGTGACCGTCTAGCATGCAATTAAAATGAGATATATGATTTTCAATTAATTTTATATTTAGAAATAATATTTAAATATATTCAAATATATTACATGAAAACTATATAGCAAGAAACAGTCCCATCAAGATTCCTAAAAATTATATAAATTACTGTTTAAATCTTAGTTCAGGGACCTAAGTGATAGCATAGTGGTAGGACATTTGCTTTGCACGTGGCTGACCCAGACGGATCTGGATTGGATCACCGAGGTCCCACACAGTCCCCCAAACTAGGAGCAATTTCTGAGCACATAGCTCAGAAATAGTAACTCAGGAGTAGCCCCTGAGTGTCTCTGGGTGTGGCCCAAAAACAAACAAAAAAATCTTACTTCAAAGTCAGTTTGCACCACTGGACACTATGACTGTTTTATAAAGTTGACCTACTTGTTCACTTGAGGGAAATCAGAGAAGAAAGCATATTTTACAGACTTATTACCTTATAGCAGTCAGCATAATTTGAATCAATATTAAATAACTGGTATCTCCGAATTCAATCTAGGAATCACCTAGTGAAAATCCTTATGTTCAGAAGAAATGAAAATCTAAAGAGGTCACATTGAAAATAGTGAAAAGGTCACATTGACCTAAACTATTATCTCCTCTTTTCCTACCCCATCTAGACACTAGGAAGGGACTGGAAGAAAAAGGGAAAAGCTGGGAATGTAAAGGAAGAGATCAACATCCTCTATGGATGAGATCACAGTCACCTTGGAGCTGGAGAGACAGTCCAAAGCACTAGACTTTCTTCACCCAGGCACCAGCCCAGAGAAACAAGGAATAGCAAACTCCTCGATAAGGACGCTTGTCCCACTCTCCTGTCCACCCAAAAGCCTAAAGATGATGATAAGTTCCACCATCATGCAAACAGCCCAACTTCAGTGCTTCATGACTCTTCTCTGCAGACATCAAGCCAAGGAAAATTCCAGGCACACCATTTTGGGGACTGAAAACTGAGGTCTTTTCAGAGTGTGGGAAGGCAATTCCTTTACTCTCAAACATACCCCCCACATCCCTGTAAGTACCAGAAACCCCATGTAAATAGCCCAATTTTACAGCTTCAGGACAGTTCTCAGAAGAGATGCAAGTCAAGCCGCAAAAAATCATGAGTACACTGATCTTCAGGCTGAAAGCTCTGGGGCATCCTCAAGAGGAGGGTGGATCTAGTCCCCTGTCCTGCCAAAGCCTCAGTAACTGAACCTGTACCCCACAGCCACAGCCATGCAAATGGCCCGACTTCACTGCTTCACAACTAACTTTGCAGAGATACCAAACCAATGAAAATTCCAGATACACCAGTTAGGAGGTTGAAAACTCAGGGATCCTCCGGAAGAAGTGGTACACAGCCTCCCACCACCCCCCACATCATAACCACACGGTAACCCACAGCTGCCATGTAATCAACATCCCAGCTTTACAGATTCGGGACTAATCTTGGAAGAGATACAAGACAAGCTGCTGAAAGTAATGGGCCCGGTTCTACAGATCTTGAAGATCCGGCAGTGACACCTCCAAATTCCACAATACTGACAGCCCAGCACTAGATGGGAAAAGTAGCATAGAAGTCAACTAAGCTCAATAAACAAAAAAATACCCTAGAAGACTCAACAACAACAAACAGCTCAGTAAACTCTCAGACAAGGACTTTGACAATCTCACTGAAAGATCTAATTGATTCTTTTTTTTCTATAAATTTTCTTTTACGGAGTATTTTTCGATAATTCTATCAGCTGTTTTGTTGTAACAAGCAATATAAACCAAATTACTTAGTACCTACTAAGGGGTAAGTTTGGGGAGTAAGTGGAAAACAGGACAAAGGTGAAGCATGGTTACATTGGTGGTGTGATTGGTGTTGGAACATTTAATGCCTCAAACAACTGTATAATGAAAACGTTATAAACCATGGTGCTTAAATAAAGTTTAAAAAAAAAAAAAGAAAATGAGTAAAAGTTGCTTATTTTGTCCTGACTTTACTGAAGGCTGCAGATGAGAAGAGGTATACCATAGGAAACCAGCACATAAAGAAATGCATTGTTTGTTCTAGAGCCCAGAGGCCAGTCCAGAGCTGATCCTTTGTTCCCTGTTCCTTTCTTATAGAAGCTTCTTTCTGTAACTGTGTAGGGATGGCTGCTTTGAGAACATGAGCACACATCACCTTCCAATCCGAGGAACGCTACCAATAAAGCTCCTTCTCTTGATCCATCAAACAGTGTCTCCAGTTGGTTCTCGAGCAATAGCGAACCAAACCTTCACTATTCAATTTGGCAAAGCTGGAGGATGCTGCTTAGAGCCAACCTCTGGTCAGGAAACATACTGTAAAGCTGTTAGGCTGAAGGGCTGAGGGCCTATGGGCCCCAGGAACTGTTCCCTCCTTTCCTGTAAAAAACCCATGGCCTCTCACACCACTCCCAAATAATTTGTATGTATGTTCACTCCTGTATCTATAAATGTGAATGGAATAAGTCCCCATGATGTACACAGCTTGGAGAATCTCCCTGAGTGCTCTATAAGCGTCAGAATAGTGTAGTTTTTGCCAAAATCTGTAAATCAATTTGTCATATGTGGCCACTTAAGCCTGTTACTTCCAATGAAAAAATAAGCGCACTGAGAAAGAAAATTTAAAAGATAGCTAGCTAACCACCTTCTAGGACAGTTGAAGCCAGATCTAATGCTCAGATCTGGTTTAACTATTAAACAAATAAGACAAAGAGAATTACTGCTGGAAAGCAGAGCAATGTGCAATCCAGCAATTTTAAATATATGTGTCCCTTAGCCAAGCTGGAGTTCTACCCATCCAAGATCCCCTTCTTTGGGAGAGGACTGCTGGGTGCTTTATTCATATGGCAGATATTATTTGTGCTGTAAGTTACATGCTGTAATTTTTGGATTTGTCTAAATCTGAGAGGTTTTTTTGTCTTTTCATGTTTGTCTTGTGGGCTCTAGGCTCTGTCTTTTCTGTAACTAAAAAAGGAAAAATAGGGGCCGGCGTGGTGGTGCTAGAGGTAAAGTGTCTGCTTTGCCAGCACTAGCCTAGGACGGACCGCGATTTGATCCCCCAGCGTCCCATATGGTCCCCCAAGCCAGGAATGACTTCTGAGCGCATAGCTAGAAGTAACCCTTCACCGGGTGTGGCCCAAAAACCAAAAACCAAAAAAAAAAAAAAAGGAAAAATAATGTTTATAAATCTGTTGAATCACAATTAAGTTGGAAATTTTATGATCATTAGACCTAGGGAGGGAAATGGAGTTTTAGATCTAAATTTCTCAATAAGAAAAGATTATTTGGGGGCCAGAGAGAGAGCATGGAGGGAAGACGTTTGCCTTGCATGCAGAAAGACGGTGGTTCGAATCCCGGCATCCCATATGGTCCCCCAAGCCTGCCAGGAGTAATTTCTGAGTGTAGAGGCAGAAGTAACCCCTGAGCACTGCCAGGTGTGATCCAAAACCAAAAACCAAAAAAAAAAAAAAAAGATTATTAAAAAAAAAAAAAGATTTAATGAATTTAAAAGATAAAGAATACATGTAAGATTGGCTGGAGAAATAGTGCAGTGGGTAGGGCACTTTTCTCGCAGTTGCAAACCTGTGTTTGATCCCAAGCATCCCATATGGTCCTCCCAGCATCACCAATGGTAATTCCTGGTCTTACTCAGGTATAGTAGGAAGGAAAGAATGAATTTAAGAAGGGTCAGAAAGATAGTGCAGCAGGTAAGGCATGAGTTTGATCCCAAGTACCTCTTATGGTCCCCTGAGCACCATCAGGAGTAATTCCTGAGCAAAGAAGCAAGAGTAAGCTCTGAGAATAGTCAGATATGGCCCCAAGACAAATAAATAATAAGAAGAAGGAAAGGAAAGAGGGAGGAAAGGAGGAAAAGAGAGTCAGGCAATAGCACATCAGGTAAAGTGTTTACATTGCAGTTGGCAGACACAGGTTCAATCCCTGGCATCCCTTATGGTCTCTCGGGCCTTTGAGGGATGATATCTGAGCACAAAACCAGGCAAAATAAAATTTTTTTGTAAACACCTGAGGTCCGATTAAATCTTAAGGTTTCAGTAGCTAAGAAAGTCTACTTCAAAAAAAATTATAATAAGTTTAGTATCAGAAAGATAGTACAGCAGGTAGAGTGCTTGCCTTGTATGTGGCCAATCCAGATTCAATCCCCATATAGCATCCCATGTCCCCCAAGTTCTGCCAGGAGTGATGCCTGAGTGCAGAGCCAAGAATAAGTC
Source organism: Suncus etruscus (assembly GCF_024139225.1). Taxonomy (NCBI): domain Eukaryota; kingdom Metazoa; phylum Chordata; class Mammalia; order Eulipotyphla; family Soricidae; genus Suncus; species Suncus etruscus. The sequence goes on along the minus strand of NC_064859.1, from coordinate 53,992,242 downwards.
CTGAGGCAAGGCTCTCTGCATTGCCCACTAATTGTGATGTGAAACTAGAGGATGCTCCACATCATCCTGACTTCAATGTAGTATATGCACAGAATTCAGGATCTTTAACTACAGAAACCTGACACCAACAACAGAGATTGTTCGAAAAAACTTTTACTGGGATCACAAAGAATGACTCAGGGGTTGGACAACCTAGTATGCCTGGAGACCAGAGCTGGTCTTATGCCAAAAAATTCAGGGATAATAATGTCTCTTCATATTTAGGCCAAGGCTTTTCCTTTCCATTTCCCCCATATTTTGCTGGGCCTATGCAAACAACAACAACTGCCACTCTAACACCATTTTTGCTGTATTTCTTTAACTCTTATCTTAAAAAAAAAAAAAAAAAAAGAGGAAGAAAAGCTTACTAAACCTTCAGCTAGGGCTTTAATAAGTTCATCAGTGATACAATAATTTTCAAAAATATACTTGCTACTGAACTTTTTCTTCTTTCCTTTCTCTTTCATCTACTTTAGTTTTCTTTCTATTCTGAAACAAATGTATTATGATCAAGTGTGTCAACTATGTAATGTATTTTCTTTAAATAAATAAAAAATGGGTAAGTCCTGAGCATCACTGGGTGTGACCCCCAAAACAAACAAAAACAAATGTTTAATATTAACAACTGCAAACAATAATGTGGTTATTATAAATTTTTTTAAATCCTAAAGACTAACAATATAGTTATTTATGGATTAGGAAATTTTGTCAAAAAAAACTGAACAAAGGGCCAGAGCAGTGGCGCAGGCAGTAGGGCGTATTTGCCTTACACAAGCTAACCTAGGAAAGAACTTGGTTGGATCCCCTGGTGTCCCATATGGTCCCCAAGCCAGGGAGATTTCTGAGCGCTTAGCCAGGAGTAACCCCTGAGCGTCACTGGTGTGGCCCAAAATTTAAAAAAAAAAAAAAATTTGAACAAGTTTCCTTGTTAATTATGTTATAAAAGCTTTAATTGTGAGTTTTTGTTTTTGGCTTGTTTAGGGGCTGCATACAGCTATGCTGGGGCTACTCCTGGTGGGGCAAGGGAGATGACATACTGTACTAGGGATCAAACTAAGGTCAATAACTGCAATGTACGTAAGTGCCTTACCCACTCCACTATACTGTCTCTCAGGCCTAACTGAAAGCACTTCAAAGCCTTCTGCCATTTATAGAATTGCTCTAATGTATTTTTCAGAGAAGTCTTTGAGGAAAGGTCTTTGAATGAAACACCAGAGTACAAATTAGTCATAAAACTGAAGATAAATTGCAGTGCTTTTGGAAAACTTGAACACTTAAAAAGTATAGAAGATTGAGACTTTATACTTGGGACTAAATGGACTATTGAGAATGAATGTTAGTCTATAGAAAACTGGGAAACTTTATCTTATCATAAGTAAAACTGAAACATTCATCTTTTTTCTTGCAATTTTGTACTTTTTTTTTTTTTTTTTTTTTTTTATTTTTTTTTGGTTTTTGGTTTTTGGGCCACACCCGGTAACGCTCAGGGGTTACTCCTGGCTATGTGCTCAGAAGTTGCTCCTGGCTTGGGGGACCATATGGGACACCAGGGGATCGAACCACGGTCCGTCCAAGGCTAGCGCAGGCAAGGCAGGCACCTTACCTTTAGCGCCACCGCCCGGCCCCTCAATTTTGTACTTTTTAAAACATTTCATGACAATGTCTTGTTTACATAACTAAAGAAAGACCCAGCGGTACTTTGTCTTTGTAATAGATAATTAGAAATTTGTTATAATTCTGAGGTTTCTGTCTAGAGAATGTCAAAAGCAATAAATACTTTGGAACTTAACAATTAACCTCAACAAAGAGGAACAGTTAATGCGTTATTTAAAGGGCTCAAGCATCCTAGCAGGGAGACAGTCTCTTGGCTACTGTGGAACGCCAAGGATTAAGTAATTAACTTCAAAATACAAGTATTTCAGGGGCCTTAGCGATAGGGCATTTGCCTTGCATGTGGCTGACCCAGGTTCCATCCCCAACGTTTCATAAGGTCTTCCAAGCCTGCCAGGAGTAACCCCTAATTGTCGTTGGATGTGGCCCAAAAATAAAACAAACAAAAAATGTATTTCAGATGTATCCTAATGGTAAATGGTTTCTTTTTTTTTTTTTAAGGAAGATCGTTTTTATGGTTATGTGCTGAAAAAACTTTTATACATCAAAATAATGGAGGGGTATGGGCCCGGAGAGATAGCACAGCGGCCTTTGCCTTGAAAGCAGCCGATCCAGGACCAAAGGTGGTTGGTTCGAATCCCGGTGTCCCATATGGTCCCCCGTGCCTGCCAGGAGCTATATCTGAGCAGACAGCCAGGAGTAACCCCTGAGCACCACCAGGTGTGGCCCAAAAACCAAAAAAAAATAATGATAATAATAATGGAGGGGTGAATATTTTTTTAATTTTTGGGGTTTGTTTTTTTTTTTGGTAAATGTTTTCTTATAAAAACTCTGGATGGTGCCAGAGTGATAGCACAGAAGGTACTTGCATATGGTCTACTGAGGTTCAATCCCTGATATTACTTCACCCCACCAGAAATGATTCCTGAACACAGCCAGGTGGCCAAAACATAAACAAACAAACAGAAAAAATAAAAAACAAATAAAATAACCCTAGATACTGGCTGTATTAACATAATGCAGGCACTCAGTTAGCCAGATATGATCTTCTTTAACATCCAGATGAGTCCCTCTGCAGGTTGCCACTCTGCTTCAAGGAACGAGGACCTATATGCTGGGAAAGTGATCTAGCTATACTTGAGCAAGACTGGGGCTGGAGTGATAATATAGTAGGGTAGGGTGTTTGTCTTGACAAAGCATACCATATGGTCCCCGGAGCCTGTCAGGAATGATTCCTGAGTACAGAGCCAGGAGAAAAACCTGAGGACCACCAGGTGTGGCCCAAAAACCAAAAAAGCCCTATTACCTAGAGGCAGGAGAGATAGTAAGTACCATAGTACCACACACCACACCACCAAGAGTGATTCCTGAATAAAGAGCCAGTAGAAACCCTTGAACATCACAAGTGTGATGCCCCAAAACAGAGCACAATAACCTAAAGGAGAGAAGAGAAAAACTTAGAAAGGCTCTAGGATTAAGTACACTGTAACAGACTGGACTGAGGATTACAGTTTGGGAGACAAAACAAAAGGCTGCCTACGAGAAACCACCTCACTCTAATATGCTTCCCCTAGCTCAGAGCGGCCATTTAACGCCATTTAACTCATTCGAAGTTTGCTGGTTAAAGGAATCTGTCCTCAGGGCTAACTCCTAGCTCTACTCTGAGGGAACTAAATCTTGGTCTGCTCTGTGGAATAAAAGACAAATAAATGCCCTATCCTTTGTTCTAGAAGTTGTGAACTTGTCAAGAATATATATTCAGGGGGCCGGGTAGGTGGCGCTAGAGGTAAGGTGTCTGCCTTGCAAGCGCTAGCCAAGGAAGGACCGTGGTTCGATCCCCCGGCGTCCCATATGGTCCCCCCAAGCCAGAGGCGATTTCTGAGCACATAGCCAGGAGTAACCCCTGAGCGTCAAACGGGTGTGGCCCAAAAACCAAAAAAAAAAAAAAAAAAAAAAAAAAAAAAAAAAAGAATATATATTCAAAGACAAAATTACAAAGTGAAAAACTGTCATCCCAAAATGGTCTTGGGTAAAAGTTACTTTCATGGGAGGAGTCCGAAAGATAGAATAGTGTTCCCTTTGTAGGAATATTTTTCTTCCAAGATCAGTTTAGTTCTAGTCTATCCCCCAACTCTCACATCCCATACCTACACCAGGACCCTGTTTAGCAAGAAATGACTAGATTTGAGTCAGTACCTAATTTCTTTAGAACTGGTAATGAAGACCCAACAGGCAGTTTTTATTTGATGTCTCAATTTCCATAAAAATAAAAGAACTGACAGTGAAGGTTTAAACTACAGTAAATTAAGAACAGTAAACTCCTAGACATGGTTACTTTTCCCAGATTTACTCTCCCCTCCACCCAAAATCCTAAAAATTGGGACAATTCCTCATTTTGTCAGGCGATAAGCCCATGAAAGAACTGTTCTAGACCACAGTGGTCCTCAAACTTTTTAAACAGGGAGCCAGATCACTTTCCCTCAGACCCAGACTGTTAGAGGGCCAGACTATACTAAAAATAAAAACTATGAACAAATTCCTATGCACACTGCATTTATCTTATTTTGAAGTGAAGAAACAAAATGGGAACAAATACAATATGTGGCCTGTGGGCCATAGTTTGAGGACAATTGTTAGAGCCTACCACCAATCATAAGCCCTTTCTTCCGTTTTCCATATGAAAGCTCCTTGAGACTGTGCAAACAAGATGGTGATTTTGAAGGCCAGAGTGGTGCAGTGGTAGGGTGTTTGCCTTGCACAGACCACAGTTCCATCCCCTCCGTGTCCCATATGGTCACCCAAGCCAGGAGCGATTTCTAAGTGCATAGCTAGGAGTAACCCCTGAACATCACAGGGTGATGATTTTGAGGACATGAATCCACCTTCTTCCAACTGGTGTTATACAGTTGGAACCAAACCTTTAAGGCAATAATGGCCCCCAAACACTTCTAGAAGCAAAATTCATTCTTGCCCCAGAAACTGAACCCCTAAGCATTGCTGGGTATGGTCCAAAACAAGCACACAAACTAAATAAATAATTAAATTATCTTATATAACTAAGCTATTTATAACACTATTAGCAGTAACAGTTATAAGAACTAGAAGGCTAGTTCAGCAAAGAAGACATTTGGAGCTATGATTGACATGGACAGGAAAGAAGGTACATGGAGCTATGATGGATACAACCCTGAGCACCACATAGAGGCCACATTAGAGGTCATTCCTGAGCACAGAGCCCAGTGTGGCCCCAAAATACCAAGAAAAGTAAACTAAAAATAAAAATTTTAAATAATGTTAGTCGAGTGATCCTGGCATTTCATCCTCCCAAAGACTTGCCTCCTCCCAAACTCAAATGTCATTCTTCCTAGAAGTAATCAATCCCTTAGGCAAGGAATGGGCTTTCCTTTTCAAGGGCTCTCACAATGGCACATTGCTTCATAAGCCTTAATCACTCCACACTAAAGTGTGCCTGTTAGAAATCAGCTACCTTAATGAGCACTAGTGACAGTGAGTTATACCTCTCATGTGAAAAGGACCCCAAATTTCTATCAAGATATTTACAGCCTTGGGGCCAGAGCGATAGCACATCAATAGAGTGTCTGCCTTACACATGTCCAATCCCAGGTGAACCAGTTCGATTCTCAGCATCCCATATGGATACCCCAAGCCTGCCAGGAGCGATTTCTGAGAGCAGAGCCAAGAGCAACCCCTGAGCACTGCCAGGTGTGACCCAAAAAAAATATATAGATAGATAGATATTTACAGCTCTATCCCACTGAACTTGCCTTTTCCTACCACCACCCTCAGCCATAGGCCAGGGCTATTCTAGACTGAGAGGTGAATGGTATGTTTGTTGCCTAGCTGAGAGGCCTGCAGAGATGCTCCCCTGGCCCAACCTCCCTTCTGACTCTCATCTTCCCAGGCCATAAGCAATTAACAAAAAGACAGGGTCTAGACTTCCTTCAGTGTATCAGTCATTCACCACAGGAAGGAACCTCTACAATAACCTCGAGATTCCACTGTGGTGAACCTTTAAGTTGGCATCTACCAGAGTGTTCTCAGACTATCCCTTTCTCCCACGTTTGACTAGACACACCTAGGGGCTGCTACAAGTGGTTCTGCAGATGCAGAGAATTCATAATCACATATAGCATGAGCCTGCATATTATGGGTTGAACTGTATTCCCCTATTTAGCCACAACAAGAGATGGGATTTTATTGGGGGAGAGGTTTGGGGGGGCTTTGATTTTCGGGCCACACCTCCGCACCTGGCAGTGCTCAGGGGCTACTCCTGGCTATCTGCTCAGAAATAGCTCCTGGCAGGCACGGGGGACCATATGGGATGCCGGGATTCAAACCAACCACCTAAGGTCCTGGGTCGGCTGCTTGCAAGGCAAACACCACTGTGCTATCTCTCCGGCCCCGTATTCCCCTATTTAAACAAAAATTTTAGGGGCCAGAGAAAGGGCCAGAGAGATAGCACAGCGGTAGGTCATTTGCCTTGCACATAGCCGATTCAGGACAGACAGTGGTTCGAATCCCAGCACATATGGTCCCCCATGCCTGCCAGGAGTGATTTCTGAGTACAGAGCCAGAATAACCCCTAAGCGCTGTTGAGTGTGACCCAAAAAAAAACAAAAAACGTTAAGTTGTCATTCAAGGGGCTGGAACAGTGGCACTAAGCGGAAGGGCATTTGTCTTGCACACAGCTAACCTAGGATGGACCACGGTTTGACCTCCTGGCATCCCATATAGTCCCCAAGCCAGGAGCGACTTCTGAGCGCATAGCCAGGAGTAACCCCTGAGCGTCACTGGGTGTGGCCTAGAAAGCCAAAAAAAAAAAAAAGGTTGTCATTCTATCCCCTAATACCTTAGATTGTGGCCTTATCTAGATACAGGGTCTTTATAGAGGTAATGAAGCACTGATCACTAGTATCCTTAAAAGAGGAAACTGGACACCATACAAACAATAAGGCAGAAATAAGGGCAATTTACCTTCAAGTCACGCAATAGCAAAGATTACCAACAATCCACCAGAAACTAGAAAAGGCAAAGAATCCATTCCCTTTCATAGCTTAGAAAAGACTCCACCTGTCAACCCGGAAAAGCCAGTTCTAGATCTAAGAGACAATGTATTGCTGCTCTAAAAAAACTCAGTTTATGGTTTTGTTAAGATGAAGCTAGAAAACCACTACAAAAAATCCTACCAACAGTCCTACTGTGGGTACAAACCCACCAGTGGCTCAGGTATCAGAGGCCCATTTATGCAGCCAAATGAGCTCCTGCTAGATGCCAGGCCCTCTACACATGCAAGCTAAAGTCTCCTGGGGGCACTGAGCAAGCTCCCTGTCTGCTCTTCAGGTCTGTGAAGTACAGGGAGCAGGAAGGCTAATAATTAGCTTGTGCTTCTACAGAAAAAAGGCAGGAAGGAATGACTTTTCATAGCCACCCAGAGCTGGCACACCAAATGCCTCTTGAAACTAAGGACAGGAGAGTGGTCCTTTTTCTCATAAATAAAATCAGAAAACTCTGTAACTTCTCCTCTTTTGTAAAAAGGAAGTGGGTTAAAGACCTGTATGAACAACAAAAAACGCTCTTTGGGATCAGAGAAACAGTACAGTGGATAGGAGTTTGCCTTGCACACAGTCAACCTGGGTTCCATTCCCAGCATCCCATATGGTCCCCTGAGCCTGTCAGGAGTGATTCCTGACTGTAGAGCCAGGTGTTGTGGGCCCTCAAAAGCAAAAACAAACAACACCATAAACAGTTTTTTGCTTAGATATTATCTGGCTTTTAAATGCTTTCTAAAATGTTCATTTCCCAAAAGATTTTAACTTTAAATGGAAAAATATACAATAATCCTTTAAGTCCTTTAAGTTCCTACCTTAAAAGGAAGAACTGGGGATGTAGCTCAGTAGTAATGCACTGACCTAGTATGGGTTTGATCCCCAGAAATGCAAGGTAAGTAAATAAAATACAGGATAAGCATGAAAAGTCTGGTTTCCTTTCCACCATTTCCAGTGACTCCATCTTGTTCAGTTCAATATAAAGTAAATCAGTCTGAAAGGGCAAAACCAACCCAGGAACTTGTGAATTTTCACAAGACCTGTGAACTGTGAATGACTCCTGTACTTAATCAACTGGAACAGGCCAAGTCTTTTTTCAGTCTGGGAACAGTGCTATTATTACACACACCACAAATACACATTCACTGCAATTAGTTACACACACACACACACACACACACACACACACACACACACACACACACACACACACACACTTCTGTCTTCTAAGCAGAATATCAAACATACCCTTAAAGGTATCAATTGGAACACCTGTTTTAGCTTAGCAATTTCCCAAAATCACTCCAAGACTACAATAAAGAATGGTAAATGGCAAAAATGGGAGAAATGTTTAAGTCAATACTAGAGAAATCAAAGAAACAACTAAACAAACAGCACAGATCATCCCCCCTTTCACTGAAGATTTAGGACACTACAATATTAAGATCAGGAAGTACACATGGAGGTGGGAATAAAAGGAAAGATGGCTGTCTAGTTAAGAACCTGTTATAACTCCATACCCTCTCTGCTGTTCTCAGATCATCTTTTAATATTCCGGAGACAATCTAACAGGTGTCGAAACTAGGCTGCCAGGTACAGCTGAAAAACAAAGATAGTGAGGCCGGAGCAGTGGCACAAGCGGTAAAGTGTCCACCTTGCCGTGCTAGCCTAATACGAACTTCGGTTTGATCCCCCAGCAACCCATATGGTCACCCAAGCCAGGAGCAATTTCTGAGCGCATAGCCAGGAGTAACCCCTGAGCATCACCAGGTGTGGCCCAAAAACCAAAAAGAAAAGAAAAATAAAGATAGTGAGGTAGTAGGCAATCAAGAAAGGGGTCTCTAGACAAGAATTAAAAAAAAAAATTCTGAAAATACATTACCCTGCCCTGCCCCAACTCTAAGCCAGAGATTCTGAGATTGGAAAGGACCTTGGATGCCTTAACTACCACAGTTACTAATTTAACCCAGGATCCAGCCCAGACTTTGGATAAGCCTGAGGTTCTAATTCAAGATAAACCAGAGGGGCTGGCAAGATAGCATGGAGGTAAGGTGTTTGCCTTCCATGCAGAAGGACAGTGGTTCAAATCCCAGCATCCCATATGGCGTCGTCGTCGTCGTCGTCGTCGTGTCCCCCCCCCCCCCCCCCCCGTGCCTGCTAGGGTTGATTTCTGAGCGTACTGAGTGCTGCCGGGTGTGACCCAAAAAGCAAAAACAAAAGTAAAGGAAAAAAAAAAGATAAACCAGAACCCAGCAGAACAAAATCAAAAGCTGGATAGTTCCCCCATGCACTAGACACCTGAAGAATTGAATTCATCAAGAAGGCAGGCCTGATTTGACTCTAAAGGCAGGCATCAAGGAATCCTTTCTCCTATATGTATTCACACATTCACACTACTGAAAATGACTGTGCTTTCATTTTTTTAGAAGGGAGATAATATTTTGCTTTTGTTTTTGTTTTTCGGTCACACCTGGCAGCGTTCAGGGTTTACTCCTGGCTCTGACTCTATGGTCAGAAATCGCTCCTCGCAAGCTCGGGAGACCTTATGGGATGCCAGGATTCAAACCACGCCCTACCTCTGCTATCTCTCCGGCCCTAAAGGGGAGATAATATTATGGATTAGACACCTGCCTTCAATCCAGTTGACCCAGGTTCAACCCCCTGCACCACATGTGATATCCAGAGCCACATGAGAAGTAATCCCAGAACACTGAGGGGTGTAGTCTAAAACAAAAAAAACCCTTTCTCCTTGACAATGCCCTAAGTACCTTAAAAACTGGTGAAGGTATGGCTGGAGAGATAGCACAGCAGTAGGGCGTTTGCCTTGCAATTGGCTGACCCAGAACCAATGGTGGTACAAATCCCAGCATCCCATTTGGTCCACTGTGCCTGCCAGGAGCAATTTCTGAGTAGAGAGCCAAGAGTAAGTAACCCCCGCCCCCAGCAGTGCCGGGTGTGGCCCAAAACCAAAAAAAAAAAAAAAAAAAAAACCTGGTAAAGGGGGCCAGAGCAATGGCGCAAATCTGCTTTGCATGTGCTAACCTAGGACAGACTTCAATTAGAATCCCCAGCATTCCATATGGACCCCCAAGTTAGGAGCAACTTATGAGCACATATCCAGGTGTAACCCCTGAGCGTCACTGGGTGATGCCAAAAACAAACAAACAAACAAACAAAAACTGGTGAAAGTTGTCTGAGTGAAACTCAATCATGAAGAAATTTTGTAAGGACATGCTTAAATAAAGTATAAAAAATAAAAGTACTCAGCCTACTAAAGCACTTTGACACAATCTACTCTGGTTTCTCTTACATTCCAACTCAATGCAAATTTCCTCTTAACCTCTTTGCACTCCACCTGTGACAGGCCATGTCTGGTAGCTCAAGTTAAGGAGAGTGAATTTTCAGGATAATATGTTTCAGCAAAATAGAGAAAAACAAGCTAACCCAAAGACACAACATGGTAAATAACACTAGAAACAACAAAAACATAATATATAAAAGAAGGGCCAGAGAGACTATGACAGGTAAGGAGCTGGCCTTTCATGCAGTCAACTTGGGCTTCATCCCTGGCATCCAATATGGTCCCTACAGGAACCATCAGAGTGATTCCTCAGTGCAAAGGCTAGAAGTAAGTAACCCGAGCACTGCTGGATGTGGCTCAAAAAAAAAAAAAAAAAAAGAACAACCAGATAAATAAAAAGAGTTCCAGAAGAATGAAAAACAGGTTTGGATTTTGGTGAAATAGTCCCCCAGTTTAATGCCTATGATTGAACCATGTCATGGGGATTGTTGGACTTGTTTTTATGGCCCCCATATACGCCGATAACCCCACTTGGCATTGTTCCTTGTTTGCATAGGCACATTAAAATGGGAAAATACTATACATACAAATAAGATCTTATCTGGTAGAGATTGGAACACACAAATCGTGTAGTGCAATGAGACCTTACACCCTGAACATTGACATAATGACCTGGCACAGGCCTCTGAAGAATGGGCATTCTCCATTCACCCCTGAACCAGGGAAGTCATCCACAAAACATTCAAGTTTGTCTATAACTTCACCTGGAAGCAATCCTCTACCAGGGAAGACCCTACCGCTGCTCTGACATCGACCTGCTCAAAAGAGACTTCCCTTAACACTGAAAAGACTTAACAACAACAATGACCTATTTACAGGACAGGGCTCTCTGCATTGCCCTTTAATTGTGAGGTGAAACTAGATGCTCCAAAACCTGACTTCAATGTACGATATGCAGATTCCAGGATCTTTAATACAGAAACATGATACCAACAATAGAGACTGTGTGAAAAATAAAACTGTGTTGGCACTACAGACAATGTCTTGGATTGGACAAACTAGCTTGTCTAGAGCCTAGAATTGGTCTTATGCCAGGAAACTTCAGGGGTAGGGTCTCCTTGCATTTAGGCCAAGGCTTTTCCTTTACATGTTCCTCATATTTTAGTGGGTCTATGCAAACAATAATTGCCACTCTAATACCGTTTTTTACTGTGCTCCTTTGACTCTAATCCTTACAAAAAAAAAACCCACTTAAACTTTTGAGGTTAACAAACTAATATGCATGTGCATGGAAATGTAAAAAAACACTATGCCTTTAATGTTTAAGGAGTTACATAAGTGTTATGGCTTTAGACTGCTTTGTGTGCTGCTAAAAAATATTATAATGTATTACAATCTGGGGACTTGAGGGACAAAGTAATTGTACATGGATTCTATTTTGTTTGTCTTAATGTTCTTTGGCTGAAAGTTCAAAGTTAAGATATCAGCAAGGGGACTTCTGAGAACTATGTTATGGGTGATTGTCCTTCCACTGTAACTTTACCTTGTCCTCTTCCTTTGCATCTTTGTTCTCATAATTAAAAATTAAAAATTAAAAAAAAAGCACAAAGACTTCATGGGAACTATCTCTACTCTTCTAAGTATTTCTACTAGCATATCTAAATAAAAATGGAAAGAATAATACATCATAGAGCAAAAATATATTAAAGAGATACACTTTAGAAGTGTACAAAGAGGTTTTATATATATATATATATATATATATATATATATATATATATATATATATCCCCTAAGTATTGTCAGATGTATAAAACAAAAATATGGAAAAAGCTGATTCTTTTGAAAGTGATGTATACATTTTAAATTTTGATGCTATTCAGCCAACTTTTACTGTGCCTATGCAAAATAACAACTTTTGTAAATTCTGATATGAGGTTCCTGCCTCTTGCAGTGAAAATAGAACACAGTTTATGTACCCCACAATATTTTGAATAAAATAGGGCAGTTGTTGGATTAAACTTATTTTACGCAAAAAAAGAAAAAAAAAAGAAAAACAGGTTTGGTGCAAAGGATCAAGAATGACCAGGGCTGAAGTGATAGCACAGCAGGTAGGGCATTTGCCTTGTGAGCAGCTGACCCAGGTTAAATCCCAAGCATCCCAGATAAGTCCCCGAGGCTGTCAGGAGTGATTTCTGATTGCAGAGCTGGGAATAAACCCTGAGCACCACCAGGTATGGCCCATAGACCAAAATTATTTAATGCACATTTCTCTAGTGAGCCAAAAACTTGGAAAGTGGCTAAAATAAAGTCATTTTCAGGCAGCCAAAATGTTAATTTCAGTGGCCACTTACACGAAGTGTTTCAGCAAAACTAAAAAAAGGAGTAAAAAATTAAATTAAAAAAAAGGAGTAGGGGAAGGAGTGAAAAGAAACAAGACCAAGAAATAGGGGATCCAAAGCAAGAGAACAGAGAAGAAATTTCCTGACTGTGAAGGAAGGTCCTAAAACAAGAGACAAGTCTAACTGCTGCAGCATCCAACCCCAACTGCACTTCCTAGAGGGCTGGCCAAGAAGAGGGAACTGAAGGGGATGCTTTCGGTATGGTAAAGAAAGGAGATTTTCTGAGGCCAATGTGATAGTCCATTGGAAAAGGCACTTTGCTGTTGGGGACTGTGACTTGTTTGAGGCCATTTTGCTGTTCTTTCTGCCATAATCCAGCCTTTCACCTAAAGGCTACATGCAGTCTTGCTGTAAGTTCTTGGGCCAAAGAGAAAGGAATGTGCAGCTGCAAGAGATAATTAATCTTGTAGCCCGGAGGAGAGCAACACGGCCCGGTACCATTCCCAGAAATGAGGTCTTACTCCCTCAACTACATTCCGGAGTCAACAAGGCAGTTATTATGTGTATATGTTACATTGTCTGTACAAAATTATTTCTGTAAGAACATTGCCCCCACCTTATATCTGTTAAAAGTTTAGATATGCAGCTAGAAGGTCACAAGAAATTTCCATGGAAACAGCACGTTCATCATGACTTGCAGGTAATCCTGCCTCCTAGCCCACTGCCCATTTCCTTATTTGGAGAATGATTTACTTTCTTTGTTCCTTGTAACCTGATATGTATTCTTGCCTTGTATGGACCTTCGCACCAAAAGTGTGATTGACATTATCTTTGTACTGCCCCCTTCTCCTTCACTATATAAGAAGGAGCTGTAGTCAAATAAAGTTGCCCTTGAGCAGTGAGACATTGCCTTGGGTCTTTATTATTAACCTCTCTCAGATTTTTACAGGTGTGGTTGTTCTTCTACCCAGCAAAATAGGAGTGCGGTTGTCTGAGAAGTCTTCCCAGCTAATTCCTGCTGGCCGGGCCCCCCTGGGGGGCTTCAGGACCCCGCACTTTGCCTCGCATTTGACCAACCCAAGTTCAATTTCCGACATCCCAGCTGGTTCCCCAAGCACTGCCAGGAATAATTTCTGACAGCAGAGCCAGGCGTAAGCAATGAGCATCACCAAGTGTGACCCAAAAAGCCCTCCTCCCATAAATAAATAAAACAAAGTGAGGTTTTACCCTCTGAGCTTGGGTTAGTAGAAATATGTAGACAACCAAGAAAAGGCAACATTTACTTTTCAGGAAAAATAAACAAGGGGCAGATAAGAACAATCATACACTAGACTATACAGCTATAGTTTGGACATGACAGTTCCATAAATACTAAGTAAATAAATAAGTAAAAAAAATAACTACTGAAAGTGTGTGAACAGTAAAAGCAAGCAAAAAAGCTAGTTAAATGTTCATCTTTCATGTATACATTCAGTGTTTTAGAAGTATAGCTAAGGTTGAAAAAAATGTTAACAGCAAGCATGTAGCTTTGAAATAGTGGAGCAAAAGTGCAATCCGCTGAGTTTTAAAAGTATATTCATCTTGGGGGCCAGAGCAATAGTATTCTGAGAAAGAAGCTTGCCTTGCACAGAACCTAGATGCGTTTGATTCCCAGCATCTCATATGATCCCCCAACCTCATCAGGAGTGATTCCTGAGAAGAGCCTGGAGTACGTAAACCCCAGTACTGTCTAGTGTGCCCCCCAAAAAAAAAACCAAAAGCAAACAAAACATATTCCTCTCTTCAGTTGGAAACACCATCTTCCAGTAATAACCAAAATGACTGACACAAAGGGAAAGAGGAGAGAGACGGACCACTGCATGACCTAATCCCACCCCACCACCCACCACCCACCACCACCACCACCACCACCACCACCACCACCAAAAAAGAAAATCAAAGAGAAAGAACTTGGGTTCAAGTGAATTGCCAGACTACTGGGGCCGGAGAGGTGGCGCTAGAGGTAAGGTGTCTGCCTTGCAAGGGCTAGCATAAGACAGACCTTGTTTCGATCCCCCGGTGTCCCATATGGTCCCCCCAAGCCAGGGGCAATTTCTGAGCACATAGCCAGGAGTAGCTCCTGAGCATCAAATGGGTGTGACCCAAAAAAACTAAAATAGATAAACAAATTGCCAGACTGCTCCACCTAGAAATGCACTTCTCAGAAGGGAGAAGGGAGTCTGAGCTGTGGAGCCTATGTCCAGTAAATTAGTGGCCGAGGGCAAAGACACTCAGGTTCTAGCTCTCAAAAAAAGTCAAGAATGAAGGCAAGAACCCAGACAAGATTGAAGGCAAAGTGGGTGAATTCAACAAAAACTTCATTTAGGGAAAGTGAAGGAAGCAGGGAAGGTCCCAGATTATGGAAGGGGTCTCCCAAAGAAGGATTTCAGAGAAAGGCCTTCCTCCTTCCTTTTTTGGTATCAGCATGCATTATGCTACTTTCCTCTCCTGTCTACCTGGAATTCTTTTCTCCACACCCTCAGTCCCTTAAGCCAGCACTAAGACTCTTAAGATTGGGAGTTTCTGGAACCAAAAAGTTAATACAGCAAATAGGCACATGTGTTCAATGCCCAGCATCCCATATAGTTCCCTGAGCCTGCCAAGAGCGATTCCTGAGTGTAGATCCAGGAGCAACATCTGAGCAGTGTCAGGTATGGTACCAAAACTAAAATAAAACAAGAATAGTAGTTTTTTGTTTGTTTTTATTTTGTTTATGTTTATGTTTTGGGACACACCCGGAAGTGCTCTGGGATCACTCCTGCCTCTGTATTCAGGGATCACTCCTGGAGGTTTTAGGGATCAAAACCTGGATCTGCTGTGTGGAAAGCAAGTGTCTTACCTGCTATACTATCCTCTGGCTCCAAGAGTAAGTGTTTTTTAAGACTCAATTGTCCACAACTAAATCAACAAGTTATAGAAATACCATCGTCCACAATTCCAACCTTTATGCCAGTTAATGCCATCACTTAAGACTATACAGATTCTCCCTTTCACAACAAAGAGGAAGGGGGAGCGTCTCCCCACTGAGCACTTCTCTTTCCTTCCCTTTACAAAGAAATTCCTGTAAAGGATTTACAAAGGCTACCCTTCCCTTATCTTTCTCTATATTGAACTGATTTTCATTTTATGGTGAAATAGCATTAGATTTGGACTCAAAATACTGTGTACTTACATTACTATAACAATAATACCCTTTAGCCATGATATTTTAATCTATAAAGGAAGATATTATTTCTTGTGGCTAGATACCACAATATCACCTAACATATTCCATCACACTTGGTGTGAAACACCAAAACAGTAACATGCACAGTGAGAGAATAAATGAATGCAACCAAGGAGAAATTTTGGATAAATAAAACTGCTTCCGGGGGCTGGAGAAATGCAGAAGATCATTGGTTTGAATCCCGGCATCCCATATGGTCCCCCGAGCCTGCCAGGAGCGATTTCTGAGTGTGGAGCCAGAAGTAACCCCTGAGCGCTGCCGGGTGTGACTCAAAAACAAACAAACAAACAAACAAACAAAAAAACCTGCTTCCCCTGCTCTTTCACTGAGAATAGTCCTGGATGCCTAACTCAAAGCTGAATCTCTGTCCTCAAAGACAAAAAATTGAGCAGCAACAGCAAAAACACATACCTGGAAGGAAGTGGGAATACAGACGAGATTTAGATTCTCCTGTTTCACCCTTTCAGCTGTGGAGACAAAAGTTGTATTAGTGATTTTTCTTTTTTCTGATTTATTTTGTTTTGGTCTGAGGTCATACCCAAAGATACTCAGAAGTTACTCCTGGCTCTGCACTCAGGAATTTCTTCTGGCAGTGCTGGGGAATTAATTATATGGAATATGAGGGACTGAGTCCAGGTCAGCTGGATGCAAAGCAAATTGCCCCACCCCTTATCTGTTAAAACCAAAAAAAAGTAAAGTCTACATGTAGTGATAGTTACTTTTCATCCTGATTACCATCCTGGTAAAAAAATTAGGGAATATATATCATAAGATAGGAATGCTTTAATGCCTAAGAAAATATGTACAGAAAGTAATGTCAGTATTTTCTATTAGTATGTGTCTGACAATATTAAAAGTCTGTGCATATGAACACAGTTAATCCTAACAACACAAAAAAAAAACTGATTATGCCCATTTTAAAGATGACAAAACTAAGAGAAATTTACCGAATAATTAAATAATTAACAAGTCGAAGAGCTATAATATGATCCCAGCCAACCTGGTTTTGTGACTTAATAAGGAAAGGCTAGGACTTACAAAGTTAAAAAGAAAGAAGAAAATGAAAAGTAAATATCACTCATAAGTTCCAAAAGGTAGTTAAAGGAAGGTAACTTATTTTTCAGAAAACTTGATTTAGAAGCAATAATTTTTTTTTTTAAATCTGTGTAACTGATGGGGTCAGAGAAATAGCACAATGATAGGGCATTTGCCTTGCATGTGGCTGATCCAAGAGGGACCTGGATTTGATTCCTGGCATCTCATATGGTCCCCTGAGCCTGCCAGGAGCAAGTTCTGAGCACAGAGCCAGGAGTAACCCCTGAGCACTGCTGGATGTGGCCAAAAAAATAAATAAAATAAAATTTGTGTAACTGAGAACTGGAGAGATAATACTGTGAGTAGAGTGCTTGCCTTGCAATCAGCAAATGTCCAGGTTCAAGCCCTGGCACCATGTATGTCTCCAGAGCCCCACCAGGAGTGATCCCTGAGTGCAGAGCAGAACAAGGCCTTAAGTACTGCTGGATGTGGCCCCGAAGACACAAAAGCAAAGCAAAACCTGAAAAAAAAGCCTTCACAATTGAAATGTCATGTCTCATCAGGCATGGGATATGCATCAAGGGAGGAAATTTGGATGTCATGATGAATCCAGAGAAGTTGCTATGCCCTGAGATTCTCCACAAGTTCAGTGTGAAGGTAGAAAGGTGTGTAAACAAAGTCCCCATTAAGCCAATGAGAAGGCTCCAAAAGCCATCACGCCAGCAGCATAACCCTCCTTCAAGACAAAGGTTCCTGGACTTTGTGTCGAGCACTGCCCCTTGGCACCTGAATGAGATCACAACTCAGGCAAGTCTCTCCTCTGTGTTTTGTGTTCTAACTCCCAAGAGCAGGGGCAGTAAAACCTGTTGAGCAGCCATAGAAGTTGACAATTCCTAAGCCTTTGGGAAGCTCAGAGACTGCTCACTCAGAATGAGATCAGCATTTTAGGAAGCAGCTACAAGGGCAGGCACTCACTCCACTCCAGGAGTATATACAGGCAGGGCAAGCTTCAGACCGTTTGCTCAAGATGACCTGTAGGATTCACAGGATCCATGCAACCACACATAGGACCACAAAGGAGGAAACAAAGCCAACACAATCCCCAGCAGTGGTTGATGAGGACCAAGAAGCCCTTGAAGGGAGCAGTGGGAACACTCAACTAACCTTAGCTCACAGACCTTCTTCCTGACTCGGAACACAACTGGAGTTCAGCAGGACAGGTCAAAAACCTGAGGATTCTTCCTCCCCACCTATCTTCATCCCCACCCTGTTACCTCACCCAAAACATCTACTAGATAGCCCCAGAACATACCTATTCGCTGCACAGCATGGACAATTGTGGAACCACTTCCAATTCCCAGCACTTGATTATTCTGCAAAAAAGGGGGGGGAGGGGGGAATGGTACTTATTAATGTTATATTTTATTCCCTTTTTCAGCCCTCTTCCTAGAGCAAACAAATCAGCATAAATGGCAATTCACCAACATGTGTGTAGAATGAATACTGTGCCCATTTTAGAGAAATATGAGCACAAACTCCAGAGATAATTTATCAACAGAGGCCTCCTGACACCTGCATCTCCTACTACTAACAAATAGCATAGGGGCAGCAGCGGCAGTACAATAGGGAGGGCCCTCACTCTGTATGCAGCCAACACACATTTGAACCTCATCACCACACATGGGACTCATGGTCCCATGAGTTCTGCCAGTGCAGAACCAGGCTCTGAGTGCAGAGCCAGGTGAAAACCCTGAGCATAGCCAGATATGTCCCCAAAAACAAACTAAACAGATAAAATAAGGCAAAATTAAAATGTTAAAGGTTTTGTTGTAGTTGAGACACTTGAGGGAGGTTGATCTCCAGGGGCCCAGCGGTCATTTCCAATGATACTTGGACAACAAGGCTTGATTCCATCCTGCTCCAGTCCTGTGATTTCATAGACAAATTGCCCCTCCAGTGTTTCTGAAGGACTGGTTTAAAGTTTGCTACATAGAAAGTAGAAAATAATGAAGTCGGGGCCGGGCGGTGGCGCTAAAGGTAAGGTGCCTGCCTTGCCTGCGCTAGCCTTGGATGGACCGTGGTTCGATCCCCCGGTGTCCCATATGGTCCCCCAAGCCAGGAGCAACTTCTGAGCATTACTGGGTGTGGCCCAAAAAACAAAAAAAAAAAAGAAAAAGAAAATAATGAAGTCTCTTTAGTGACAAGTCATAAGTAACTCCTTTAGAGCATGTTGTCTTGGTCTTTTGTTTGTTTTTTTTGTTGTTGTCTTGTTTTTAATACTCCCTAGATCCTCACAGACTAAAAATCTAGCTTACCTACACTGTCAACTTAAAACATTCTCACAAAATCAGCCTACACATGAGTATCAAAAGATTACAGACGGGACCGGAGAGATAGCACAGCGGTGTTTGCCTTGCAAGCAGCCGATCCAGAACCTAAGGTGGTTGGTTCGAATCCCGGTGTCCCATATGGTCCCCCGTGCCTGCCAGGAGCTATTTCTGAGCAGACAGCCAGGAGTAACCCCTGAGCACCTCTGGGTGTGACACAAAAAAAAAAAAAAAAAAAAAAGAGAGATTACAGACATTGGGGCTGCAGAGATAGCATAGCGAGTAAGGCATTTGCCTTGCATGCAGGTTCAATCCCCAGCATCCCATAGGGTCCTTCAAGCCTGCCAGGAGTAGTTTCTGAGCGCAGAGCCAGAAGTAACTCCAAAGCACTGCTGGGTGTGGCCCAAAAACAAAAACAAAAGAATTCCAGACCCATTTCATGGAACAACTGTAAAAGAAAGGCCATGAAAAATACAGGGCCTGATGCCCCCTAAGAATAAATAATGAAATTTTCTGCTTCACTTTTCACACAAGCTTAAACAACTTGAAATTGAGAGTCTGATAAGAGGAACCTTCCAGGAAGGCTCAAACATAAGAAACCCACTATTAAGAGCTCCCACAAGGGACTGGAGCGATAGCACAGTGGGTAGGGCATTTGCCTTGCACACAGCTGACCCAGGTTCGATCCCAGGCATCCCATATAATCCCCCGAGCCTATCAGAAGCAATTCTAAGCACAGAAATCAGAAGAGGGAGATTTGGAACATTGGTGATAGGAATGTTGCACTGGTGAAGTGGGTTGCTCTTTACATGACTAAAACCCAACTACAATCATATATGTAATCACAGTGTTTAAATAAAGTTATTAAAAAAAGAGAGAAGTAACCCCTGAGTGCTGCCAAGTGTGAAGGAAGGAAGGAAGGAAGGAAGGAAGGAAGGAAGGAAGGAAGGAAGGAAGGAAGGAAGGAAGGAAGGAAGGAAGGAAGGAAGGAAGGAAGGAAGGAAGGAAGGAAGGAAGGAAGGAAAAAAGTTCTCATAAGACAGAAGTGAGGAATGACCTGAAGTCACCTGGAAAGAGCAAATCATGTTAGCGTCTATCCAGCAGAACCCAAAAGATCCCCACTTTGCACAAGCTTACTTCAGAGACCATGGCAAGAGGGCAAAAGCTTGGTTAGAAGTGTGAGGAATATGGGGCTGGTGCAATAGTACAGTGAGTTGGGTGCTTGGCTTGCACATGGCCAACCTGGTTGGATGCCTGGCATCCTATATGGACCTCCAGGCAGGAGTAATTCCTGAGCACTGCCGGTTGTGGTCCAAAACTAAAACAAACAAACAAAAAATTGTATCTGAAAAAGGAGTTTCTACCTTTTAAGAAAATCAGCCCAAACTCATAAAGGCTATGCCTGGAGATGATTCCCTAGGAACTATGGCCTAGGAAAGCCCTGAACGATTGACACCAGTCCAAACTCCAGCCTAATATCAGAAGGTTGGACCCTTCAAGAGAGACAGTCAGCAGGAACAAAGATCTCTAATAAAACCAACAGAACTACCTAAACTCAAAAATCCTTTTTCCTTGACAAAGTTCTCTCAATAGACTGAGAGATATAGAAAGTCTCAAGCCACATAGGGCAACTTGCAAAAAAACAGATAAAGTCAACTTTGCATAAGCAAGTAGAGTTGCTTATACCCCTCTACTCTGGGTGAGCAACTTCCCCTATACTTTATAGCATATTCAACTCTGGAGTTACTCACATCACTATAACACTGTTCTGAAGTTATCAGAACGAACAATGAATCTAGGACCTTTGGAAGAGGGGAGTTCAAGACATTCTTGAATGTCCCTGCATATAGCTGCTCATGCAGATTTTTTTGTTTTGTTTTTGTTTTTAGGTCACACCAGGCAGCGCTCAGGAGTTACTCCTGGCTCTGCGCTCAGAAATCGCTCTTGGTAGGCTCGGGAGATCATATGGGATGCCGGGATTCGAACCACCGACCTTCTGCATGCAAGGCAAATGCTTTACCTCCAAGCTATCTCTCCAGTCCCCTCTCATGCATATTTTTATGAGGCCTAATCTCACTGGGCACTCCACCAGTAAAGGTGTGGTAGGCCAAACAGGCTAGCAGCCCTCTCTATAGTGGCTGCTCCCTCCAGCCTGGCTCCCCTCTTCCTTGCAGATAACCACCACCCAGCAAACTATCCAGTCATCAGATTTCTCAAGGATATAAAAACCCCCAAAATCCACCGATTCTTCCTCATCAAGTTCTAAGAGAAAATGATGTAAAATTTGAGCTTTGGACTAATAGTATAGCAGACAAAGCTCTTACCTTACATACATCTGACCTGGGTTCAATCCCCTGCACCATATGTGGTCCTTAAAGCCTCACCATCAGTGGGTCTTGAGATTCAGGAGTAAATCCTGAGCACGACCAGGTGTGGCACAAAAACAATATAAGGGCCCAAGAGATAGCTTACTGGGTATGGTGGTAAGGCACCTGCCTTGCACATGACTGACTGGGTTAATCCCCAGTATCCCTAATGATCTTTTTCAAGTACTGCCAGTAGTGAAACCTTAGCAGACTCAGTAGGAACCAGGTATGCCCCAAAACAAATATACACAGATACACATTCACATATATACACACAAACCACAAGCACACACACATTCTAGCTTCCTTTCTTCATTACTCCCCATAATAAACTTCTCCTTAACCTATTCCTGCTCAGCATTCACCAAGTGGGGAACCCAATGAGTTTGATAAGACCAAAGCAGCTTCAGTTTAACCACAAACAGTAAAGCAAGGTCAAAATATGAACCATCAGAAATTAATAATGGGGGGCCAGAGCGATGGCGAAGCAGTGGGGCATTTGCCTTGCATGCGGCTGACCCAGGATGGACCGCAGTTTGATCCCCCCCACACATCCCATATGGTCCCCCAAGCCAGGAGTGATTTCTGAGCGCATAGCCAGGAGTAACCCATGAGCGTCACCGAATGTGGGTTTCCCCCCCAAAAAAAAATTAATAATGGGGGGGCTGGAGAGATAGCAAAGCCATAGAGCATTTGTCTTGAAGACTGCCAACCCGGGATGGACCCAGGTTTGATTCTCGGCATCCCACATGGTCCCCTGAGCCTGCCAAGAGCGATTTCTGAGTGCAGAGCCAGGAGTAACCCCTGAGCACCACCGGGTGTGACCCAAATTCCAAAAAGAAAGAAAAAAGAAAAAAATTAATAATAAAGCAACTCCATATTAACAATTGCATAATATTTAATTCCTAAGCAACTTCCTGACAGCAAGCACCTGCCAACTTAAGACAAAAGAGCCATAAAACACGGGACCAGCTACTATTAAATATATGCCCAACAGATTTATAACATTAATTTACAAATGTCTAACATTATAACCAGCAAATAAAGTCAAAGCTCACCTCATGAATTCTGAGACCCTACCTTAGGGATGAATTCAACAGTGAAAGGAAAACCTAAGATTTAGAAATGAACAGGCTATTAGTGGGAAGCCCTTCCCATGGGTTACTGATACCTGCTGCTGTTATGGGAGCCTACAGGGCCATGTCAGTGTCAATACAAAAAAGTGTTTAAAACAGCTGCAAAAATCTTCACATGATAAAAAAAAAAAAGTCTTGATTTAGTAATGCCCAGGTGAGATCAACTTGACTTTAGCTGAGAGCTCTAGCTCTGTGGTAATTTAACTACCAAATTCCTCATTACTAAGCTCATCCAGACACCCCTGCCACACCTGCAGGCTGGTGGCACACAGATGAACTTGGTGAGTCAGATCAGCTCTATGTTAGGCTTCTACCTTCCTTCTGGAGGAGGCCATGAATTGAAAGGGTCTGTCAGGCTCAATGCTCTTCAACCATTTGATCCTGCTGCTTAGGAATACAAATGATTGTAATTAGTGCACTAGTCTAAGCCAACAAGAGATGAGTCCAAAGATGAGCCAACAGCCAAGGGCTACCAGGCAGGCTCTGCTGGACGAGCAGGCTCTCTGTGGACAAGAGTATGTGCAATGTCAGAAAGTCACTCAACTTGTCCAGTGGGTTAACCTGGAAATATTTCTACTGACCAACTGGAACCAGTGCCCACAACTTCACTCAGAATAAGCTGAGAACTCTCCAAGGTCTCCATCTATCCAGATAGGGAAACAGTCACCACATTGGAACACCACTGGTCTGAGGTATTGGAAACCCCACAACCAGAAATACTAAGCAAAGGAGCACCAATCACCCCACAACCCCCATACTCATATTCATATTCACTGGGTGACCTAATATCAACCAACACTAAATGATGATAAGGCCAAACTATCTGCCATAAGCTGTCTATCCTGGGGGTGTGGGGAAAACACATAGATGATTAGAACATAAGACACCATCATAAGGCTTCCTTGAGATATAAAGAGCTACAGAATTTAAGAGAAAAAAATCTCTTCTTAGGAAACAGGAAAAACTGAATGTATAAAATAGCCTTTGAACAAAGCCCTAAAAGACACAGTTTATTTTAATAGGCAAAGTAGAGGACAACAAAGAGTTACCAAATGGTAAAGTTAAAATGAACTTTGGGTCATGGGCTGGTAAAATATCTCAAAGGGCTGGAGTACAAGTTTTGCACACCAGAACCCCAGGTTTGAGCCCTAGCACTATATGGGCTCCCAGCAGAGTTGGGTGGAGCTCCTGAGCACTGCCAGTTATACCCGAAAACTTAAAGGAAAGAAGAAAAGCCCACACATTAGTAATCTGACTTTTCCAATGTTCTAGTAATTGGGAGAAAAGAAACATAAATTGAAACAGATTGTGGGTTTAAAAATAAGGAGCATTCTCTGTCCTCTGGAGTTTCAGTAGATGCTCTAGAGGTGCTATGATGGGGTGGCACGAGGAACATGAGTAGAAGGTAAAAAAGATAATCCATGGGGCAAGGAGAGACAAGCTCAATGGGGTGAGTACATTCTTTGCATGCAGGAGGCTCAGATCAATCTCCCAGCATAAACCTGGCATTTTGAAGGCTCCAGAACTGCTAAAAGTAACTGCCAAGCAGAGAGCTGGAATATGACCACCATCTTCCCCCCAAAATCAACAAACAGATGATATATCACCTGGAAGGAAGGTTAGCAAGGCAGGGAGGATGGCAAGATACTGACAAGTGCAATCATCTGGTGTAGGAAGAGCCTAAACAATAAAGATAGTAGGTCAAGGGGAAAGATCAACATTCCAAAGGTGGAATCAGCAGGACTTAACAAAAAAAATCTTCAATATTTACACAACTGAGTCAACAATCTCAAGACACTAAGTGCTAGAAGTAAACAAGGTCCTAAATGGGCAAAGGAGAGGGCAGCAAAGTCTTGATAACTGGCCCTGTGTTCTCATTATGTGCATTTGGATTTGTTAATCTTGTTTTTAAAATATCGAGGTCCTGACTCACTTCTTCCTCCTCCCTTTAGCCATATTTCTTGCCACACCATACTAGTATAACACATACTGGGCCCTTAAATATCTAGCAAGAAAATTCAAATAAATCGATATCAAAGAGTAGAAAATACAAAACTAAAGTACTACTGGCATTACAGAATAAAGTTTAGAAGGGAAAGTGAGTGGATGCAACTAAGGAGATGTTCCAGAGCTTAACAAAGAGCTGGAAAACACCCCAGGATCCAAGGGGAGGGGCTGAGAAATTGTTTAAATAACCAAAGACATAATCATAAAACAAAATTCAAAGAAGAAAACACAAATTTCACAAAATATACATGTAAACAGGTTAATTTAAAAAAATCTAGGATGGGCCCGGAGAGATAGTACAGCGGTGTGTGCCTTGCAAGCAGCTGATCCAGGACCAAAGGTGGTTGGTTCGAATCCCAGTGTCCCATATGGTCCCCTGTGCCTGCCAGGAGCTATTTCTGAGCAGACAGCCAGGAGTAACCCCTGAGCACCGCTGGGTGTGCCCCCCCCCAAAAATCTAGGATATGAAGCAGCTCTATATGAATTTCATTTACTCACCCACAAACTAGCCACTTTATCCAGGTATTCTGGAATTTCAGATATCCATAGTTTTGGTTTTGGTTTTGGGGTCACATCTGGCAGCGCTCAGGGGTTACTCCTGGCTCTACACTCAGACATCGCTCCTGGCAGGTTCGGGGAACCATATGGGATGCCAGGATTTGAACCACAGACCTTCTGTATGCAAGGCAAATGCCTTACCTCCAAGCTATCTCTCCAGCCCAAAGATAGCCATAGTTTTGTATTTTGTAGCCAAAGGCACTGAATGCCAAAAATGCATATAGATTTTCCTTTTTGAATTTTATCTATCACCTAGGGTGAAACTAATCTCTAGGACCTTAAATTATCTCTGTGAATCCCCAAAGAAAAGCCCCTGGAGGGGAGGGAGCAATAGAGCAAGCGGTAGAGCATTTGCCTTGCACAGAGCCAACCTGGCATTTCATAAGGTCCCCCAGGCCTGCAAAGAGTACCCCCTGAGCACAAGGTGTGGCCCCAAAACAAAAATGTCTGGGGTGGGGATAAGCAGAGGGATAAATTTTACAGATTGAGAGCTTGCCATGAGGGCCAAAGTGATGGTAGGGGGAGGGAGAGAGGGAGAGAGTGAAAGAGAGGGAAGGAGAGAGAAGAGAAGAGAAGAGAAGAGAAGAGAAGAGAAGAGAAGAGAAGAGAAGAGAAGAGAAGAGAAGAGAAGAGAAGAGAAGAGAAGAGAAGAGAAGAGAGATTGTACTGTATGCATCAAACTGGGGTTCTATTCCCAGCAATATGGTTGCCAAACCCCATCAGGAGCACAAAGCTAGGAGTAAACCCTAGCACAGTTGGGTGTGGCCCCGAAACAAAGTCCATTGTCTAAATTAGCCTTGAAACAGTTACACCTAACCTAGATAACAATGAAACTACTGGTGAAAGGGCAGTGCAGCCAAAGTCAAGAGTTAGTTTTTCTAAGATTCTGTAGCCATTCCTTCCACAAAGCATGCTGATTGCTACAGGTCATGATACTAGTCCCTCCTATTTAATCAGGCAATTTGAAGCTCAAACAACATTTCTGCAAAATAACTGTGTATGCTTTGTATGGAAAACCACCATTAGAGGAGAAAGAAAAACAGGTACTACTTCCAAGAAATAGAAAAGTCTACAAAGTGGGGTGGGGTGTCAGAGGGATAGTATAGCCGGTAGGGCGTTTGCCTTGCTCGCGGCTAATCTGGGTTCTATCCTGGGGCACGCGGTAAAGTTTTTGGCGCCTCTCAGGAGTAAACTTCTGAGCGCAGAGCCAGGAGTAATCCCTGAGTGTCTCAGGGTGCAAACCCTCCCCTCAAATTAAAATTTACAAGGAAGAAAACTCCACCTAAGGGCAAAGTTACAAGGAGTCCTATAATTAAGACAATTAAATTGATTGGTGACAGGAAACTCACGGCAGTGCAAACTCCACTAGCAGCACTATCTCCAGTGAACCCTCAAACAAAACTCACTCTCAACCTCAAAAGAGCATCTTCCAGACTTCCAGCACCCATGGGACCCGGGGGGGGGGGGGTCAGCTAGAGGCTTAAAAGTTAAAAGGCTTAAGGCTCTTTCTTTCCCATGGTGGGTCTGGCGATTACTGGCACAAACGGTCGTGCATTTCTTTGCAAATAGAATGTCAAGGCCACGTGGAAAAGCGCTTTCCAGGGTCCCCACCGCCACCACCGGGTGTGCGGACTAGGGGGACGTTAACCGCCCGAGAAAGAACCGTTTCTTTCCGCCCCTATTCGCTGATAAGGATGTGGCTGTCGTCAACTTCCTTCCTGCCCACTCCAGTACCTCACACCACTTGCACTTTGCAGACGGTTCATGCATGCGCCGAGCCCGGAGTCTTAAATAAAAGTGCAACTTTTAAGGGTTCTCCGTGCAAATGAAGCCACAGTTGAAGAGGCAAGTAAGGGGGGAATTAAAACCCCTTTAAGGGACCAGAGAGATAGCAAGGAGGTAGGGCATTTGCCTTGCATGCAGAAGGATGGTGGTTCGAATCCCGACATCCCAGGCCCCCACCGAGCCTGGCCAGGAGCGATTTCTGAATGCAGAGCCAGGAGGAACCCCTGAGCGCCTCTGGGTGTGACCCCCCCAAATCAAACCCCCCCCCAAAAAAACACAGGGGGAAAGTGTTGCCACCTGTCCTCTTGCACACACCCCACCCAGTTGGCCCTGGGGGTGCAATGCCCAGGGCGCGCGACACGAGCCCATCTGGTGAGCCGGGCACCGGGGCCCCCCACGCTCCGAGCTGCTCACTTTCACGTGGTTCTCCACGGCGGCGCGACCCGCCAGCTTCTTGGCCTCCTCCGCCTTCGACATCGCGGACGGAGCGGGGCAGGTGTTCGCACCGCCCGGGCCTCCGCAGGTGCCAGACTGCGGGGCACACCCAGGAGGCAGCACGTGGGAGCCCGGGACGCCCCAGCCGTTCCCGCCTCCTCCACCCGAGGCCGCGCCCCCGGCCCGCCCGGGGAGCGGGGCCAGGACCCGCCCGTAGAGGGTGCTGAAGGGCCCGGGGCGCTGCATCCCGAACGCCTCACTCCAGGCACTCGCCACGGCGCCGCCCCCGACCCAACGCGCCCGGAAGTCTAGTCCTAGTCCATGACGCAGACCGCCGCGGCGCGCGCTGCGGCGCGGGGTTTGTATGGGAAATATAGTTCCCTATCTTCGATGATGCATGGGAGATCCTTCGGAAAGAACTACAGGTCCCACAATATTCCGCGACTGGATGCTGGTAACAGCTTCCGCGCTTTAGCCTGAGAACTACAAGTCCCACAATTCTCCGCGGTTGGATGATGCTAGAAACAGCTTCCGCGCTTTATTTAGCCTCACCGGTCTTTGGAAATGGTAGAGTTCTGCTCTCTGCTGGTGCGATGTTGCCATTTTTTTTTTGTTTATTCCTGGATCCAGAAAAGACTTGATTATAAGACTTGATCTGGTTGTTTTTTTTTGTAGCAGGAAGAACGTGGTGGGCAAAACCTCAAGGCAATTGGTCCCCCAGAAGGGTCTCTCCAGTTCTAGTCTCACTACCCAGGGAAATGTATACTTGGAAAGTGGAGAGAGGCCTGGCATTTATTCAGCCATGTATTTATTTACATATTTATTTGGCAACATCATCTGCCGGTCCTGGGTGTCAACTCCTGCCCCGGCTCTGTGCTGGAAGAATCGAGGAGTGCCAGGATTGGAATTGGGTAGCCTTGCACCTAGCCGATTAGGCTCCCCATGAACCCTGACAACTGGCATTAGATTACAGAATGCCCTGGTCTACAAGCTACAGTTCCCACTTAAACATTGGCCTGTGCTTCATTGTCTTGAATGGCGTGCTCTGGGCATAGGCGTATGGTCTGACAAATTTGTGTGTCCTGCACAACCCCAAAGTCCTCGTGAACTAATGAGGATTTTTCTTTATATATAATATAAATGTATTATATAACTTATTAATATTATATCATTAATTAATATAACTTGCATATAATATATTATTAATCTATAATATTGTATAACATATTTATGTATCAAATATATTTAATGGTATTTTTGAGATTATTTAATAAAATTTTTATTTAAGCTCCATAATCACAAGCATGATTATAATTGGGGTTCAGTCATAATCAGAACACCCCCCTTCACCAGTGCAACATTCCCACCACCGATGCCCATGATCTTGCTCAGGGATTACTCCTGGCTATGTCCTCAGAAATCGCTCCTGGTTTAGAGAACCAATTGGGACTCCGGGGGATCAAACCACGGTCCGTCCTAGGCTAGCACGAGCAAAGCAGACAGACACCTTACCACTTGCGCCACCACTTCGGTCCCAAATGAGGACTTTCTTTGAACTTAACCACCCTTTAAAATTTTTTTTCTTTTGCTGTGGGAAATGGCATAGCGATTAATTAGGGGGGAATTAAAAGGGTAAGTATCTGGCAGTTCTCAAAAATTTTGGCACACAGTTATGGAGCACCTAGGATCAATTCCAAGTTAAAGGCCTTACCTGCTTTCCAGAGGTCTGTTCACCTTTTTCAGTGAGAGAGAGGCTCCTATGTTAATACTAACCCCTGGAGCCTGAGTGATGACACAAGTGGTAGGACGTTTGCCTTACATGCACAGACCTAGGACGGACCCTGGTTCGATCCCCCAGTGTCCCATAAGTACCACCAAGCCAGAAGCAATTTCTGAGCGTAAAGCCAGGAGTAACCCTTGAGTGTCAGCGGATGTGGCCCAACCCCCCCCCACAAATACTGACCTTTACCATATTTCCATGCATGACCTTGAGCTATATCTGGAAGTCCTATAAAAACGAGCCAGAGGAATAGCACAGCATAGGGGTTTTCTATGCTTGTATGAGGCAACGTTGTACACCACTGCTATATTGCTACTCTCTCTCCTCTCTCTCTCCTTTCTCTCTCCTGGTGGGATTCAGGGACCATATGGGTTGCTGGAGATCAAACCTGGGTCAGAATCCCTTAACTGCTGTATTATCTCTCCAGCCCCTAATGATCATTAGGGTTTCATGCATTACAATCCATCACCACACCCTCTCCCAGGTATCTACTTCACCATTATCCCACCAGCACCCCCATTTTAGTCCTCCTCCCAAACCTCCCTTGGGAAAAGCTTCCATTTCCCTTTACTATTGTTCTTGGACATTAGTTATACATTACTATGTTGTGGGGTTGGTTTTTTTTTTTTTTTTTTTTTGGTTTTTGGGCCACACCCGTTTGACGCTCAGGGGTTACTCCTGGCTATGTGCTCAGAAATCGCCCCTGGCTTGGGGGGACCATATGGGACGCCGGGGGATCGAACCGCGGTCCTTCCTTGGCTAGCGCTTGCAAGGCAGACACCTTACCTCCAGCGCCACCTACCCGGCCCCTGTGGGGTTGGTTTTGTGTGTTTCTATTCTGTTGTTTGTTTGTTTGTTATTTTAATTACCCTTAGCTGTGTTCAAGGGTTACTCCTAGCTCTGCAGGAGTAAGTAATCACCTGGCATTCCAGGAGTGTAGGAATCACTCCTGGCATGCTAAGGGGCCCAAACATGAGATGCCAGAACTGAACACAGGTCGACCAACTGCAAAGCAAACAACCTACCTGCTGTACTGTCACTCTTTACTATGTGTTTTTGTTTATTTGTTTTTTGTTTGGGGGGGTCACACCCGGCAGCGCTCAAGGGTTACTCATGGATCTAGATTCAGAAATCGCTCCTGGCAGGTTCGGGGGACCATGTGGGATGCCGGGATTCAACCAACATCCTTCTGCATGCAAGGCAAATGCCTTTCATGCTCTCTGGCCCCTTTACTATGTTTTTTAACGCCCCACATAAAAATCATTCTATGCTTGTCCCTCTCCTGACTGACCATTCAGCTAACCACTTATCTGCAGAAACATGCACATAGTGGCAAACTGCATGATTTCATTTTTTCTTATAGCCATCGTGTACTGTAGTATGTTTATCGAGTCATGGACACTTGGGTTGTTACTAAATTTAGATTATTATAAATAATGTTGCAATGCAGATAGGAGAGGAAATGTCTTTTCTGAATGGATTTTTGAGGATTCTTGGGGTACATGCCAAGAAATGAAATTGCTGAGTCTTTTTTTTTTTTTTTTTTTTGGTTTTTGGGCCACACCCGGCAGTGCTCAGGGGTTACTCCTGGCTGTCTGCTCAGAAATAGCTCCTGGCAGGCACGGGGGACCATATGGGACACTGGGATTCGGGATTCGAACCAACCACCTTTGGTCCTGGATCGGCTACTTGCAAGACAAACACCGCTGTGCTATCTCTCTGGGCCCTGAAATTGCTGAGTCTTATGGAAACTCAGTTTTTAGTTTTTTGAGGAATGTCCATATTGTTTCCCAAAAGGCTGGACCACTTGACTTTCCCACCAGCAGTAAATTAGGGTCCCTTTTTTCCCCACATCCATGCCAGAACTGGTTGTTCTTGTTCTCTGTGATGTGTGCCATTGTCTGTGGTGTCAGATGATATCTCATTGTTATGAAGTGAATTCCCTGATAAGTGATGTAGAACTTTTTTTTTATCTGACTTTGGTCATCTGTATGCAAAAGACTACAAGTTTCTTGTTAGCAGAGAGTCTTTTGAATCAACAACACCTGACTCAGTATTACAAAAGTGAGTAGAGTTCTACAAAAGTCAGTCATTGTTTGTTTTCTTTTACCTTATCTCTCTCTTTGTTTCCTTTAATTTCTCTTTCCTACCTCTGGGACCTTCTTTTTCAGACTGCCAGATGGCTCTCCCCATTTCCTTTTGAAATCCCATTGATTGTCCTTGAAACAAATCACAGTGCTAATCTTTAGAAGGATATAAAGAACTTTTCCTTTGCTTTGTTGTTTATTTGTATTTTACTCAGCAATGCCCAGAACTTACTCCTGTCTCTGTGTTCAGAGATCACTGCTGGAAATATCCACACAGAAAAATGTACACATGTTTATAAGAGTTTTATTCATAATTGATAGAACCTGGAAGCAACTAAAATGTTATTCGGTAGGAGCCTGACATAAGAATAGGAGTGGAAGTTCACAGACACTTTGGTAGTAGTGAAATACAGAAATTGCATATCAAATTGTGATCATCTGCAGATAAAAGACAAACTGAAGTACATGCATATAATGGAATACTATTTAGCTATCTAAACTACGGAAGGAAGGAAGGAAGGAAGGAAGGAAGGAAGGAAGGAAGGAAGGAAGGAAGGAAGGAAGGAAGGAAGGAAGGAAGGAAGGAAGGAAGGAAGGAAGGAAGGAAGGAAGGAAGGAAGGAAGGAGGAAAGGAAGTAGGGAGGGAGGAAGGAAGGAAGGAAGGAAGGAAGGAAGGAAGGAAGGAAGGAAGGAAGGAAGGAAGGAAGGAAGGAAGGAAGGAAGGAAGGAAGGAAGGAGGAAAGGAAGTAGGGAGGGAGGGAAGAAGGGAGGGAGGGAGGGAGAGAGGGAGGAAGAGAGGGAGGGAGGGAGGTAGGGAGGAAGGGAGGGAGGGAGGGAGGAAGGAAGGAAGGAAGGAAGGAAGGAAGGAAGGAAGGAAGGAAGGAAGGAAGGAAGGAAGGAAGGAGGGAGGGAGGGAGGGAGGGGGGAGGGAGGGAGGGAGGAAGGGAGGGAGGGAGGGAGGGAGGGAGGAAGGAAGGAAGGAAGGAAGGAAGGAAGGAAGGAAGGAAGGAAGGAAGGAAGGAAGGAAGGAAGGAAGGAAGGAAGGAAGGAAGGAAGGAAGGAAGGACAATTGCCTTGTAGTTATCCAACCCAGATTTCATCCCCAGCACTCCATATGGCCCCTGAGCCCTGTCAGGAGTGATCCCTGAGCACAGAACCTGGAGTGAGCTCTCAATCCTGCTGGATGTGACCCAAGAACCAAACCAAAAAGAAAAAAAAAGAAAAAGAAAAAAAGAAACTTCCTTAAAGAAAACACACAGGTAACAAATAAGTATATTTTAAAATGTTCTGGGGTCAGAGAGATAGCACAAGGGCATTTGCCTCGCACGCAGCCGACCCAGAACAGATGGTGGTTCAAATCCTGGGATCCCATATGGTCCCCTGTGCCTGCCAGGAGCGATTTCTAAGTGCAGAGCCAGGAGTCGCCGGCAGATGTGACCTCAAAACTAATAAACAAACAAACAAATAAAATGTTCTGAGTGGTAGAACAGCTGGTAGGGTGCTTGCCTTGCATGCAGCAGACTTGGGTTCAATCCTTGGAATCCTACATGGTCACCCAAGCATCCTCAGTAGTAATTCCTGATTACAGAGCCAGAGTAACCCCTGAGCATTGCTTGATATGGCTCCAAAACCAACCAAATAAAAAATTTTTTCTAAGTTACTATAATAAGGGAACTACAAATCAGAGTAATAATGAGAAATCAACTCATACCAATGAGACTGGCACACATCAAGAAGAATTAAAACAGCCAGTATTGGACAGGATGTGAGAGAAGAGGAGCCCTTATCCACTGCTTTTTTAGAAAATAATATGTATATTTCTCAAAAAAAAAATGGGGGCTAGAGAGATAGCACAGAGGTAGGGTGTTTGCCTTGTACATAGCTGACACAGGATGGACAGTGGCTCAAATTCCAGCAACCCATATGGTCCTCCAAGCCTTCCAGGAGCAATTTCTGAGTGCAGAGCCAGGAGTAATCCCTGAGTGCCACTAGGTGTGACCACCCAAAAATTAAAAATTAAATTTCCGGGGCCGGAGAGATAGCATGGAGGTAAGGCGTTTGCCTTTCATGCAGAAGGTCATTGGTTCAAATCCCGGCGTCCCATATGGTCCCCCGTGCCTGCCAGGAGCAATTTCTGAGCATGGAGCCAGGAGTAACCCCTGAGCACTGCTGGGTGTGACCCAAAAACCACAAAAAAAAAAAAAAATTAAATTTCCATGTGATCCAGAAATTCCACTTCTTTGCATCTACCCCAAGGATCCAGAAACTTTATTCCAAAATGATATTTGTATTTCTATGTTCTTTGCAATATTATTTGTAATGACCCAAATCTAGAAACAACCCAAGAATTCAAGAAAATATGACTAAATATAAAACCTATGTTACATATGGACAATGGAATGCTACTTATCTATGAGAAAAGATGAAATGCAATTTACCACTATATGAATGGGCGTGGAGCATATCATGCTGAGTGAAGTTAGTCAGAAGTAGAACAAACAAAATGATCTCTTGTAGGTGATCTTTCTCATGTAAGGACCAAGATTCTCCCCCTAAGTCCATATAAGAAACTCCAGACAAAGACAAGCCCAAACCCTAGTTAAGTGTACTTTTCCACACTTAGCTGAAGACAGAGAGTTAACTCAGAAATAAAACCTAAGTTAGTGCCCTCCAAGAATAAGGAAATAGAGGTTGAGTGAGCTTGGAAAAAGGCTCCCTTAACAACCAAGAGTTTGAGACAGAGTAACCCTTGAAAGCCAGGGTCTAAATCAGATAATCCCCCTCCCCACCCCCCCTCCACAACCAGGGTTCAAATTAGGATATCCCTTGATGACCAAGGTTTGAGTCAAGAGTATTCTTTTTTTTTTATATATATATATTTTATTTAAATACCTTGATTACATACATGATTGTGTTTGGGTTTCAGTCATGTAAAGAACACCACCCATCACCAGTGCAATATTCCCATCACCAGTGTCCCAAATCTCCCTCCTCCCCACCTGACCCCCACCTGTACTCTAGACAGACTTTCCATTTACCTCATACATTCTCATTATTAGGACAGTTCAAAATGTAGCTATTTCTCTAACTAAACTCATCACTCTTTGTGGTGAGCTTCCTGAGGTGAGCTGTAATTTCCAGCTCTATTCTCTTTTGTGTCTGAAAATTATTATTGCAAGAATGTCTTTCATTTTTCTTAAAACCCATAGATGAGTGAGACCATTCTGCATTTTTTTCTCTCTCTCTGACTTATTTCACTCAGCATAATAGATTCCATGTACTTCCATGTATAGAAAAATTTTATTATTTCATCTCTCCTGACAGTTGCATAATATTCCATTGTATATATATATATATATATATATATATATATATATATATATATATATATATATATCACAGTTTCTTTAGCCATTCGTCTGTTGAAGGGCATCTTGGTTGTTTCCAGAGTCTTGCTATGGTAAATAGTGCTGCAATGAATATAGGTGTAAGGAAGGGGTTTTTGTATTGTATTTTTGTGTTCCTAGGGTATATTCCTAGGAGTGATATAGCTGGATCGTATGGGAGCTCGATTTCCAGTTTTTGGAAATCCATATCACCTTCCATAAAGGTTGAACTAGACGACATTCCCACCAGCAGTGGATAAGAGTTCCTTTCTCTCCACATCCCCGCCAACACTGTTTATTCTCATTCTTTGTGATGTGTGCCATTCTCTGTGGTGTGAGGTGGTACCTCAACAGATCACTTTCTTTTTTTTTTTTTTATTTAAACACCTTGATTACATACATGATTGTGTTTGGGTTTCAGTCATAAAAGGAACACCACCCATCACCAGTGCAACATTCCCATCACCCAAGTCCCAAATCTCCCTCCTCCCCACCCAACCCCCGCCTGTACCCTAAACAGGCTCTACATTTCCCTCATACATTCTCAATATTAGGACAGTTCAAAATGTAGTTATTTCTCTAACTAAACTCATCACTCTTTGTGGTGAGCTTCCTGAGGTGAGCTGGAACTTCCAGCTCTTTTCTCTTTTGTGTCTGAAATTTATTATTGCAAGAATGTCTTTCCTTTTTCTTAAAACCCATAGATGAGTGAGACCATTCTGCGTTTTTCTCTCTCTCTCTGACTTATTTCACTCAGCATAATAGATTCTGTGTACATCCATGTATAGGAAAATTTCATGACTTCATCCCTCCTGACAGCTGCATAATATTCCATTGTGTATATGTACCACAGTTTCTTTAGCCATTCGTCTGTTGAAGGGCATCTTGGTTGTTTCCAGAGTCTTGCTATGGTAAATAGTGCTGCAATGAATATAGGTGTAAGGAAGGGATTTTTGTATTGTATTTTTGTGTTCTTAGGGTATATTCCTAGGAGTGGTATAGCTGGATCGTATGGGAGCTCGATTTCCAGTTTTTGGAGGAATCTCCATATTGCTTTCCATAAAGGTTGAACTAGACGGCATTCCCACCAGCAGTGGATAAGAGTTCCTTTCTCTCCACATCCCCGCCAACACTGTTTATTCTCATTCTTTGTGATGTGTGCCATTCTCTGTAGTGTGTGGTGGTACCTCATAGTTGTTTTGATTTGCATCTCCCTGATGATTAGTGATGTGGAGTATTTTTCATGTGTCTTTTGGCCATTTGTATTTCTTCTTTGTCAAAGTGTCTGTCCATTTCTTCCCCCATTTTTTGATGGGATTAGATGTTTTTTGCTTGTAAAGTTCTGTCAGTGCCTTGTATATTTTGGAGATTAAATTAAAAAAAAAAAAAAAAGAGTATCCCTAGAAAACCAAAGTTGAGCCAGAAAAAAAAAATCAGTGATTAAGACATCTATACAAAATTTGCTAAACACATTTTTTGGGGCCGGGAAGGTGGTGTAGAGGTAAGGTGTCTGCCTTGCAAGCGCTAGCGTAGGACGGACTGCAATTCGATTCCCCGGCGTCCCATATGGTCCCCCCAAGCCAGGAACAATTTCTGAACGCACAGCCAGGAGTAACCCCTGAGCATCAAACAGGTGTGCCCCCCCCCCAAAAAAAAGACATCTATACAATGAAATAATTGTTCTGTTAATGTTCTGTTAATGCTTGTAATTTCTATATAAATTGCTTGAAGATTTGACTCAGGGTCCTTGCCAAGATTCCCCCTAGTGGGATGAGGCTCGGACCTTTGGCACCTTGAATTATCAGAGGTGGTCTTTGACTCTCAGTGCCAGATGTCAATTCGAACCCTAATACTCATAGGTAGAAAGACATATTTAAAAAGACATATTACGGGCCCGGAGAGATAACACAGCAGCGTTTGCCTTGCAAGCAGCCGATCCAGGACCAAAGGTGGTTGGTTCGAATCCCGATGTCCCATATGGTCCCCCGTGCCTGCCAGGAGCTATTTCTGAGCAGCCAGCCAGGAGTAACCCCTGAGCACCGCTGGGTGTGGCCCAAAAACCAAAAACAAACAAACAAACAAACAAAAAAGATATATTACCTGCACAGTAGATAGGGCATTTTTGTCTTGTAAGCAGCCAACCCAGGTTCAATTCCCAGTATCCCATATGGTCTCCTGAGCCTGCCAGGACTGATTTCTGAACGCACAGCCAGGAGTAACCCCTGAGCACTGTCAGATGTGGCCCAAAAACAAAAAGAAAAAAAGAAAATTATTCAAGGGATAATAAATGGCCAAAGACAACAGAGCCTTAGAACTGGCCTATAGAACTGAGTTTATCAAAACTCATGGTTAAAGTGTGGTCAAGGGGAGTTGGGGTGTAGACATACAGGCAATGGTAAAAGGAACCAGCCCCCAAAACTGCATCTCTGGCAAAGCAGATGGCCTCATGAATCCCAACCTTCTAGGCCAGCTGCATATTCCAGTGGTGCTCTTTTTTTTTTTTTTTGCTCTGTACACTCTTGTGCTACATAAAACATGTCTTTGCTGGGTAGCATCCATGTGTGTTTAAGCAGGGTCTGGCTCCCCGGTCTGTTCACATCCCTACTTTATGACCCAGCAGAATTTCTGACAATGCTTGTGGGCAGTGAAGCAAATTTGATAATAATAGAATTTTGTTTGTTTGTTTGTTTTTGGGCCACAACCAGTGATGCTCAGAGGTTATTCTGGCTATGCGCTCAGAAATCGCTCCTGGCTCAGGGGACCAAGTGGAATGCCAAGGATCAGCTGCATGCAAGGCAAATGCCCTACTGTTGTGCTATCGCTCCAGCCCAATACTAGAATACTAGAATATATATATATATTTCCCCCCAATACTAGAATATTTTAAGGAGAGATACTTCTGGCCAATGGTGCAGGCAGGTGGAGCCAGTCCTGGAACTGCTGCTGAAAGCTGACCTGCTCCAGAGGGGAAAGAGGGATTTGTTTTCTGTTTTTGTTTGGGGGCCACACCCAGCTATGCTTAGGGTTTACTCCTAGCTCTATGCATAGGGATTATTCCTGGCTGGCTTGGGGAACCAGTTGGGGTAGCCAGGGATGCAAGGTAAGCTCCCTACCCACATACTATCTTTAGGGGCCAGGAGGGACTTTGGGATGGCAGGGAGAGAGAGTCTTTCCTATCTGACCTCAGGAATGCTCCTTCCCTACAGGAGTCCTCCTTTCTCTGTACCCACCTACTTTAGCTATGCTCCCCTCTCTCCTCATTGAGTCATTGAGGGAAAGAAATGAAGAAAGGACTCCCCTCTCCTTCCATTTCCTTTCTGGGCCATTCCTGTCTCACTGCCTTGCTCTACTTCCCTCCTCTCTATTGCTTGGCTCCCACTTCAGGTTTCCTTCTGTCCTTTCTTCTGGATTCACCTGCCTCCTTTCCTCTCCCTGTCCATGTGGCTGACCTCTCACTCACCCCTGCCTCCCTCACTCCTTCTGACCACTAGCCAGGGGAAAAGACACAGCTGCCATTGCATCAAGCACTGTGCTTTGCTTTGAATTTGTGATATGACATTGATCTTTATAGAATCACACACTCAGATGAGAAATTCTTCCCTTCATATATCACTGGTCTCTCATACTCTATATTATAGTAATATAAAAATAACAAAATAGGGGCCGGAGTGATAGCACAGAAGGTAGGGTGTTTGCCTTGTTTTTTGTAGCTGACCTAGGTTTTTATTCCCAGCAATCCTATATGGCCCCCCAAGCCTGCAAGAAGTAATTTCTGAACGCAGAGCCAGTTGTGACTCCTGAGAGCCCAAGGTGTGGCCCAACCCCACCCTCACCCCAAAATATGAGCCAGACCAATAGTACAACAGGTAGAGCACTTGCCTTATACATGGCCAACAGAGTTTGATTCCTGGCATGCCATATGGTCCCCTAAACCTGCCAGGAGTGATCTTGAGCAACACAGGGTGTGACCCTGAAACAAACAATAATAATAATAATATAAAAGAGAAGTCCTTCCCTTTTCTTAGATGAGCGTTCGCCTATGGTTTTGCTACATTCAACATGGATGCCGGAGGCTTAGATACCCACAGTCAAGCCAAGCTCAGACCTGAAAGTTCCAGGAGGAGCTGAGACTACAGACAACCTATTTCTGAGTTTCTGCTGCTGAGTTTCAGGGGAAGATGTGATTACTGGGGGCTGGAGAGATAATATAACTGGTACTGCATTTTGCAAGCAGCAGACCCAGGTTCCAACCCCAGCAAACACAGAGCCAGCAGTAAGCCCTGAGCACTGGTGGGTGTGACCCCAAAAACCAAACAAACCACTTGTGCCTAAAGAATGACCCCAAATGCTCCATGTCTGATCCAGGTCTGTCCCCATTTGGCATGACAGCCTGGAGAGAGACAAAGAGATGTTGTGGCTGCTGCTGTGGAGCCTGGAGTAGCTGGTCTGCCAGAGGGCCACAGAGGGTCTAAGTCTCCCGACCATCCCTGAGGTGGATCTTGGGGTGCTGGCTTTGTCAGGTTTGACCAAGTCTGCCCAGTCTCCACTAAAGGACAGATCAGAAGGTGACAACTTCCTGTCTCCTCATGAGCTGCAGTGTCCAGCCCCATCAGCAGACACCACAGTGTGTCCTGCCAACTGGGTCCCAGAAGTAGACAATCCTTTCCTCACTTCCTCTCTGCCTTGTTCAAGGTGAGGCCCCATTTCCCCACCCCTAGAGCCCTTTCAGCAGGGGCCTCAGCCTGGGCTCCTTCCCAACCGCCAACCAGCTGGCCTGATCCCCCACTAGAAGCATTAACTGTAGCTCAGTCACACATTTTCCCATCTGGTGCTGCCGTGGGTGCCCCTTCAGCAGGCCACTGGCCGGAGGCTTCTCCAGGGTGGGCAACCAGTTTTGCTTCCTTGGCATCTCTTGTTAGGGGGCTTCTGCCTTTGCTCATGCCAAGTACAGTGCACACCCTACTTCAGCATGGGCCTGAGTTCACACATCTCCTACCCCTGATCCAGAGCTCTCTAAACTAAGTATTTTCAGCCTGGAGGAGAAAGGGGGTATTATGCCCCAATGCCTTCTTCCTCTCCCACCTCCACCATCAGACTAGCTTTCTAAGGGAAGTGCCGCAAGCCAGCCAATTCCTTCTCTCCATCCACAGTCACAACCTTGGTCATTTTGTACAATAACATGTATAATTATATATAATATATAAACAGCAATGTAGTCATAGCATAAGGACTCTCCCAGCCCTTATATTTATGGTGCTATGTTCAATATACACCCAACAGACTTTACCAAGGCACAATGATAGGAGTTTCCACAAGGGGGCAGACCATTCTTTCAACTCGAACACATGGCAACCAACTCTAATTAACCAGCTCTTTTCTAAGAATTTGAATATAATATCCCAGTTTCTCCAGCTTTTCTGGCCCTGAGATTCTGGGTGTGCTCCAGTAATGTTCTCTATTGGACTACTGTTTATAAAACCTTAACCAAGAGAACAGGTGTTTTGGCATTGCTCCACAAGAGGGATTCTCTCTTCCTCCCAGTCTGGGGGAATTTCAGCCAACAAAGGGGAAGTGGATTCCGA
The DNA here is from genome assembly GCF_024139225.1 of Suncus etruscus. Taxonomy (NCBI): domain Eukaryota; kingdom Metazoa; phylum Chordata; class Mammalia; order Eulipotyphla; family Soricidae; genus Suncus; species Suncus etruscus. The sequence continues at coordinate 53,952,134 of NC_064859.1, read as the reverse complement.
ATAACGCCTTGCTGTCAAGGGGAAGCCCGCAGGCTCTGTACCTAAGTCTTAGTCTCAGAGTTCAGTGGGATGTCCACAAGAAAATAAAAGCCTGAAAAATCTGGGGAGACACCATACAGCCTGGGAAAAGCCTTTACAGAAAAGGGTCATTCAGGCTGAGCCCTGAAGGAAAAGAAGGGGGCAGATTTTGAAGGGAAGCAATGCAGAAACATGAGAAAATGTCAGGCTCTGAGACTGGGAGAAATTGAGGAACTAGAGAAACTGGGCTTGTATCTTGTGGGTGGAGCAAGGTGACCAGGAAAGAAGGAAAGGGAGTGAGAAGGTCAGGGAAGGCAGGGATCAGACCAGATGTAGTCTGTGAGCTTTGGAAAGGGAAATGGGTTATGTCCTTGGCAGAGAGAAGCCACTGGAAAGGATAAACAGGGCAAGAACATGGGGTGGTTTGTATATAGCTGTGGAAGAACAGACTCCAAGGGAGATGGAGTGGAAGCAAAGAAACCACTGATCACATCAGATTCAAGGGTCAGGCTTTGAGCACCTGTGCCATGGTCCTCTGAGGGTACAAAGAAAGAGTTGCCATCCTGAATATCTCCTCAACCAGTATTTCAGCCCAGACTCCCATGCCCCACTTGGTAGCCAGGCAACAAGGCCTGAAGATCTTGCAGAGAGTCTGTATGGGGTCAGGGTTATGGTTTAAGTGGTAGAGAATGTGCCTTCATGTGTGAGTCTATGAGCCTGATCTTCAACACCCAATGCCTCCCTGCTGTCCCAGCACTGCCAATTATGGACCCCGCAATAGCCAAATCTTGTGAACACAGAAGATTCCCCCAAAGGCAGATACATGGCAACAAAATATTACTGCATACTGGTGTCAGTGGACAGAATGAGGAGAAACGAAAGCTAGTTCTAGAATAATGAGAAACAGGGAAACCATGAACACTTTTTAGTGCTTTTTGGGGCCTGGCAGTACTCAGGTCTTATTCCTGGTTCTATGTTCAGAGATCACTCCTGCAGATGTGGTACAAGGAATTGAACTTGTTCAGCTACATGGAAGACAAGCACTTTTATACCTAGATTGACCTCTTTTAATCCTGAAATCCCTCTCACCATTCAGTCTCACTTCATTCTCCCTTTCTATCCAGTTTGGTGCTGCCCCTGAGCCAACAGAGATGGCACTTTCTTGCAGGACTCAGAGTGATGCAGGATGCCCCAATTATTCTTGAGACAAGTGGGGATGCAGGACCAGCAGTGTGCCCAATTATAAGGTGGGCAGGCTTGAGGAGCTGAGCCTGTGATACAACCCCAGTAAGGATCATCATGGATCCTTTTAGTGGAAAGACAGGAACTACAGGAGTAAAAGAGATCCTTGGCAGATTCCCCCAGGTAGCTCCTCTGCACCTCTGGAAAGCCCATTTGGCCTTGCACTGGCTCAGGTCTACAGACAGGGATAGATTCCTGAGAGATGACTGGGTCAGAGCTGATCAGACCCAAGGCCAGGCTATGTGTGAAAGACCCAGCTGTGATCCTGCTCTGACCAACATGTGACCAAGCCTTCTAAGAGCCATTAAAAGCAGTTATCAATAAATGTTCACACAGGGGACTACGTGGAGATGAATCACCTGAGCCAAGACAACTGTCACCTGAGCAGCTAGGAGTGATGAGGTACAGACAGTACTACCCAGAAAGGAAACTGGCTCCTTTTGGAGCCTGGCCAGTGCCACACACACACACACACACACACACACACACACACACACACACACACACACACACACACACACATATAGCCTGTCCATCCATAATGGAATCTGTGCCAAGGTTTTTCTGATAAATAAGATCCGGATTCTGTGGCAGTTACCTCTGGCCAGTGTGTTTGATCAGGGCAGGAACAGACACGCCTCCTGTGACCATGACTCATAACCATGCTATCAATGGCCCTGAGAATGCACCATCTGCCAAGGCAGAGCTAGAGAGGGCCAGGGAGCCACCAGCCAAACACCCTCTGGAAAACCTCGACCTAAATGGGACCAGTCACAAGGCACTGCCAGCCAGAGCTGTTCAAACATCCAGCCTCATGACAAAATGTCCTCAGTGTACTACTTAGACCCTGAGGAAATAGATCTAGAGACCTATAGAGATAAGTCTGCTCTTGCTTCTGTATGGTTGGTTGCAGAAGAAATTTGTAAGCATAAAGATTAAGGGGACTGGAGGCAGCCTTACAAGCTTAAGGTGGTAAATTCAATCCCCTGTGCCACCAATTGTGCCCAAAATGACCTGGGCAACATTGTTAGTGATCCCCTGCACCACAACCAACTTCTTGCAACATTGCAGCCAAGTGATCATGAGCACTGCTAGCAGATGTGCAACTCTCAGAGAGCAGCATAATCCAGTGGGCATACTGCAACTGCTAGGAAGAGAGAGGAGGGAAAGGACAGGGAAGAGGAGGAAAGGGAAGAGAATGAGGAAGGGAGGGGAAGAAAAGGGAGGGGAAAGGAAAGAAGGGGAAGAAAAGGAGGGGAGGAAAAAAGAAAGGAAAAAGAGAGGTAAGGGAGAAGGAAAGGGAGAAAGGAAAGAGAAGAAGAGGGGAGGGGAGGAGGGAAGGGAAAGAAAAAGGGAGGGAAAGGGGAAAAAGGGGGGAGGGGAAGGAAAGGGAGGGAATAAAGTAAGGAAGCCCTGAGCTTCTCACCCACATATTAGATTAATCATGTCTATAGGAAGGGCTAAAGATCCCTGATCATCAGGTAGCTTTAATTTAAGTTTTGTCAGTTTTGCTTATTTGTTCCTGGACTACTACTACACCTGGAAGTGCTCAGGGCTTACTCCTGGCTCTGTGTTCAAAGATCATTCCCAGCAGACTCAAGGGACCAGATGTTGTTCCAGGGATCAAATTCAGGTTGCTGCATGCAAGTCAAGTGCCTTATATGGTGAACTATCTCTCTGACATCAATTTTTAAACATTTTTGAAGAATCTTCATATTGGTATATTAGAGGTTGAACTTAATTTTATATTCTTTTTTTTTTCTGGGGTGGTAGTGGTGGTGGGTGGTGATGATGGTGGGGTTAATTTTATATTCTTACCCACAGTGCACGAGGGGTCCTTTTGTCCACACTTCCACCAACATTTGCAGTTTTTAGTCTTTCTTTCTTTTTGTTTTGTTTTGTTTTGTTTTGTTTTGGGGGGGGGGTCACATCCAGCAGTGCTCAGAGGTTACTCCTGGCTCTAGGCTCAGAAATCACCCCTGGGAAGCACAGGGAACCATTTGGGATGCCGGGATTCGAACCACCGTCCTTCTGCATGAAAGGCAAACGCCTTACCTCCATGCTATCTCCCCGGCCCCAGTTTTTAGTCTTTCAATGTACATCCTACAGTGAAGGAACCCATGTACAGTGGAGATAATTACAGTCTCAATTCCAAAGACAGTCTAGAGACATACTTTCTTCTTTCTCAAAGACCACAGTCATTTCTCTTTGAAAGTTTCCAACACTGTGGAGGAAAAGCTGCTTTAAAAACTAATCTCGGGGCTGGAGAGGTGGCACTAGAGGTAAGGCGTCTACCTTGCAAGCGCTAGCCTAAGACCTTGGTTCGATCCCCGGCGTCCCAAGCCAGGGGCGATTTCTGAGCACATAGCCAGGAGTAACCCCTGAGCATCAAACGGGTGTGCCCCCCCCCAAAAAAATTAATCTCATCTGAAATACATCTTTACAGTGATGTCTACACAAGAGTTTGATCCAAATGAGTCCAATGGTGTGGTCAAGTTGTCAGATGACATTAACCATCACACCTAGCTGGGCTATGATGTTGTACCCTCTCTGCTGGCTCTGTATCACTTGCAGTGACTGTCCTCTAATGGAGTCTCTCTGCAATGTGAGAGAGATGAGGTCTGACCCTACCTAAACACTTAACTCAGGGACTGTCAAAGTCACATATAGCTCTTCTCTTCAAGCCATCAAATCGCAGACTGGAGAGATAGTGTAGTAAGGAAAATGCTTGTTTTGCATGTGCCCAACCCTGACTTGATTCTCATATGCATTCTACATGTATGCACTCCATAAATTAAAAATCAAAATAAAATAAATAAAATCACCAAATCAGCGATAGTTTGCATGAGTCTATTATTTTGACCTTAGAGTCCTGTTCCCAAAGAGCATCTTCATTTTTCACTTGAACATTTAAGTTTAATTATTTAAAACTCAATAGAGGGGCTGGAGCAGTGGCGCAGGTGGTAGGGCATTTGCCTTGCAAGCGCTAACCTAGGATGGACCATGGTTTGATCCCCCAGTGTCTCATATGGTCCCCCAAGCCAGTGGTGATTTCTGAGTACATTGCCAGGAGTAACTCCTGAACGTCACCAGGTGTGGCCCCCCCAAAAACAAACAAACAAAAAACAAAAAGAAATACCTCAATAGATTGCCAGAATGAAAATGGAAAGTAAGGAGTTAGAGAGATAGTACAGCAGGTAGGGTACTTGCTGGAACTTGACTGACCCAGGTTCTTTCCTCAGAAACCTATATAGTCCCCTGAGCATCACTAGGAGTAATTCTTGAGTGGAGAATCAGAAGTTAGCCCTGAGCACTGCCAGGTGTGGCCCAAAACAAATAAAAAAAAAAATAAAGAAAATAGAAAGTGAGTGGCTGGTAACTAGACTGCCACTCTATCCAAGCAGATGTTCATAGGGCTAAATGAGAGCCTGGCAGGAAACTTAGGAATGCAAAAGTATATTGGGAAAAGATGGGTGCAGGAAAGGTCAGAAATCTGTCCTCATTCTGTGTTCTGAGAGTGTGGGCAGAGAACATTTTTAAAGTATGGCCATTTGATTAGACCTACCTAGACTGTTAACCTCAGATTCAGACTAGTCATTTTCATTTGTGGAGAGTACACCTGGCAGTGCTCAGGGCTTACTCCTGGCAGAGTTGGGGAAACATATGGGGTAATGGGGATCCAACTCAGGTCAACTTAGTGCAAGGCAAATACCCTACCCACTGTACTATTGCTGTGTTTCCCTATTTTTTTGTTTGCTCTGCTAATTATTGTCTGTTTCACTATTACCTCTCTTTCTTTCTCTCTCTCTGTCTCTCTCTGTCTCTGTCTCTCTCTCTGTCTCTCTCTCTCTCTCTGTCTCTCTCTCGCGCGCACGCGCCATTATGAAGTCCTATCCTATCCTTTTTTTGTTGTTTGGGCCACACCTAGTTGCATTCAGAACCCAGTTTTGTGCTCAAGGATCACTTATGGCAGTGCTGAGGAGACCATATGTGTTGCTATGAATCAAGCCAAGATCAGAAGATCAGCCAGGGCCTGAGTAATAACACAGTGGTAGGATGTTTGCCTTGCACGTGGTCAATCCAGGACAGACCTGAGTTCTATCTCTGGCATCCCATCTGGTCCCCCGAGCCTACCAGGAGCAATTTCTGAGTGCAGAGTCAGGAGTAACCCCTGAGTATCCTGGGTGTGGCCCAAAAACAAACAAACAAAAACTATTTAAAAAAAGAATATCAGCCATATGCAATACAAATGCCTTAAACCATATTATCTCTCTGGACTCTCCTTTAAAACATTTTCCCTATATTTTCTCTTCAGAGATAACTGCTGCAGACATGTTACGTCCCTAAGCAAAACCTTAGTGGGTCAGATAATCCTCACTGGGAACAAGCGGGTACACAAGGCGGATGAATATGAAATATGAAAATGAAATAAATGAGACCACACAAAATGCATTGTATGGGGACCCACGTCCATGGGACGAGAGTCAAATTTATTTTTCAGCTGATTACATTTTTAAGTACAAGTTCTGGTATGGAGGGTGTCGTCAGGGAGAACAAAGTAGGAGAGTAGTCCAATGGGGAAACAGGCCTAGAATCTACATATCAAATGACTATCCTATAGGTGAGAAAGACCCCTGTTGGAGGTTGGTGGTGGAATTGTTTTTGGGTAAGCAGAAAACAGGTTTAACAAAGAAACAGGAGGAGAGAGATAGAAATATTTATGATATTTATCTAGTTGTCGAAAAATAGATTTTTGGGGGTACAGAAATAATTGTTTATCATCATAGAGCTAGACTCAGAAAAACAAGCTGCTGGTGCCAGGTTATACTAGAAATACGAGTCACAAATAAACTAGCCAGCAGGGAACTTTTGGCGGGCTTTGGTACCAACATTTCTTTGTTTGCAGGAAAGCTGAGGCCGAATTTCTATAGTGGGCAGAAACAAATTAAAGGGGAAAATGTTGAGTCACGTGCCCGGAGAGATAGCACAGCGGCGTTTGCCTTGCAAGCAGCCGATCCAGGACCAAAGGTGGTTGGTTTGAATCCCGGTGTCCTATATGGTCCCCTGTGCCTGCCAGGAGCTATTTCTGAGCAGACAGTCAGGGGTAATCACTGAGCACCACCGGGTGTGGCCCAAAAACCAAAAAAAAAAAAAAAAAATGTTGAGTCACTACTGTCACATCCCACTCAGGAGAGGCACATACCACAAGGTATATTGCCCTCCTGAAAAGGAATTATTTGCCAAAAAGGCCCGCTTAGAGCAGTCAAAATCACTTGACCCTTTGCGTGGATTGTTTGGACATAATTCCATAAGTGGCTGTAACTATCTCTCTCTTTATTTTTAACCAATATTAGAAATCAGGCCTTAGTAAATTCTTTCTAACAAGGACAGTACAATCCAGCCAAAAATCTCCCACTTAACAGCTCCCTGTAATTTTTGCTACCTTGGCGCCAAGATCAGGTTTTTCCATAAACTTAGCTCAAAACAAAGTAATTTTCAGTTTTCCCCCGTAACTCTGAAACATTCCTCACTCTTCCTACTTCCCTGATAATTACCTGTTTTTCTTCGGTTTTACCCAATACAAAGCGAACCCAAAACAAACTGCCTTTTCACCTTCAGTATCAGCTCTTTAATATGCTAATTTAAGCCAGAGTCCTTCTTTCTTTCCCAGTTTCTTTGATGTCTAGAATTTGCACCCTGCTTTTCCCTGCCTCAGCCTTTTAAAAGCAGCCAGCTCAAAAAATAAAATTGTCTCGTTCCTTGTAGACGCGAGTCCCCATACAATCTGTGTGGTTTCATTCATTTCTACAATATATTTCCGTCATTCGCCGTTTCGTGTGCCCACTCTCTCCCCGCGGATTTTTTCCCGAAACTCCACGAAGGATCTGTTTGCAGGCGCTGGTGTCTAGCGAACAAAATTTGGCTCACAGCAACTACCATGTAGGAAGTATGACAGAAATATCGCCAGTGATCCATGCAAAGGGTCAATGATAGACCTCTAAACGGGCCTTCTGGCAGATATTTCTTGGGAGAAAAAATTAGACACTGCACCAGGAAGGCAAAAAGCCACATCTGGTGCGTGCCCCCCTAAGTGGGGGGTAACAGATAACAATGTGGAAAAAAATTTTTTGAAACCAGGTCTTAGTCTTGTTGGTGCTTCCTGATGACAGTCAGCCAAATTCAATGCTACCACTTATTAATCTCACCTGGTAGTCTAACTCAGGTGTTATAATATGAGATATTAACCTTTTCGTTTCTGGTTACAAACATTTGTATAGAGAGAAATTAAGAGAAATGGTTAAACTCCTGGTAATATACATCAAGGGCCCAAAAACAGAATGAGAGGGGAAAAAAAAAGACATCTGCACTCCTATGTTTTTTGCAGCACTGTTCACAAAAGCTAGAAACAACCCAAGAGCCCAAGAACAAAGGAGTGGATAAAGAAGCTGTGGTACGTCTCCACAATGGAATATGCCTTGGCTGTAAGAAAAGATAAAAATCATGCAATTTGCTGCTATGTGGACAAATCTGGAGAGTGCATTGGTGAGGGAAATGAGTCAGAGGAATATAACAGACACTGAAAAATATGACTCATTTGCGGGATATATAGGAACATAATTGGGAAATAACTAAAGCCCAAAGGCAACAGAATGGCAGAGCAGGAGGACTGGTCCTTAGTAGGAATCCTGCCACTGTGGGAGTAGAAGGAGTAGGTCAGGGAAGGAAGCACTACGATAATGAGAAAGGGAAGTGGTCTTTCTGTATAATGTCTGGGTGCTGAAAGAAGGAAGTGATGTATATGTTATCCTTTCAGTACAGTATTGTAAACCACTGTGCCTACAAAGAAACCCAAAAGAGGGAGCAGGGAGTGTCTGCCACAAAGGCAGGCTGGAGGGTTGGAGAAAAAGTGGAAGCATTGGTGGAGGCAAATGGACATTGGTGAAGAGATGAGTGTTGGAACATTGTATGCCCAAAACTCAATCATGAATAATTTTGTAACTTCATAATTCATGGTGTTTCAATTAAAAATAATTAAAAATGTAAATGATTAGGGGGTCGGAGAGATAGCACAGTGGTAGGGCATTTGCCTTGCATGTGACCAACCCAGAGGGACCTGGTTTGATTCCCAACATCTTATATGGTTCCCCAGCCTGCCAGGGGCAATTTTTGAGTGCAGAAGCCAGGAGTAGCCCCTGAGTGCTACTGGGTGTGACCCAAACATCAACCCATCAATCAATCAATAAAATTAAAAAAATTAAATGAGGGGGTGGTGAGGTGGCGCTAGAGGTAAGGTGTCTGCCTAGCAAACGCTAGCCAAGGAAGGACCGCAGTTCGATCCCCCAGCGTCCCATATGGTCCCCCCCCCCCAAGCCAGGGGCAATTTCTGAGTGCTTGGCCAGAAGTAACCCCTGAGCATCAAACGGGTGTGGCCCAAAACCAAAAAAAAAAAAAAAGAGTAAAAATAAAATGATTAAATGACAGAAAGGTATACAATAAAATCACTTGAGAAAGAAGTAAAATTATCGCTACAAATTATATAATTGTATATGTAGAATCCTCTAAATTTTCCACAAAAATTGAAACAAAACTAATAAATGAATTCATCAGGTATGGAGAACTAAAATAGGGGTAAGGCACTTGTCTTATACACATAAACCCTAATTTTGTTACTGGCATCTCATAGAGTCCTCAGAACACTGCCAGGAGTAATCCCTGAGTCAGGAGTAATTCTTGAGCACTTTTGGATGAATGTAGTACCAAAGACCCAATCCCCACCACCAAACTAATATTAGAGACCATCTTGTAATGTTTAAGATGGCTACTATCAATCAAAACAAACAAACCCCTGGCTTCCACTATTGTTCCTGAACCCCACCAGGAGTGATCCTGAAGGCAGGATTAAGGCCTGAGCACTATCAGGTGAGGACTCCCCTCCAAACCCCACCCCAAATGTTTGTTCAGAGAGAGTGAACAATGAGCTGAGCATGTGCAGGAGGCCTGGATTTGATCCTCAGCGCCACATCATCCACTAAGTGCTCATAGAAATGATTCTTAAACATGCCGGAGAGATAGCATGGAGGTAAGGCGTTTGCCCTTCATGCAGGAGGTCATCGGTTCGAATCCCGGCGCCCCATATGGTCCCCCGTGCCTGCCAGGAGCAATTTCTGAGCATGGAGCCAGGAATAACCCCTGAGCGCTGCCAGGTGTGACCCAAAAACCACAAAAAAAAAAAAAAAAAAAAAAAAAGAAATGATTCTTAAACATAGGGATGAGGATCATATTGAGCACTAACAGGTGTGGACATAAAACAAAACAACAAAAAAAAGTAAGCCCTGAACACTGATGTGTATGGCCCCACCCAAACAGGATGGAAGGAAGGAAGGGAGGGAGGAAGGAAGGAAGGAAGGAAGGAAGGAAGGAAGGAAGGAAGGAAGGAAGGAAGGAAGGAAGGAAGGAAGGAAGGAAGGAAGGAAGGAAGGAAGGAAGGAAGGAGAAAAATCCCAAACTGAGAAAATGGTCACCCCCAATCTGAGAAAATGTTTCTGGTCACCCCCAAGCTGAGAATTTCCCAGGTATGTGTGCTGTGGGGGCCTGGCTACCAACTGGCCTCTCGTGGCTTGCCAGGTTGCTTCTTGCTTCTTTCCAACATTACTCTTCAGAGCAGCTTCTTTCCCTCCTCCAGGAAGTTTTTGTCAGATTTATCTCTGCTCCGTGTGGGGCTGTGAATACACATTCAAGTTCATGCTTGACCTTTAGCTTAAGAAAATAACTCAGAGAATGTGGAGGCCAGAGTTGGTAGAGCCCGTTTCCTGCTCCCTTTCAGAACTAAGATCAGGTCCTCCCCCCACCCCAATTCAGCAGAGATGTTAAGGTGTGGTGGTGGCAGTCAATGCGGGGGAAGGAGAAAGGAAAACTCCCCCACTTCAATCTCTCTAAAATCTCTTTAGCTTCTGCCTGTCCCAGCCAGAATCAACTAGTGAACAAAGACGATCGCTCAGGCCACAGCCACCTCTGCTTCCAGTAAAGTCCAGTCACTATTGGCCTGTGGGTGAGGCTGGGTCTGAGCTCCGGGATCAGGTGATAGTCACCTGCTGGAAACACAATCTCCAAAACCAACAGGAAGCATCTACTAAAAGAACCGTGTCTTTGAGATTCAGGAGCTGCAAAGACTCTAGACTCTATAATCACTTTGAAAAGGGGTTTCAGGAAGCTGCAGGCTTCTGGAAAGAGAAGAAAATGAAAATCTGTTCTTACCTCAAAGGGCAGTCACTGACAAGGAACCATGTTCTCAAAGGCAAAGAAAGTTGGGCACAGCTAGTAGCCCTACAGCCAGCCATTGCTGGGCCCTTTGCTGACCTCTGAGTTCAGAATGTGGCTGTGAGGAAGGCTGAAGGCAACAATGAAACTGGCTTTCCAGGGGTCTCAAACTCAATTTACCTGGGGGCCGCAGGAGGCAAAGTCGGGGTGAGGCAGGGCCGCATAAGGGATTTCGCTTACCGAATATTTGCAAGGAAAAATCGCATTAGTAAGAAAAAATCGCAAAAAATCGCATTAAACATTTGCATACCCTGAACGGAATTGCTCGGGGTATGTGAATGTTTAATGCAATTTTTTTCTTACTAATGCGATTTTTATTGCAATTATTCAGTAAGCGAATAATCGCGAATACAAAATGTTGTATGGAGGGCCACAAACAGCCCGCGGGCCGCGAGTTTGAGACCCCTGAATTAAGTTCTTCCTTTTCCCAGAGGTTCTCTGATCTCATCACTTGGAGAAGAGCAAAGAACGGAGGCCTTGATGGTTTTTGATTCTTGATCAAGTGCAGCAAAACTGGCTGAGGGTGTGTGGGTGGAGCATGGAGCAATAGCACAGTAATTAGGGCATTTGCCTTGCACATAGCTAAACCAAGACCGATCCAAGTTCGATTCGTAGCATCCCATATGGTGGTTACCCGAGCCTGCTAGGGGTGATTTCTGACCACAGCGGTGCACAGGTGTTGAGGATCAATAGCCCAGATGGGGGCAGCTCTGATCCACTGTGCTTCAGAGAAATGAATAGCATTAACCAGTCACCCATGGCCAAAGAATCGTCATCATGCAAAGGTTAGAAATGACCATTGATGGGGCCGGAGAAATAGCATGGAGGTAGAGAGTGTTTGCCTTGCATACAGAAGAACGGTGGTTTGAATCCCGGCATCCCATTTGGTCCCCCAAGCCTGCCAGGAGCGATTTCTGAGCATAAAGCCAGGAGTAACCCCTGAGTGCTGCCGGGTGTGACCCCTTCCCCCAAAAAATGCCCATTGAGAGCTGGAGAGATAGTACAGCAGGTAGGGCACTTGCTTTGCAATGCACCCAACCCAGTATTGATCCCATATGGTCTGCCAAATGCCAGAAGTAAATCCTGAGCATTGCCAACAGATAAAAATGCATCAAACAAACTAGAGTGAACACTTTGCATGCAGGAACCCTGGGCTATAGGACCCTGAGTACTACAAGGAATTACCTCCCACACACCCAGCCCTGTGTCCTAACACCACTGAGTATAGAGTGCACATATCCAAACAAAATTAAATGAAGCACTAATAAACTCTCAACTTCTTTATATTTGACTCTTTATCTAGTGGTTTGTTTTTGGTTGTTGTTGTTGGGATTTGGTTTGTTTGTTTGTTTTGGTATTTGGGCCATACCCAACAGCACTCGGGTTATTCCTGGCTCTGTGCTCAGAAATTACTCCTGGCAGGCTAGGGGAACCATACGGGATGTTAGGGAACAAACCGAGGTCAATTACATGCAAGGCAATGCCCTACCTGCTGTGTTTTTGCTCTGGTACCCTATTGTTTCTTTTTGGGGGGAGAAGGATTTGGTTTGGGCCCACCTGGGCTGACAGTATTCAGGATTTACTTCCTGTTTTGTCTTCAGGAATCATTCACAGCAGTGTTCCAGAGACCAAATAAAAAACAATGCTCAAAGTTGAATCTGAGTCTTCCACATGAAAGGCAAGTACCCCTACCTGCTATACTATCTCTCTGGCCCTTTTGTGTAATTCTGTTTTTTTTTTTTTTTGGGGGGGGGTCACACCCGGCGGTGCTCAGGGATTACTCCTGGCTGTCTGCTCAGAAATAGATCCTGGCAGGCTCGGGGGACCATATGGGACACCAGGATTCGAACCAACCACCTTTGGTTCTGGATCGGGTGCTTGCAAGGCAAACGCCGCTGTGCTATCTCTCCGGGCCCCCTTTTGTATAATTCTGAATCAGCATCAACTCCATCTCTTTTCACCAAACTCCTCTATGAACAACTATATTCCTTGTTTTTTTCTTTTTTGGCTTTTTGGGCCACACCCTGTGATGCTCAGTGGTTATTCCTGGCTATGCACTCAGAAATTGCTACTGGCTCGGGGAACCATATGGGATGCCTGGGATCAAACTAAGGTCCATCCTGGATTGGCTGCATGCAAGGCAAACACCCTACCACTGTGCTATTGCTCTAGCCCCAACTATATTCCTTTTTAAGAAAATATTTTTGTGGGGCCAGAGTGATAGCACAGTGGTAAGGAGTTTGCCTTGCACACAGCAGATTCAAGACAGATGATGTTTCAAATCTCAGCATCCCATATGCCTGCCAGGAATGATTTCTGAGCACAGAGCCTGGAGTAACCCCTGAGTGCTGCCTGGTGTGACCCCCCAAAAAATTATATATTTTTGTAACTATAGAATAGAAAATATATTTTTCTTGTCACGCAAATACAGAGAAAACTGAGAATTTACTGTTCTTGATACACTAGAATAACATATCATACCATGAATTCATGCTACCAGCAGTGATAAGAATTCAATACCAACTGCAAAGATTCTCCACCCTAGGTATACAATAAAATCACTTGAAAAAGTAAAAATATCTTTACAGATTATATAGTTTTATATGTATAATTCCCTAAATATTCCACAAAAATTAATACTTGGAACTAATATGGTTTCCCCAAGCCTGCCGGGAGCAATTTCTGAGTGCAGAACCAGGAGTAACCTCTGAGCACCACCGGGTGTGACCCAGAAAAAAAAAAAAAAGAAGGGAAGAAGGAGGACATAGCCATAGTACATCGTACATAGTAGGGCATTTGCCTTGCATGAAGCCTTTCTGAGTTCAATCCCCAGCATCCTATATGGTCCTCTGAGCACTGCCAGGAGTAATTCCTGCATGTAGAGTCAGGAAAAACCTCTGAGCATTGCCAGATATGGCCCCAAAATAACAACAACAAAAATAAAAAAGTAAGGGAACAGATGACTAGATAAAGAAACTATAATATATATACGTATATGTAATAAAATACTACTTAGTTATAATAAAAAGGTGAACTCATGCAATTTTCTTTTATATGAGTGGATCTGGAGAGTATAGTGCTCAGTGAAGTCAGTCAGAAGAGGGACAGATACAGAAATGAGCTCCCTCATAAGTGGGATATAAAGAAACATAGTATGGGAGAGACAGATGGTGAAAAACAACAGAGAATGAGAACTGGTCTATAGAACTGGTCTATGGCCGGGTTGGAGTGCGTGGGCAGGAGTGAGAGGCACAGAGATATTAGTGGAGAAAAAAGGAGAGCGGTGAAAGGTGTGATGTTAGAATGTTGGACACATAAAACCCTGTCATTAACAGTATCATATATCATGGTGCCTCAAATAAACTTTTTCTTTTTGGTTTTTGTGCCACACCCAGTGATGCTCAGGGGTTACTCCTGGCTATGCACTCAGAAATCGCTCCTGGTTGGGGGACCATATGGGATGCCAGGGGATCAAACTGTGGTCCATCCTAGATCAGCCGTGTGCAAGGCAAACATCTTACTGCTGCGCCACTGCTCCGGCCCCTCAAATAAACATTTCTTTAAAAAGAGAAGGGAAGGGCCCGGAGAGATAGCACAGCGGTGTTTGCCTTGCAAGCAGCCGATCCAGGACCAAAGGTGGTTGGTTCGAATCCCAGTGTCCCATATGGTCCCCCGTGCCTGCCAGGAGCTATTTCTGAGCAGACAGCCAGGAGTAACCCCTGAGCACCGCCGGGTGTGACCCCAAAAAAAAAAAACAAAAACAAAACAAAAACAAAAAAGAGAAGGGAATTCTGCATATATTTCAAAATGGATGGACCTTGAGAAAATCATGCTAAGTGAAATAAACCAAACATGAATGGTCAGCACTTGTCTGACTCCTCTATGTCAGCATTTACAGTAGTCAAAATCAAATAAATGGAAAGTAGAATGATTTCCAGGATTGGATATGGGAAATGGGGTGTGTAAGATCCCTGAGCCTAGACCCCATGCAAAGTTATCTTCAGCTTTCCAAGCATTCACTCTGGCCTTGAAGTTTTAGTTTCACAAGAAGAAAAGTGTCCTGGAGAGAATGGTAGTGATGGTTGTACAATATTATGAATGTAATTAAGAGCACAGAATTTTATTCTAGGACCAGAGAGATAATGTACGGCTTATGGTGTTTTCCCTCTCTGATGTACTATTGCTTCGGCCCCCAACTTAAGAATTTTTTAAAACTTCATTTATTGATTGATTGGTTTGGGGGCCACACCTGGCAGTGCTCAGGGGTTACTTCTGACTCAGCACTCAGAAATCACACCTGGCAGGCTGGGGGACTATATGGGATGCCAGGAATTGGACCGGGTCCCTCCCTGGTCGACTGCATGCAAGGCAAATACTCTACGGCTGTGCCATCTCTCCGGCCCCTAACAAATTGTGAAATTTTTTTTTTTTTTTTTGGTTTTTGGGCCACACCCGGTGACGCTCAGGGGTTACTCCTGGCTATGCGCTCAGAAGTCGCTCCTGGCTTGGGGGACCACATGGGACGCCGGGGGATCGAACCGCGGTCCATCCGAGGCTAGCGCAGGCAAGGCAGGCACCTTACCTCTAGTGCCACCGCCCGGCCCCTCAAATTGTGAATTTTTAATCAGATTGGTAACCAGGCTATCCCTCTGACCAACTCATTAAGGTATCTATGCATATGTATTAAGGTCCCTTGGTAATATAGGTCAGTCAAAGGTGAATGGCAGCATGTTAAAGGAAAGTGGATGTCACTTCTCTCTTGCCAAGCTCTTCAAGAGCAACATAAAATCAAATGCTAGATCACCTGTATATTAATCCAGAAACAAGAGTACACCTAGATTGTATAAGTGGTTATTTCTTTTATAACAATCTCTTCCAAACCCCACTCTGGGAGAAGAGGGTGAGGCCACAGCCAGAAGGGCTTATCTCTGGCTCTATAATCAGGGATCACTACAGGATATGCCCCAGGACCCCATGTGGTGCGGAAATCAAAGCAGAGCCAGCCATACAGAAGGTAAGTGCCTTTACACAATAAATTGGAAAAGGGAGGGTATATCTCAGGTACCCATTTTTTCCCATTTTTTGTTTGTTTTTGTTTTGGGGCCACACCCAACAGAGGTTCCTTCTGGCTCTGCATTCAATGATCAATCTTGGCAGTGCTCCGGGGACCATATGGGATGCCAGGGATCAAACCCAGGTTGGCCACATGCAAGGCAAATTTCCCACTTTCCCACTTTTGCGTCTTTTTCTCTTGTTCCCTTCCTTTCTAGAAAATATAAGTTATTATGTGTAAGCTCACTCTTTGGTATTCTATCCAATCTCTATCAGTTTGTCTTTCAAAGTAGAGATCAGGCCTTCACTAGAATTCCATCTCCCAACATCTTAAAATCTTAAGATCTAGTTCCAGCCCCTTTGGCCTTGCTCCTCTCCCTTACCCCTCATTCCAGAGGACTAAAACTCACCTAAAGCAATGTGTGAATACCTGCTTATCTTCTACCATTCCTGGGATAGGTGTGTGACCAAGTCTTCCTGAAATTTTTGTTTTCATACACTTGTTGTATAGTTTCAGGTACTGGGGAGCTTATTAAGCCTTGTCGGTTTAAAAAAAAAGGTTTTCTCTTGGGGCCGGAGAGATAGCATGAAGGCAGGGAGTTTGCCTTTCATGTAGAAGGTCGGTGGTTCAAATCCCGGCATCCCATATGGTCCCCTGAGCCTGCCAGGAGCGATATCTGAACATGGAACCAGGAGTAACCCCTGAGCACTGCTGGGTGTGACCCAAAAACCAAAACCAAAACAAAAACAAAAAAAGCCTTCTCTTAGGAGCCAGAGTGATAGCACAGTGGGAAGAGTGTTTGCCGACCCAACCCATATGGATCCCTGAATCTGCCAGGAATAAGTTCTGAGTGCAAAGCCAAGAGTGACCCCTGAGCACAGGTGTGGCCCCCAAACAAAACAAAACAAACAAAAAAGGTCTTCTCTGAGAATAATGAGGTAAGTTGTTAGCTGGGTGGATGCTATAACACAACACTTAGACCAAGTGGGAATAGGAACACTTTTTCTGTGAACAGGTTCCCTGTGTAGCTATAGAAACCTAGGTATGAAAGGCATAGCACTTGCCTCTAGGAATTTCAGTTTTATGGTTCATGGTGAATATAGATAGCTTAAATTACCTAAGGGAAGGATAAGGTTCAAGTTTATGATTTTTTTTTAATCAGGTCTGTTTCTATAAACAGAAGTGACCACAGGCAGGATTTAGGAGATTATATGTAGTGCCAGGGATCCAACTAGGAGGTTCACATGCAAAATAAGCATCTTGTATCCTACAAGATTCCTTAACTCCTGCACTACTATTTCTTACTCTTTGTACTATTCCTTAACTCCTGGACTATTCCTTACCCCATGTACTATTTCTTACTTCCTGTACTATCTTTCTCTGTAAAGTTCATACCTTACACTCAGGAAACTTGGTTTCAATTCCTAGTATCACAAATAGAAGTCAGAAGGAGAGAGGTACAGAATGACATTTATCATATGTGAGATATAAAGAAACATAGTAAGGGAATAACAATGGCCAAAGGGAACAGAACTTAAGAAATTTAAAACTGAACCTACCAAGAGCAGGATGGTGGGGGTGGCTGGGATGGGTCCTGCGATAATGATAGGAGAAGTAAAAGTGATGAAATATGGGGTTGGATGTAGTGTGAATGAAATCCTGTCATGAGCTGTAATAAAAGTCATAGTGCGGCAAGTAAAAATAAAATAAAATACGACCAGAGTCCTTTGTGGCTGTAGTGTAGTTGTGGCTGCCCGTGCAGAGTTGGCAGAGTGGCTGGGGAAGCCAGTATCTCCCCAAGGAATCACATTGGGCAATGTGGAACTGTACTGAGAACTGAACATTGTCCTCACACATTCAGGATGTGCTTGACACTGAGCCACATCTCTAGGCCAGAGTTTGATGAAACTAAAACAAAAGAACTGAAATAATCAGGGGAAGTGTGGTAGAAGATAAGAAAGGCGTCTTGGGGGCCCAAGAGATAATGTAGGGCATCATGTAGGGCACTTGCCTTTCTGTGGTTGAATCTTTGGTGCTGCATATAGTCCCCCAGCACTGTCAGGAGTGATTCCTTAGTACAACTCCCAAGATCTAAAAAAAAAAAAAAAAATCATTGTTCACTTTAAATAGGTGAATTGTTTGTATGAGTATATATCTCAATAAATCTTTTTGCAAAGGGTTTATTGAAAGATAGCTCAGTGGCTAAAGCAAGTGCATTACAAACATGAGGTTGTGAGTTCAGTCTCTAGGGCCACCATATATATTGAGCTATTGTGGAGCCCTGGGCTCTAAACAAGGAGGGACTTCATTTTGTAAAGAACCACATATTAAGCTTCCCTTTCTCAAGCCTAAATTTCCATTAACACTGCCCCAAGCTACCTGACCATACTAGTAGCCAATCATTTTAAAGATCATCCGAAACTAGAACCTCCTTATCCCCTCCCTATATTCATCCCTTCCATATATAAACTGGCTTGTGACATAGGTCATCCTCTGGGAGAAGACCCTGACTGGTCAATTTAGGGCTTGTAACTGATGGAATAAAGTTTTGTTTTTCTTTACTCCAATTGTGTGGTCTCGTCCTTTGGCTCTGCACTAACACTGTCCTTGCCAATCTTGACTGTGAAGTTGGAAAATAAGAGGCAGAAGCAGGAAACTAGAGGTAGGACTCTGACTCATTCCAAAACCTGGGCAAAGATGAACAGGTCTTAAATCACAGAACAAGTAAGCAAAAGCTATTAGGTTGTTTGAGCAAGAACCAGAGTCACAGAAACAATTAGTAAATTTCTATATGGAACTTATGGTAAATTGTACTAGTCACTGGCAAGTGTTAACTATATTAGCAATCATTATTTATGCTAGATAAAAAATGTTTCCCTAGAAATGATGTAGCCTGTATCTAGTCTTTTTTTTTAGAGAAAAATATGGAACGCTTTATGAATTTGCGTGTCATCCTTGCGCAGGGGCCATGCTAATCTTCTCTGTATCGTTCCAATTTTAGTATATGTGCTGCCGAAGCAAGCATCTGTATCTAGTCTTTAAAGCTCTTTGTGATTTATATTCATGGCACTCTACTTTGGTGATAGACAGGCTGAACCTGCATAATAAAACTGCATTGCTGGGGCCGGAGAGGTGGCGCAAGAGGTAAGGTGTCTGCCTTGCAAGCGCTAGCCAAGGAAGGACCATGGTTCGATCCCCCGACGTCCCATATGGTCCCCCCCCAAGCCAGGGACAATTTCTGAGTGCTTAGCCAGGTGTAACCCCTGAGCATAAAATGGGTGTGGCCCAAAAAAACAAAAAGCAAACAAACAAACAAAAAACAAAAACTGCATTGCCTTTGGAGGCCAGAACAATGGTACAGCAGATAGGGTGTTTGCCTTGCATGCAGCTGACCAGGGTTCCATCCCCAGCATCCCATATGGTCCCACAAGTCTGCAAGGAATAACTTCTGAGTGTAGAGCCAGGAGTAAGTAACCACTGAGTGCTCTTGGTATGGCCCAAAAGCCAAAAAGAAAACAAACAAACAAAACTATATTGCCAAGAACAACCAGTGTTGATGCGAATGTGGGGAAAAAGGAACTCTCATTCACTGCTAGTGGGGATGCCGATTGGTCCAGTCTTTTGTTGTTGTTATTGCTGTTTTTAGGGTCACACCCGACAGCACTCAGGGGTTCGTTACTCCTGGCTCTATGCTCAGAAATTGCTCCTGGCAGGCTCGGGGGACCATATGGGATGCCAGGATTCAAACCACCATCCTTTTGCATGCAAGGCAAATGCCTTACCTCCATGCTATCTCTCTGGCCCCAACTGGTTCAGTTTCTTGGAAAAAAAAATGGATACTCCTCAAAAACCTGGAAATTGAGAGCTCCCATATGCTTCAGCAATACCACTCTTAGGGACTCAAAAACACAATACAGACAAGACCTTTGCACTTTTATGTTCTTTGCAGCATTATTTACAATATCCAGAATCTGGAAACATCACTTCTCAGCCTTTTGGCTAAGATCAAGTGCAGAATCTGGAAACAACCAGGTACCCTAGAACAGGTGTGTGGTTAAGAAACTGGCGCGGGGCCGGGCGGTGGCGCTGGAGGTAAGGTGCCTGCCTTGCCTGTGCTAGCCTAGGACGGACCGCGGTTCGATCCCCCGGCGTCCCATATGGTCCCCCAAGAAGCCAGGAGCAATTTCTGAGCTCATAGCCAGGAGTAACCCCTGAGCGTCACAGGGTGTGGCCCAAAAACCAAAAAAAAAAAAAAAAAAGAAACTGGCGCAAAGCAGCTGATCCAGGACCAAAGGTGGTTGGTTCAAATCCCAGTGTCCCATATGGTCCCCCGTGCCTGTCAGGAGCTATATCTGAGCAGACAGCCAGGAGTAACCCCTGAGCACTGCCGGGTGTGGCCCAAAAACAAACAAACAAACAAAAAAAAAAAACATGAAAAAAGGAAGAAAAAAGAAAAGAAAGAATTTTAGGGCCCGGAGAGATAGCACAGCGGCGTTTGCCTTGCAAGCAGCCGATCCAGGACTAAAGGTGGTTGGTTCGAATCCCGGTTTCCCATATGGTCCCCCGTGCCTGCCAGGAGCTATTTCTGAGCAGACAGCCAGGAGTAACCCCTGAGCATCACCAGGTGTGGCCCAAAAACCAAAAAAAAAAAAAAGAAACTGGCGCATCTACACAATATAATACTATGCAGTTGTTAGGAAAAGTGAAGTAATAAAATTTTCTTATACATAGAAGGATATGGAGATTATTATACTGAATGAAATGAGTCAAAGGAAGAAAGTCTTACTTATCTATGGGATATAAGAAAAATAAAAGACACCATGGTAGGGGCTGGAGAGATAGCATTGGAGGTTGCATCACTGCAACCCCCAGAAAGCACTGCAGCCACAATTTGTGACAGTACCACAACTAATGCATGCAGCTCCCAGAAGCTGTGCAAGAAAAGGAAGTAGTGAAATCCTTGAGGCTGGAGAGAGAATACGGGAGGGAGGGCATTTGCCTTACCCTGGGTGGCTGACCTGGATCTGATCACTGGTATCTGATATGGTTCCCTGATCCTTCCAGAATGATTCCTCAGCATAGAGGCAGGAATAACTCCTGAGCAACATTAGGTGTGACCCAAACAAACAAACAAACAAAAAAAAAAACAACAATAAAAAGTAAAAGCCGGGCTGGAGAGATAGCATAGAGGTAGAACATTTGCTTTGCATGCAGAAAGACGGTTGTTCAAATCCTGGCATCTCATATCCCAAATCAGCTGCCAGGAGCTATTTCTGAGCGTAGAGCCAGAAGTAACCCCTGAGTGATGCCAGGTGTGCCCCCCCCCCAAAGTAAAAGCCTCAAGGGGGCTGAGGAATAGGATAGGGAGTGCCAATGACTATGATGGTAGCATGTGTTCAGCCAGAAGGAGGAGGTGATGCTGAAAGTGTTGTGTATAAAATCCTATCAGCAACAGTACAGCAAACATAAAAAGCATACATACATATAAAAAAGCATGCATACATATATAGTAATAATATATAATACCTATTACATATATAATAATATATTAACAATAGTATATGTATAACAAAAGTGCCTCTTCAACCCTCTACACTCCTATGTTCATTGTAGCACTATTTACAATAGTCAGAAGAATCTGGAAGCAAACTAGATTCCTCTCAACAGATGAGTGGCTAAAGAAACTGTGGTATATCTATGCAATGGAATACTATGCAGCTGTTAGAAACAAAATGAAGTTATGAAATATGGATGAAAATGGAGAGTATTTGGGGGGGTTGGACCACACCCAGCAGGGATTACTCCTGCTCTGTACATAGAAATCACTCCTGGCAGGCTTGGAGGACCACATTGGATGCTGGAGATCCAACACCAGTCAGCCATGTGGATGGCAAATGCCTACCCACTGTGCTATGACTCCAGATCCAGTACATGGAGAGTATTATGCTCAGTAAAATGAGTTAGAGGGAAAGGGATAAACAAAATGATTTCACTTATCTGTAAGATATAAAAAAATAGGGCCCGGAGAGATAGCACAGCAGCGTTTGCCTTGCAAGCAGCCGATCCAGGACCAAAGGTGGTTGGTTCGAATCCTGGTGTCCCATATGGTCCCCCGTGCCTGCCAGGAGCTATTTCTGAGGAGTAAGCCCTGAGCACTGCTGGGTGTGGCCCAAAAACCAAAAAAAAAAAAAAAAAAAGATATAAGAAAATAAAAGACAGGCCCGGAGAGATAGCACAGGGGCGTTTGCCTTGCAAGCAACCGATCATGAACATAAGGTGGTTGGTTCTAATCCCAGTGTTCCATATGGTCCCCCGTGCCTACCAGGAGCTGTTTCTGAGCAGACAGCCAGGAGTAACCCCTGAGCATCGCCGGGTGTGACCCAAAAAAAAAAAAAAAAAAGAAGAAAATAAAAGACAGTGTGGGGATGATATCCAGAGAAAATAGAGATGAGGATTAAGAGGACCAGTCCTTGGTAGAAAGCTTGCTACAAAGAGCGGAGAGTTCAGTTAGAATAGAGAAAGGTTTAACATAAAAGGGACGTTCATGGCACCCATTTATTTATTTATTTATTTTTGTTTTTTTGGGCCACACCCAGCAGTGCTCAGGGCTTACTCCTGGCTGTCTGCTCAGAAACAGCTCCTGGCAGGCACGGGGGACTATATGGGACACTGGGATTCGAACCAACCACCTTAGGTCCTGGATCGGCTGCTTGCAAGGCAAACACCGCTGTGCTATCTCTCCGGCCCCCGGCACCCCTTTATTAGCAGTAGTGAAAACCACAATGTCAAAGAAAGGAGGAGAGAGATGGAGAGAAGGATAGAAAGATGAAGAGAGATGGAGAGAAGAGGAGAGAGAGAGAGTGAGAGAGAAGTGAGAGAAGTAAAATGCCTGTTCTAGAGGCAAGGGGGAGGGAAGAGGTCATCAGGAAGGGCAAGAGGGAAACTTTTGACCTTGTGGCAGAAATTCGCACAGGTGAAGGTTATTATACATTGTATGACTGTAACTCAATCATGAACAACTTTATCTGTGGGGGGGGGGGGAACTGGAGCATGAGCAACCTTGTAACCATGGTGTCTAAATAAAAAAAAAAATACTGCACTACAACAACAAACAAAAGTGTCTCCCTCCTAGAGGAAAAAGGTGAAAGTGGGACAAGAGGGGGGAGGGAGCTTAGGGGAGGGAAGTGGACACTGATGAAGGGATCTGTGTGGAAATATTGTATGCATGAAGCCCAATCGTCAATAACTTAGTAAGTCTGCCCTGGCAAGCAGACAACTAAGAACATGTTCACAACTAAGAACTAAGTTATCATAACAGCAGCAAAGTGGGGGGAGGAATGTTTTGGAAAAAAAAAAAAAAGATGCTGGGGCCAGATAGCACAGTGATAGGGTATTTGCCTTGCATATGGGTGACCTGGGACAGACCTGGATTTGATTCCTAGAATCCCATATAGTCCCCTAGCCTGCCAGGAGCGATTTCTGAGTGCAGAGCCAAAAGTAACCTCTGAGAGCAGCTGGGTGTGACCCCAAAACAAACAAACAAACAAAAAACAACAAAAAAGGAAGATGCAAAGAAATGTTTTCTTCTGTCCTTTCACCTTTGTACAAGGACTACCTTATTTATTTTCCCAGAAGCACCACGCTGGTGGTGCATACATATATACAAAATTTTCCCTCATCCTCTTTGCACTTATGTTTGCTTGTTTGTGAGACATATTTGGCCATATTTGGGAGTTACTACTAGTCTGGTTCCCAAGGGTCACTCTCAGAGTTTATAGGGCAGGTATTATGTAGTTCTGGGGATCAAACCTGATATTCTAGGGCCCGGAGAGATAGCACAGCGGCGTTTGCCTTGAAAACAGTCGATCCAGGACGAAAGGTGGTTGGTTCGATCCCGGTGTTCCATATGGTCCCCCGTTCCTGCCAGGAGCTATTTCTGAGCAGACAGCCAGGAATAACCTCTGAGCACTGCTGGGTGTGGCCCAAAACAAAAACAAAAACAAACAAACAAAAAAACCAACCTGATATTCTTTTTTTTTTTAATTTTTTTATTTTAAATTATGAGAACAAAAGATGCAAAGAAAGAGGACAAGGTAAAGTTACAGTGGAAGGACAATCACCCGTAACATAATTCTCAGAAGAAGTCCCCATGGTGATATCTTAACTTTGAACTTTCAGCCAAAGAAAGTTAAGATAAAATAAAACAGAATCCATGTGAGATTATTTTGTCCCTCGAGTCCCCAGATTGTAGCACATTATAATATTTCTTAACAGCACACAAAGCAATCTAAAGCCATCAAACTTACGTAACTCCTTAAACATTAGAGGCATAGTATTTTTTACATTTCCATGTACATGAATATTAGCTTAAGTTAACCTCAAATTTTAAGTGGGTGCGTTTTAAGGATTAGAGTCAAAGGAGCCCAGTAAAAACGTTGATAGAGTGGCAATTGTTGTTTGCATAGGCCCACCAAAATATGAGAGGCATGAAAAGGAATAACCTTGGCCTAAATACAAAGAGATCCTACCCCTGAAGTTTCCTGGCATAAGACCAGCTCTAGGCTTCGGGCAAGTTATCGTCCGATCCAAGACATTGTCCGTAGTGCCAACACACTTTTTACACAGTCTCTGTTGTTGATATCATGTTTCTGTATTAAAGATTCTGGAATCTGCATGTCCTACATTGAAGTCATGATGTGGAGTGTCTTCTCGTTTCACCTCACCATGAAAGGGCAATGCAAGAAGCCCTTTCCTGTAAGCAGGTTGTTGTTGTTAAGTCTTCTCAGTGTTAAGGGAAGTCTCTTTTGAGCAGGACGATGTCTGAGCAGTGGTAGGGTCTTCCGTGGTAGAGGATTGCTTCCAGGTGATGTTATAGACAAACCTCACAATTAAGGGGCAATACAGCAAGCCCTGTCCAGTAAGCAGGTCATTGTTCTTATTGTCTTCTCAGTGTTAAGGGGTGTTTCTTTTGAGTAGATAGATGTCAGAGCAGCTGTAGGGTCTTCCCTGGTACAGGAATGCCACCAGGTGATGTTATATACAACCTTGGATGTTTTGTAAATGTCTTCTGTAGATCAAGGGGTGAATGGAGAATGCCCATTCTTCTGAGGCCTGTGCCTGGTCTTTATGTCAATGTTCAGGGTGTAAGGTCTCATTGCACTACAAGATTTGTGTGTTCCCATCTCTATTAGATAAGAACTTATTGGTATGTATAGTATTTTCCCATTTTAGTGTGCTTAAGCAAACAAGAAATAAAGCCACGTGGTGCTATCAGATATATGGGGGCGTAAGAATATTTCCAACAAGACCCATGACTTGGTTCAAACATAAGTATTAAACTGAGGGATTCTTTCACACCAAATTCCATATTAAGCAGTTCACAAAGAGAAGATAAAAAACATGGGGGGGGGGGGAATCGTCACTGTATAAGAAAATATTCAGGGGCCGGAGAGATAGCATGGAGGTAAGGCGTTTGCCTTTCATGCAGAAGGTCATCGGTTCGAATCCCGGCGTCCCATATGGTCCCCCCGTGCCTGCCAGGAGCAATTTCTGAGCATGGAGCCAGGAATAACCCCTGAGCACTGCCGGGTGTGACCCAAAAACCACAAAAAAAAAGAAAAAAAAAAAAGAAAAGAAAATATTCAGCAAAAGTTTATAGACGTCAGAGAAAACACCCATAAAATGTTGAAAACATATAAGTGTCTTTTTTATGCCTTTTAAAATAGTTGGGTGGTTGTTAACTCCAGGGCACCACTTTGGTCTGTGACTTAGGACTCTACCATACTTAAGTTAGAAAGGGTAAATGAGGAGTAATGATGATAGGAATTAAAGAAGTTAAAGAGAAATATGAACTTATGAAGGGGTATGCAAAAGGGCAGAGTACAAAATGGACATTCTGCATACATAAAAACATAATTCAATGATAGTGAGTACTATTAATGTTTCTTGTGTGAGTACTATTAATGTAATCGCCCCCGAGCGATTCTGAAAATATAGACTGGACAGAGATTACCAGTGATTTCAAGAAGCTGGGAGGCCAGAAGTTCAGAGCCCCACCCAGACCCTCCCTAAGGAGCTGAATGGATAATGGGGGAAGGCCTAGGGTACCTTCAAGCTCCACCAAGGGACCCAACTCATCGGCTTGCCCAGGCATGTGGCCCGGGAAAGCCCTGGAGATCTGGAGCAAGGCGGTAGAGGGGTGCTGGGGTTACCCAAGTCCCGCACCCCCACTAGGCCTGGTCAAGCAGACCTCCGGCATGGCAGGGGCCTGCCAAACCTCCTCCTGCTAGACTCCCCAACCTGATATTCTAGCATGCAAAGTGTACACTCCCACCCTTTGAGCCATCTTCCCAGCCCTCATCCTTTTTAATTTGTATTAGTTTTGATCTTTTGGTTTTGGGGCCACACCTGGTGATGCTCAGGGGTTACTCCTGGCTCTTCAGGAATTACTCCTGGCAGTGCTTGGGGAGCCATATGGTTTCTTTCTTTCTTTCTTTCTTTTTTTTTTTTTTTTTTTTTTGGTTTTTGGGTCACACCCGGCGGTGCTAAGGGGTTACTGCTGGCTGTCTGCTCAGAAATAGCTCCTGGCAGGCATGGGGGACCATATGGGACACCGGGATTCGAACCAACTACCTTTGGTCCTAGATCGGCTGCTTGCAAGGCAAACACCGCTGTGCTATTTCTCCAGGCCCGGGGAGCCATATGGGATGCCAGAGATTTAACCAAAGTTGGTCACATGCAAGTCAAATGCCCTACTCACTATGCTATCACTCTGGTCCCACATTTGGTTTTTGGGCCACTCAGTACTCAGGGCTTACTCTTGGCAAGCTGGTGGAACCATATGGGATGCAGGGGATTGAACTCTATCCACAGTACTATCTCTCTGGCCCCATTATCCTCTTTTATATAAATATTTTTTAAATTTTTATTTTATAAAACAAGTGTGATCAACAGAATCCTTTATAATTGTCCTTATTCCCTTTAATACAAAATTCTGGAGCAGAGTTATAAAATAATTAGGGGTTCTCAGGCCAGAGATAGTACAGAAATTTGTCTTGCACACAGCCAACTCCAGTTTGATCCTTAGAACCATATATGTTCCCTTGCATTCCACCAGGAGTGACCTCTGAGCAGTGCTAAACCAAAAATACCCCACAAAAGCAGACATCTTGAAGGCCAAAAAGTTAGTACAGTGGGTATTGGGCTTGCCTTGGATATAGTCAATTTATGTTCAGTCTCAGCCACCACACTAGGTCCTCTGAGCACTGCTAAGAGTGATGATCCTTGAGCATGGAGCCAGGAGTAATCCCTGAGTACCACTGGGTATTGGTCTAAGCATGGTCCAAGGTCCATGGATCCCTGCTTCCTCAAAAGAATAAAGCACCATTATAGAGATCTTGGATCTGTGACCTTGTGGTCATTGAAAGAGGCCCAGAGCTGTAAATTGTGTTATCAGGTGGAACAAAGTTGGAGCTGTATTGGAGTAAAGTTTTGAGGAGGGTGAATCAAATCAAAGACAACAAAGAAGCTGAAGGTTTATTTTAACACTAAACATCCTTGGTCTCTTACTACCATAAAATGTGACCCATAGGAGTCGGAGTGATGGCACAGCGGTGGGACATTTGCCTTCTACACAGCCAATCCGGGACGGGCCCTGGGTTCAATTCCCTGAAATCCATGTAGTCCCCCAAGCCTGCTAGGAACAATTTCTGGGCACAGAGCCAGGAGTAATTCGAGTGCTGCAGGGTGTGGCCCAAAAAACAAAACAAACAACAAAAAAAAAAAGTGACCCATACATCAGTTTGTCTAGAACTTTCCTGATTTTTTTTTTTTTTTGGTTTTTGGGTCACACCCAGTGACACTCAGGGGTTACTCCTGGCTATGTGCTCAGAAGTCACTCCTGGCTTGCGGGGACCATATGGGACGCCGGGGATCGAGGGGGATCCAACCAAGGTCTGTCCTAGGCTAGTGCTGGCAAGGCAGACACCTTACCTCTAATGCCACCGCACAGGCCCCAACTTTTCTGATTTTAAAGCAGAAAATTACTTGGTCTCAAAATTATTAAATCATTCCATTGAGTTACCTGAATTACCCCCAGGAGACATTTCATTTTATTTTGTTTTTGTTTGACTTAATAAGTTCTGCCAAACTGAGGTGATTTAAGTCTGAAGAACAAAGCAGGCATGCCCGTAAGATTAATGGAGACATTTATTAAGGGGCATTTACATACAATGGACATGTACTAGAGATGATGAACAAACTTTGATCTGAGAGAAGGCTCAAACCCAGCCACCATGTATAGTCTTACATTCCACCAAAAGGTACCTTAGTTTAATGCCTAATCGATAAGATGTATAAGAAAGCTGATGAGGCCAGAGAGATAGCACAGTGGTAGGACTTTTGCCTTGCAAGTAGTCAAGCTAGGATGGTGGTTTGAATCCCAGAATCCCCTATGGTCCCCTGTGCCTGCTAGGAGCGGTTTTTGAGCTCAGAGCCAGGAGTAATCCCTGAGCGCTACAAGTGTGACCCAAAAACCAACCCCCATCCCAAAAAAAGGGAAAGAAAGCTGATGGGAGCCGCAGAAATGTGTCATATGCTCCTTTGTTTTATTAAGATTAATGATTTTTGCTTGTTGTTTCACGAATATATATATGATTTGGAAACATAATTACAATACTGACTTCATTCCTGGAACAGGGTTACCATTGGCCAAAGAGGTAAGCAAGATGGTGCTCGTTAAAAGAAAATAGGCACTTTCCTGCACACTCTTGTAAGAAAAGAGGTTTGATGTTTTTTGGTTTGGTTTGGTTTTGGTTTTGGTGGGGGATCATAGCCATCCATGCTCAAGGCTTAGTCCTTGGTGCTCAGATCTGGTGTGGTGCCAGGGTTTGAGTATGAATTAGCTTCAGGTGAGACAAGCACATTCCCTGCTGTATTTCACTGCAAGAGAGATTTGATTTGTTCTCGAATCTTCCAGAGTGAAAAACAGGATGTAGAGAACTACTCACTGCAGTCTTTACTTTTGTTTTCATCTTCAGTGTCAATGATATAAACAGCATAATGTAATTTTTCCTTTTCTTTCTTTCTCTCTTCTTCTTCTTCCTTCCTTTCTTCCTTCCTTCCTCCCTCCCTCTCTCCCTGTAGTGGGCACACTTGGCAATGTTCAGACTTACTCCTGGCTCTGCACTCAGGAATTACTCCTGGTGGTATGGAATGCTGAGACTTGAACCTAGGTTGACTGGATGCAAGGTGAGCACTATCTCTCCAGATCCAACATACCATATTTTCTTTAGGTTCCATTTCTCTCTCTCTTTCTTTCTTTCTTTCTTCTTTCTTTCTTTCTTTCTTTCTTTCTTTCTTTCTTTCTTTCTTTCTTTCTTTCTTTCTTTCTTTCTTTCTTTCTTTCTTTCTTTCTTTCTTTCTTTCTTTCTTTCTTTCTTTCTTTCTTTCTTTCTTTCTTTCTTTCTTTCTTTCTTTCTTTCTTTCTTTCTTTCTTTCTTTCTTTCTTTCCTTTCTTTCTTTCTTTCTTTCTTTCTTTCTTTCTTTCTTTCTTTCTTTCTTTCTTTCTTTCTTTCTTTCTTTCTTTCTCTCTCCCTCTCTTTCTCTTCTCCTTCTTTCTTTCTTTCTTTCTTTCTTTCTTTCTTTCTTTCTTTCTTTCTTTCTTTCTTTCTTTCTTTCTTTCTTTCTTTCTTTCTTTCTTTCTTTTTCTTTCTTTCTCTCTCTCTCTCTTCCTTCCTCCCTCCCTCCCTCTTTCTTTCTTTCTTTCTTTCTTTCTTTCTTTCTTTCTTTCTTTCTTTCTTTGTTTCTTTCTTTCTTTTCTTTCTTTCTTTCTTTCTTTCTTTCTTTCTTTCTTTGTTTGTTTCTTTCTTTCTTTCTTTTTTATTTTTTATTTTATTATTATTTTTTTGTGGTTTTTGGGTCACACCCAGCAGTGTTCAGGGTTTTTTTCTGGCTCCGTGCTCAGAAATTGCTCCTGGCAGGCACGGGGGACTATATGGGACACCAGGATTCAAACCAATGTCCTTCTGCATGAAAGGTAAATGCCTTACCTCCATGCTATCTCTCCGGCCCTCCATTTCTCTCTTGTACTGAATTTTCTATATGCTTTTTGGTTTCAGGTGCAGGTCTTGAGTTCCAAACCTTTCAGCTCTTTCCTACACCTTCCAAGGTCTTTGTTCCCTCAACCTCCTGACTACAGTTGAAGTTCATATGTTGAACTTGAGACATTCACCCCATTTACGTTTTACCTTCCTTTGCTGGTACCTCCTCAGACAGTTGGACTTGAGTAACTTATCCCCCACCCTCCACCCCCATTCCACCTTTTTAAAGGATCATACTCAGTGTCAAGCTTTGAGATAGAGCAAGAGGTTTGGGACTTTGCTTCACCAGTTTCAACTAATCATAACTGAAGTTACCTTTAGTTCAGATTTGGAAGGCTTTGAACCTAAAACATTAAGTAGAGAAAGAACTCACTCCTTGCATTTCTGCCATATGTGCTTGAGGGTCTGTGTTTATGATGACTAACTTCCTGTTCACAAGTTGTCTTTGCTGAGTTTCTTCAGTTCATCGGCTTAGGCGTCTCTGCTGAAGCTGACCTTCCTGTCTGATTCATCTAGTTGATGCTGCAATTTCTCCTGTTTCTTCTGTGGCACTTTTCTTTTACAGTTGTGTCAACAGGCTTTGTACCCCCCAACAGACAGAGGCTGCTCACAAGTACAGAGAAGGGCTAGCAGAAAAATCAGCTTCCTTAGGAATACTCATGGTTTTAAATCCATCTTGGGTCTTTTATAAGTGTGGGGCACCTCTCCCATACTGTCCCAAGAAATCATAGCTGGACTTTCATGGCCTGTTATCCCACCTATAACATGTCAGAATGGTCCCTGTAGGCATCATCCTTTCTAAATGTTCTTTCTTATTGCCCATCCTAGAATTAGAGTCTCCATCATCGTCTCTGCTGCCTATTATTATAGCTACCCTAGTCCTGTGTGGGCCATCAAGTCACTGTACCCACAAAGCTGGTTTAGGTCTTATGTGCATTTTGTACGTAAAATTAACATATATGGAACTGGGGACAATGTACACTAGGCCCATGCCTGGTGCTTGCCAGGCATGTAACCAACCCAGGTTTGCACTACAGATGGTCCTCCTGAGCTGTGCCAGGATGATCCCTGAGCAATCAGAAGTAAGCCCTCCTCTATGCCCCAATCACTGCAGCCTCAGCTGCTTGTGGGCTCTTTAGCCTGAGGGAGGAGGAAAAAAAAAAAAAAAACCCAGAAAAAGCAGAAGTAAGTTCTGAACAGTGCTGCTCATGTCCCCAAAAATAAACAAATCAAACGAGAGAGAGAAAAATCAACATAATAAACTTAAGATGTTCATAAAGTTACTAATTTAACTTCTTGAGGAATAGTTTTGGTTTTGTTCTATGCCCAAGTCTCATATTGGTCCCTTGCTGACTCCATGTATACCATAGGTCCACACTGGTTCCTTACTGGTTCTTTCTCGACTATCCCTTTGCTTTATTTGTTTGTTTTGAGGCCACACCTGGCAGCACTCAGGCTTTACTCCTGGCTCTGTATTAAAGAATCACTCCTGGCAAGCTTGGGGGATAATACAGGATGCTGGGAATTGAACCCAGGTCACTGTGTGCAAGACAAACACCCTACCTGCTGTGCTATCGCTCCAGCCCTAACCACTGTCACTCTGGTCTGTCACTGTTCTTCTGTAGCATGTTTCTCAAGGTCTGGAGTCCCATGGCTATGGGGTCTGTATTTCGTTTGTTTTAAGGCCACCTGAGTAAGAATGTTGCTTTCCTGCCCTCTACCCAGGCATAGCGCAGGGGTCAAAGAGAAAGTTGCCAGACCTTCGCTCTTTTATGCTACTCTTACCAACTCTTAGCCACTTCCACTCTCTATTTGCCTGACTACCACTCATGTGTGAGAGATTAAAAATAACTTGACTATATTACCTGGTGCAGACAATTTTTAAAGTTGTCTGTGGTAGGGCAGGCCCTCCTGTCTATAACTTTCTCTGACCAAAAGATAGATTTTTTCCTTAAGAGTCAAAGTAATACTACAGCAGATAGCCTTGCAAGTGTCTGACCTGATTTGATTCCCAATAGTCATATGATTCCTGAGCACTGCTAGGAGCAATCCCTGAACATAAGGCTGGGGCACCAGTAGTTTTTTGGGAAAAAAATACAAATGAAAAACAAACAAACAAACAAACAAACAAAAAACCTACCCTGAATATGCCTGTCTTAATCATCATGTGATCAGTAATGTTCTTTCATTCTCTTATTATTAGAGAAACTCATGAGACTAGACAAGGAAACCAAATTCATATTCTCAAATACAACAATACTCAGATAATTCAATCTCTGTTCAGTTCACAATAAACAAACTGCACTGATAGTTAATCCTCTAAAGCAGGGGTCCTCAAACTTTTTAAACAGGGGGCCATTTCACTGTCCCTCAGACCATTGGAGGGTCTGACTATAGTAAAAACAAAACTTATGAACGAATTCTTATGCACACTGCATATATCTTATTTTGCAATGAAGAAACAAAACAGATACAAATACAATATGTGGCACGTGGGCCATAGTTTGAGTACCACTGCTCTAAAGAATTTTTTTTGGGGGGTGACCATAAGTAGAGGTGCTCAGGGCTTACTCCTGACTCTGTGCTCAGGGATTGCTCTTGCTGGGCTTGGAGGACCCTATGGAGTGCTGGGGATCAAACTTGGGTGGGCTGCAAGCAAGGCAAACACCTTTTTTTTGTTTTTGTTTTTTGGGCCACACCCGTTTGATGTTTAGGGGTTACTCCTGGTTAAGCGCTCAGAAGTTGCCCCTGACTTGGGGGGGACCATATGGGACGCCGGGGGATCGAACTGTGGTCCTTCCTTGGCTAGCACTTGCAAGGCAGACACCTTACCTCTAGCGCCACCTCGCCGGCCCCAAGGCAAACACCTTATCCACTGTACTATTGTCCTGGCTCCAAGAATTGTTTGAGGTGGGGACTCAGGAGAGGCTAGGACCCCATCTTTCAGTGCTCAGTAGTTATTTCCTAGCTTTACTCTAGGTAAAAGAATTCAACTGAAGTTGACTATAAGCAAGGCAAGCATTTGTAATCTCTCTGGTCCTGAGTCTTCAGGTACATTAAAGGGCAGGTTTCCTAAAAAAGCAATGTAGAATGTGATTTGGGAAGACCATGGTCAGTTTTGGGTTACTGAGACACCTGTGAAATAACAAGCAGAACTGAATTGTTAATGGGAAGAGTCTCAGACTGTCCTCTCATTA
This sequence comes from Suncus etruscus, assembly GCF_024139225.1. Taxonomy (NCBI): domain Eukaryota; kingdom Metazoa; phylum Chordata; class Mammalia; order Eulipotyphla; family Soricidae; genus Suncus; species Suncus etruscus. The sequence goes on along the minus strand of NC_064859.1, from coordinate 53,919,207 downwards.
CTGTGTCAGTGGCTGAAACTTCTCCTTCCAAGTGGTTCCTCAATTCAGCTGACTGGTATGGGACATATGATCATCTGACACTAGCATTGATCCTCTGTAAGAAAGTCTCTTGAGAAAATAGTTTTGTTTTGTTTTGGAGCCACACCACAAATGCTTAGGGCATATCCTGGCTTTGCACATAGGAATTACTCCTGGGGGTGCTACAGGGATTTTATGTGGTGCTGAGAATTGAATCAGGATCAGCCCCATGCAAGGCAAATATCCTGCCCACTGTACCATCTCTCTAGTCTGACAAAGTTTCTCTTCTTATTCTCCTTTTTCATTGGGACTATCATGTTGAGAGAGGGACACAAATATGCCTCTGTGTGACTATAAAATCTCTCTCTCTAGTACTCTTTGCATAAAATCAACTTTACCATATTCAGAAAATATTTGCAAAACAGATATCCGAGGAAGAAATGTTATTCAAGATATATAAAAGAACTCCTAAAACTCAGCAATATGAAAATTAAGAGCTCAAAGAATGGGCAAAATGTCTGAACAGATATCTCACCAAAGATATACACGGGTGACTGGAGTTAGGGATCAGGCCACATGCCTTGCATGATGCCTACCTGGCTTTGATCTCTGGCATTCCCCTGCTAGACTTAATTCCTGAGTGCAGAGCCAGGAGTAAGCCTGAGCATCTCCAGGTGTGGCCCAAAATTAAATATAATAAAAAGGATATGCATGGTCAGGCCTGCAAATGACCCATTAAATCCCCAGCACTATGTGGACTCATGGAAGCAACTCCTAAGCACAAATCTGGTAATAACAACCTCCTCAACCCCTGCTTCTAGGTGTAATCCCCCAAACCACTGCCTAAAATTGTATACAGAGGCTGGAGAGATAGCACGGCGGTAGGGCTTTAGATTTGCTCACAGCCATTCTCAGGACGAACCTGGGTTCAATTTCCAGCATCCCATATGGTCCCCCAGTCTGCCAGGAGCGATTTCTGAGCACAGAGCCAGGAGGAACCCCTGAGCGTTGCTGGGTGTGACCCAAAAACAACAACAAAAACAAAAACAAAAGTCATGGTCTGTAAATAATTGTGTGACCTTCGACAAATTACGTAAGGGCGCTATTTCCTTCCCTTTGGGGAAGAGGGGGCGTGTCAGGTCGTCGGGATGATCTGCAGATTCTAGCTTCTCGAGCACCAAGGTAGTGATGCTCAGAATTCCTCAACCCGCCTTACCCCCTTCCAGGACTAGGAACCGCACCTATGTTTCTTTTTGCTTTTTGTTTTGGGGCCACACCCGACAGCGCTCAGGGGTTACTCCTGGCTCTATGCTCAGAAATTGCTCCCGGCAGGCTCGGGGGACCATGTGGGATCCCGGGATTCGAACCACCGACCTTCTGCATTGCAAGGCAAACAAACGCCCTATCCATGCTATCTCTCCGGCCCCCGCACCTAAGTCTTATAAGGCGGAAACTTTCCCCCCAGCACGCTTCTTTGGTGCCTTTCCAAACACACCAGTCCCTTTAAGAACAAGGCCTCCTCCCCGCCACCAGGGACTCGCCTCCCACTCTTTCCCTTTCCACATGGGACTGTCTCCATCTTCTCAGTGAGAATCAGCCACGTAGTCAGGGCCGCTTCCAACCAATCCCGAAGCAGCTCTAGGAAAGCATTTTGAGTGGCATTCGTCTCCACCAATGAACTGCACGCTTTCTCTAAGCGCCTCGCCTAAGGTGGCGAAGCCAACTTCCGCCACGACCCATCTACCCGGGATAAAGATTTTTTTTTGTCCCGGAACTCCGAAACTGACCAATCAGAAAACACAACCAGAGAGGAACATTTCTGATTGGTCATCCAATGCGGAAGAAGGCGGGGACCTCTGGGCGCCATGCTACGATTTGATTGGTTCGTTTTCTGTTGACAACCTGAGCAGGCTCTTGTCATCCAATCGAAACAGCCCGGGTCGGAAGAGTGGCAGCGCCGGCAGCCAATCGGAAAGCAGAGGCGCGGAAAGTTTGCTAAATGGGCGATGTCCGATGAGAGACTGTCACTTCGGGTGGCTTTGGTGGAGGCCGGGCTGAGTTAAGACGTGGCCCGGGGAAGTGCAGCCATCGGGGAAGCGCCGGGGTCTGGTCGAAGGCACCACCGAGGGTGGAGACGGGGAGAAGCGGGCGCCGGCAGCTGTGCACACACCTCCATGCGCGCTCGCAGGGCGGCGGGCCGCTGATGGAGCGCGCCAGCCGCGCCGGGCCGCTCGCGCGGGCTCTGCTGCGGTTGCTGCTGCTGCTGCTGCTGGGGCTCCTGGGGACGATCGCGGCCGCCAGGCGCGCCTCCGAGCTCCTGCCCCCCCGAGCCGAGGCGGCTTTCGGGCTGGGGGCTGCGGCCGCCCCCACCTCGGCCAATGCTGCGGCCGTGACGACGGCGGCCGAGGTGACCGTGGAGGACGCCGAGGCCTTGCCGGCTGCACCGGGCGCCGAGCAGGACCCGCAGCCCCAAGACGAGGCCGAGCTGCGGCCACGCGGCAGGTGGGTGAGCGCGGGGAGGCTGAACCCCCGGACTCAGAGGGGTTTGTGCACGCTGGGAAGAGCATTGGGGGTTCCCCAGGTCTCCCCGATCTCTGCGGCCTCTGGCTGGTTGATTGCACGAGGTCCTCCTTTCCATCCCCCGAGCTTCGCTGGGCTCCTGAACCCCACAAAGCTGCAGCATCCCTCACAGGTGTCTGGGGTCTGCTTGGAGGATGGAGTGCAGAGGTGGCAAAGAAAAGTCACTTTCCCTCTTTTCATTGTTTTTTTGATTCAATGCTTTCTTCCATTTCAAAAGCTTCATTCGAGCCCCGAGGAAATCAGCGTGTCCCCCCATACACACCCCCATTTAATTGTTCTCATAAATCGTCCTACCATAAATCTCTCTGCCAGTGTAACAGCTGTTGGGGGGCAAGGACTTTACAAAGATTTTTCTGCACGCTCTTGCATTCCCTTGAGCAAAACCTCGTAGTGGTCTGGAGTCAGTGACATAGAGTATCTCTCACTGACTGAGCTCTGCCTAATACTGGCTTCAGGAATAGGGGCATGCACGGGCAACTCGCACAGTTGGCAGGCCCCACCCTGGTTAACTGACTATCTCTGCCTCCGAATCTGGACTTGGAAAGTTTGACAGGCACTCCAGATCATTCTGTTTTGTTTTGTTTTGTTTTGTTTTGTTTTTTATTTGTTTCAGGGCACTTCTGGCTCTGTACTCAGGGTTTCACTCCTAGTGAGGTTTTTGGGGGAACATATGGGATGTCTGGGCTCGAACCCGGGCCTGTCTCATGTAAGGCAAACACCCTACTTGCTGTACTATTATCTGTGGCCCCAATCAGATAATTTTTGAACACCAGACTTAAAGAGCAATGTGTCAGTTATTTGTAGGATTTATTATATGAATTTTTAATTTAGGTTTGTCTTAGTTGCATAAGAGTCCTTAAATGACACCTTAACTATCTTTTAAAGCCCTTTTCCAAGACTGGACCCAAATGTAGGGCATTGTAATGATGAAATATTGTGCAGACAGTTCATCTTAACACACTCCTGAAGAAGTGATGCCCCATGTAATGGATAAAGGGAGCTGTGGGTAAACTAAATCTGGAAGAACAGTCTAAACCGGAAAGTATTGAAAATTTACAATGTAGAAGTTAGTAGATAAAAAAAATAACTTAGTAGATCATAAATTAGATTTATTTGGTTTTGAGCTCACACCCAGCAGTGCTTTGTGCCCAGGGGTCACTGCTGATGATTTTTGGGGGACTATAGTCTACGTCTGGGATTGAGTCAGGATTAAATCCACACAAGGCAAGGACGGGCCTTACCCCCTGTATTATCTCACTTGGTCCTAGATTTAAGTTTTGTTTGAACATCAGAATTCTGATCTCTATACCTAGAACCCTAAGTTCTAAAATTGTCAAGGCACAATTTTTCACGCATTCTCAAATATTTGTGTGTAGGGGCCAGGGCGGTGATGCAAGTAGTAGGACGTTTGCCTTGCACGCACTGACTTAGGACAGACCGCTGTTCAATCCCCCAGCATCCTATATGGTCCCCCAAGCCAGGAGTAATTTCTGAGCGCTGAGCCAGGAATAATCCCTGAGCGTCACCGGGTGTGGCCCAAAAACAAACCAAAAAAATTGTGTGTAGATTCTTTTTCATTTCTTTGGTGTTTGGGCCACTCCCATAAGTGCTCAGGGTTTACTCCTGGCTCTGGCTCTGGAATCACTCCTGGAATCATTCCTAAGGCTGCCGGGGACCATATGGGAGGCTGGGGATTGAAACCATGTGGGCAATACAAGTGTCCTACCCACTGCTCCAGCCCCTTGTGTGTAGCTTCTTTTTCCTAAGTGGCAAGTATTTGATCAATATTTTTGTTTGTTTTTGCTGGTTTTCCTGGAGGTAAGATTTTTTTTTTTTTTTTTTGCTGACAAGTACAAATTCATGCAGCTGTTAGTGCTGACAGTCACATCCCCAGAAGTCCGATATGTAGGATAGGTCGATAGTTCCAGTTTTCCTGGAGGAACAGATAATCTAACACTGAGAGGATTCCATGAGATTCAGAGTAGAGCAGAAGTTGTGCAAATTAGGTGTCATTGGTGTTACAAGGTTTTTGTAGGGACAGGGAATTGGCTTAGTGGTAAAGTACTGTCTTGCATGTGTGTTCAACCCTGATACCATGGGAAAACAAAACAAAACAAAACAACTTCTTCCCCCTGAAGGTTTTTGTGGTATTCAGTGGTTGGGGTGAAGAAAACAAGAAGGTAAGATAAGGCTGAGTGGTTCCTGAGAAGTTGGTGACATTGTGAGAGATATACTGGACTTGAGAAAACAGAAGTGGCACAAAAACTTTTTTAGGGAAAGTGTGTGTGTGCAATGACCTGTGAGTATGAGAGATACAGGTGTTTAACTGTGTAGGGATTATTATACATGTGTGCTTATCAAATGTTGACCTGTGGCTGGATAGGACTGTATAGGAGAAGAAATTAGAAGAGCAGCTTAGAGCCTTATTGTATGTGTGTGTGTGTTCCCCTTTTTGAGAACCATTGGTTCTTAGGACTTAGTAGTGATCCAAGGATCACTCGGAAACTATAAGGGTTGTAGAGGATCAACCCAGGGTCAGTTAAATGCAAGCGTCTCACCCCTTTTGTACTATCTCTCTAGCCCCTCTCACCTTAACATTTTTACCATGTTCCCTATCACCTGAGAACGTGGTAGAAATGCAAAATCAGCCATCACTTTATAACCATTGAGTGATTGTTTGCATTTTCACAAGATCACATGTGAAATATATGAACATTATAGCTCTAGAGAGGTTGTGTTAGAGTACATTAAATGCCAGGAATGAATGGTCTTTGCTTAAGAAAGATGTTTCGGGGCCTGAGAGAGATTATGGCAGGTAAGGTGCTTTCCTTGCAGGTAGCCAATTTGGGTTTGATCCCTAAGACTGACACTGAATATGTTCCCCTGAGCACTGCCAGGTGTCATTAAGGAACATAGCACCAGGAGTAAACACTGAGCACTGTTCGGTATAGAAGAAAGCAACAAAGGAAGGGTAAAAACAGAAATACTTCTCTAATAATACCACGATAAGATAAGGATATCAGAAGGAGTGCAAATGAGAGCTTTATTGTTTAGTTGATGTAGAACAGAGTCAGGTGATTTGAGAAAGATTCTTGATTCATGGAAAATCTATTGATTCCTCCTCCTCCATCTAAAGGTTGAAACTGGTGATTGCAAGCATGGAACATTGAGAGATTTAGGGGGATGTGGAAGATAAGGTAAGGGATTTGGAGTTGGACATGGTGAATTGGAGGTTTGGGCACACATCAGAGGGAGAGGTTTGGTAATCAGGTGGAAATGATGGGAACAGCAAGAAGTTAGGGTGAATAGGTGGAGCTTTGAGCAAAAGAAGGCTCATGACCAGACCTCAGGAAATGCCTCTTAGAGAAGACGGGCCAGCAGAAGACCCAGTAAAGCTGACTGTTGGAAAACTAGGGTGAGGATGGAGGGAAAGGAAGGATCAGTGATGAGCACACTTAGAGGACAAGTGAAATATGGGCCGGAGTGATAGTGAGTGCATCTTGTAGGGCATTTGGCTTGTATGTAGCCAATGTAGCTCTGATCCCTGGCATCTCATATGGTCTCCCGAGTCCCACCAGGAGTAAATCCTGAGCACAACCAGGTGTGGCCTCAAAGTGAAAACAAAAACATACAAAACCCAAATAACAAAAAATAATTCAAGTGTAATAGCAGAGAATACTTAGATTGTTAGATGTTAAGGATTCATCCCTTTCAGCTCCACAGCTTCCTTCCTTCCGTGCTAAACCTGACAGGAGGCAAATGTAGGCACCCTGGATCCAGGATCCCAGATCTTAGGCCCTCAAAGAAGGAGATTGTAGACATTGAAAAGGAATAGAAGAGGGGGACACGGAGAGTATAGTTGGTAAGGTACTTCCCTTGCATGTGACTGACCTAGGTTTGATCTCCAGCATCCCATGTGGTCCCTATCCCTCTAGGAGTGATTCCTGAGTGCAAAGCCAGGAGAGGAACATCTGAGCACTGCCAGGTTTGATGCAAAGACAAAACAAACCAACAAAAACATTAAAAAGGAATTGAAGAGGAGTGAAAGTGAAGGGATTGGAGATGTCCACAAGGAGGAATAAGAATAGTGAAAATAGAGGCTGTGTACAGTGGTTAGGACACAAGTTTAGCATGCAACTGACTATGGTTTGATTTCTGACACCATATGGTTGCTCAAGCATTGTAGGGTACATTGTTGGAACCCCCAACACTGCAGGACTGGCCTGGCTAATACCTGGCTGTGCAGGGCTAGAGCAGCACAGTGTCCTTGTACCTTCGCATTGAACAGCCGGCCTGGTTTGTCAAAAATTGCAGGTGGGACCCCAGGTCTCCTGAGCTCTCCCCGCCAAAATTAGTGAAAATAGGAGCATTTTGCCTAGCATCTTAAGATAGTGTGAGAGTTTTTTAAAACCTTGGGTAAGTAAATTGATTTAGTGTCAACAAGAGAAGAAATGAAAACCCTTCAAAACCTTTAAATGCTTTTTTTAAGAAGTAGAAGACCAGAAACCATCAGGTCCATAATAATAGACTGATATCCTGTTTGTTTCAAGGAGGGTGATTAGGGGAACAGATCTGAATTAACCAAGCGTTTATTACCAACAGCTGTAAAGAGCTATGGCACTTGTAAAATTTAAAAAGAGGGAGGTGGGGAATGAAGAGGCCTGTTTTTGCCTATTGTTCTTTGATTCTGGAGAAGCAATGTGGACCTCACTAATTCATTGTTTTCCTCCTTCACAAAGTATTTATTGGTTTTATTCTAAACAGCCAGCATCTCAAGTGTCTGAGTGAATAAAACTATTTTTTCTTTAAAAAGTAATTAAAACTGGGACCAGAGCAATAATCCAGCAGGTAGGACACTCGCCTTGCATGTAACCGGTTTCAATTCCTTGTACCCTTTATGGTCTCCTGAGCACCGCCAAAAGTGATGCCTAGCAGAGTCAGGAGTAAGCCCTAAGTACTGCCAGGTGTGGCCCACAAACAAAAGCAAACAGCAAAAGTAACTAAAACTTGTTTTCCTGGTAGTCTTGCCAATTTTGTGTGTGTGTGTGGGGGGGGCTTGGGTCACACCCAGCAGCGCCGCTCAGGGGTTACTCCTGGCTCCATGCTCAGAAATCGCTCCTGGCAGGCTCGGGGGACCATCTGGGATGCCAGGATTTGAACCAATGACCTTCTGCATGAAAGGCAAACACCTTACCTCCATGCTATCTCTCCGCCCCATCTTGTCAGTTCTTTTGTTAAACTTTACACCTACTAGAAATTTGAATGGAATGGACACTGCAGAAAGTTGGGAAGAAATTCATAATCTCTTCTTCTGTTCTGTTTAATTTCCATTGAGTTACCAGTTATTTGACTCAACACTTGTAAACTTTAAGTGTTACTTATGATGGGCTGTACATCTTCCCATTGGTGCATCTGGCCACCTAAGAAGATGAAAAGGACTTGTTTTAGTTCAACTCTTACACTAATTTATAAGGAAACACTCCTTCTTCCTTTACCTTTATTGCCGGCTAACAAAAGTGTTACTGCATATGACATTAATCTATGAGGCTTCTTTAATTTGTATTATGTAAAATGACTTAAAAAATGAGAAAATACGATGGCCTGATTGATAGTAGACCAGGTAACGTGCTTGCCTTTCTTTTATCCTGGCCCCCCACACGTTCCCCTGAGCCCTGCAGGAGTGATCCCTCAGTGCTGAGCCCCACTTAAGCCCTGAGCACTGTTGGGTGTGGCAAATATACAAAAGAGAGAGAGAAGAGAGATTAACATGAAAATATTTAATGCAAGAATATTTAATTACTCTTCATTTCTATAATTTTTCCATAAATTAGTGTGAATCAGTGGTATAGAGGTCTGGTTTCCCTCAGATTTTCACATTCATAGTTCTCTTTTGTTGTTGTTTTGTTTTGGGGCCACACTCAGCAGTGCTCAGGGGTTATTCCTGGCACTGGGTTCAGAAATCACTATTGGCAGGCTCCGGACCATATGGGATGTTGGGAATTGAATGTGGGTTCATCCCGGGTTGGCTGCGTGCGAGGCAAACGCCCTGCTGCTGTTCTATGGCTCTGGCCCTCCATTCATATTTATTTCTTAGTTTCTTGGCATGTCAGATGATGCCCAGAGTTGATTTCTGGCTCTGTGCTCAGGGATTATTCTTAACACAAAGTGGGAACCGTATGCAGTGCATGGGATCAAACCCAGGTTGGCTGCATGCAAGGGAAGTGCCTTACTTACTTGCTCTACTGTTTTTCTTGACCCTAGACAATTTTTTAAAAGTCGATATAACTCTGTAAGTATAGTTAATTTTTACATATTTATTTTGACTTGGGTATGGCCAATCTCGTGATATGTTCAAATAAAGGTTTTTATTTGCAGATTTACTTAGTAGGTGAGGGCTAAAGAGTAAAGTCTAGTTAGTTCTAAGTTATGTTTTAAATGAAGGCATATGCTTCCTTGAATGAAAACATGTTTAGTTAAAGAAATCTTCTCCACATAAAAATAAACAGATTTTGGGTCTGGAGCAATAGCATAGCGGGTAGTGATTTTGCCTTGCACTTGGCTAACCTGGGTTTGATTCCAGGCATCTTCTCATAGGGTTCCCTGAGTCTGCCAGGAGTAATTTCTGAGTGCAGAGCCAGGAGAAACCCCTGAACACTGCTGGGTGTAACCCAAAAAAACCCAAAACAAAACAAAACAAAAAACCAAATTTAAATCAAGTAAAAAAAATTTTTTTTAAGTAAGTCACCATGAGATACAGAGGTACAAAGATGTTGATTGTAGAGTTTTTATCTACGAAGTTCCAACACCCATCTCTTTACCAGTATTTATTTTCTACCACCAAATTCCTCAATTGCCCTCTGTGGCAGAGTTTTCTTCTCTCTCTGTCTCTGTCTCTGTCTCTCTGTTTCTGTCTCTCTGTCTCTCTGTCTCTCTCTGTCTCTCTGTCTCTGTCTGTCTGTCTGTCTGTCTGTCTGTCTCTCTCTCTCTCTCTCTCTCTCTCTCCTACTTCACTCCCACTATCCCCAACTTTTTTCCTTTTAAGCAAAGTTAGACCAATCAAAAAATTTAAATTTGTGAAATTTTTTTCCTTAAGAAAAGAAATGTACAATTTAAAAAATCAATAGTTGGGGCTAGAGAGATAGTACAGTGGTAAAGTGCTTACTTTGCATGTGTCAGACTTAAGTTTGATCCTTGGCATCCTATAGGGTCTTCCAAGCACTGCCAGGAGTAATTCCTGAGTGTAGAGCCAGGTGTAACCCCTGGGTATGGCTGGGTGTGACTCATATACAAACAAACAAGCAAAATCAATAATCGAGGCTGGAGATAGTACAGCACAGTGGTAAGGTTCTTGCTTTGTGTGGCTAACCCAGGTTCTATCTCTGGCACACCACATAGTCCTCAAGTACTGCCAGAAAGGATCCCTGAATGCAGATCCAGGAGTAAGCTGAGAGTATAGCTGGGTATGGCTCCCCAAGCAATATAATGTAAAAGTAAGCAAAAACTATTATACTGATTTCATTGTAGAAATTGTTGATATGACATTCTGTCATCACACAGGCAGGAGGATTCCTTTGCAACTTCTGTAGAAAGCAGTTCAGCACATACATATTAGACTGCCAAGTCTTTCTTTGTATGTGTGTGTGGGGAAATGGGAGTATCTACCCAGAACTCACCCAGGGGAAGCACTGAGCTGCATCTCTACCCAGTCTGATCAACTGAACTATATGTAAATAGGCAGGTAATCTGGGTGATTTAAATCAGAACAAGCAATTTTTTTTAAAGATATAAGGCTCTGTTTTATTAAGGTGTCTTTTTTTCTTTTCCCCTTTTTTCCCTTCTTTTTTTTTGGGGGGGGGGGGGTCACACCTGGCTGCACTCAGGAGTTAATCCAGGCTCTGCACTCAGAAATTATTCTGGCAGGCTCGAGGGACCACATGGGATGCTGGGATTCGAACCACCGTTCTGCTGCATGCAAGGCAAATGCCCTAACGCTGTGCTATCTCTCCGGTCTCCGGTCCCTCCTTTCCCTTTCCCTTTTTATTTTTTTTTAATTTTTGGGTCACACCCGATGGCATTCTGGCACTCTGGGTCACTCCTGGCTCTACACTCAGAAATTGCTCCTAACAGGCAGGCTCGGGGGACCATATGGGATGCTGTAAATCGAACCACCATTCATCCTGGGTCGGCAGTGAGCAAGGCAAATGCCCTACCACTGTATGGTCTCCGAATGCCTCCTTTTCTTTATTTTTTTAAAATACAGCATTACATTAGTTGTTGAGGGGCTGAAGCGAGACATCTGGGTTCAGGTTGGCCCCCTTTGCTTGTCAAGAATGATTACTGAGGGGCCGGGAAGGTGGCGCTAGAGGTAAGGTGTCTGCCTTGCAAGCGCTAGCGTAGGACGGACCGCAGTTCAATCCCCCGGTGTCCCATATGGTCCCCCCAAGCCAGGGGCAATTTCTGAGTGCATAGCCAGGAGTAACCCCTGAGCGTCAAACGGGTGTGGCCCAAAAGCCAAAAAACAAAAAACAAACAAACAAAAAAAAGAATGATTACTGAGCAGAGAGCCAGGAGTTAACTCTTGAGCATCACCAGGTGTGCCCCCCCAATGTTGATAGTTAAATTTTGGTCATACAGTATTCCAACAACACTCAGACCCACCAGCAGTAAATGAGAATTTCTTTCTCCCCAAATCCATGGGTTGTTCTTGTTCTTTGTGATATATGCAAGTCTCTGTGGCATGAGATAATATAAAGGTGATTTATGACAGTCTGATGAGATTTCTGGAAGCTGTACATTATGGTATAATACAGAGTGTCCATTTATGCAAATTTACCATTGAGATTAATGTTGACAACCTAAATTCATGCTTCAAAATTTGTCTGAAACTTCTTATTTGGTGCATGCCTTTAGGCAAATAACTTTCACATCTTTCTCAGCCTCTGTTTTTGTTTCTCTTATATGTGACTATTAATGTCTATTTTGAAAAAATTTACCATTCAGCAACATTTATTGTGTTTCATTAGATGTTACCTATTATTGGATATGATAAATGGGCCACTAGGTTTGGCTTGAGTTTCTAGTCTGACAGAGAGTGATGCTGGAATTAAAGATTTAACTTTATAGGCCTGAGCGATAGCTCAATGGAAAGGCATTTTGCCTTGCACACAGCTAAACTAAACCAGGACCAACCCTGGTTCAATCCCCAGATCCCATATGGTCCCCCGAGCCTGCCAGGAGCAATTTCTGAGCACAGAGCCAGGAGTAACCCCTGAATGCTGCTGGGTGTCACCCAAAAATATGAGGAAAAAAAGTTAACTTTATAAAAATGGACAATAAGTGACCTAAGATTAATATGAATGCCTAGGATGGAAATGTCAAGAAATAAATCCTTGTATGTGAAGCATCAAGAATCATCTAGGTAGCAGGGGTAATGTGAGCAAAGGCACAGAAAGCCTGGACTATGGGCAAAATTGGTGGTTCCTAATCCAGAGCTTTTGGAACCCTGTGGATTTGCCAAGGTGAAATGGAGATCTGGGAGATTCTTAGTATTTTAAATAACCTTAATGGAAAGGGCCAAGCAATAGTACAGTGAGTTTGATCTTCTGCATCCCATATAGTTCCCAGAGCCTGCCAGGAGCCTGCTCAGAGTATGGCTAAAAAAAAAAAAACACAAATTAAGTAAATAAAAATAATCTAATGGAAGTTGAACATTCAAGGAGGTAATTGCTGATTTCTTTCTTTCTTTCTTTCTTTCTTTCTTTCTTTCTTTCTTTCTTTCTTTCTTTCTTTCTTTCTTTCTTTCTTTCTTTCTTCCTTCCTTCCTTCCTTCCTTCCTTCCTTCCTTCCTTCCTTCCTTCCTTCCTTCCTTCCTTCCTTCCTTCCTTCCTTCCTTCCTCCCTCCCTCCCTCCCTCCCTCCCTCCCTCCCTCCCTCCCTCCCTCCCTCCCTCCCTCCCTCCCTCCTTTCCTTCCTTCCTTGGCTTACTCCTGTCATGTGCAAAGCAAGTGTTTTGCCTATTGTATTCTCTTTCCGTCTTGAGAGTGCTGATTTCAAAGTTAAGTTTCATGACTTTGAATGAGAAAGATAGCTAATATAATTTCAGCTTCTTTTCTGAAATTTGAATGTTTTATTGGTACTTATGTAGTACCTCTAAAATGAAGGAGGGGCCAGAGAGATGATAGAGTGGGTAAAGTGCTTGTCTTAGACTTATACACTACCAGCACCTGAGCATCACCAGGAGAGATCCTTTAGCACAGTTGGATGTAGCCCCCAAACCAGAACCAAAATAAAGAAATTAAAATGAGGGAATTCGGGGTCGGAGAGATAGCATGGCAGTAGGGCATTTCCTTGCATGCAGAAGGATGGTGGTTCGAATCCTGGCATCCCATATGGTCTCCCGAGCCTACCAGGAGCAATTTCTTGTTTTTGTTTTTGTTTTGTTTGTTTTTTGTTTTGTTTTTTTGTTTTTTGGGTTACTCCTGGCTTTATGCTCAGAAATCGTCCCTGGCAGGCACAGGGGACCATATGGGATGCTGGGATTCTAACCACCGTCCTTCTGCATGAAAGGCAAACACCTTACCTCCTACTCAGAGGTTCTGAGAGCCAGGAGGAACCCCTGAGCTCTGCCAGATGACCCAAACCCACCCCCCCAAAGAGGGAATTCATTAGAAGTTCAAATGAAATATTTTTTATATATGAAACAAATAGTGAAGGAACTTGGTATAAAAGGTAAAGTGTGTGTATGTGTTATGGGGGTTATGCTGTATTAGGAAAGGCTTAAGTACAATAGGCACAAATAACTTCTGAAGTTTATCAAGTCTCTGATCAACACAAAAGTGTTGGGAGAATCTAGGATAAAGAGATCTAGAACAGGAACATATGCTAGGAAGATTTTTGTTTTGTTTTGTTTGGGTCACACCCAGTGGTGCTCAGAGTACTTCTGGCTCTGCACTCAGGGGTCATTCTTGGCAGGGGATATGGCACAGGGATCCAACTCGTGTTGGCTTAATGCAAGGCAAATGCCTTACCCTCTGTGCCATGCTCTGTCCCCACCCCTCAAAGGTTTTCAAATGATGAAACAGGAGAATCTAGGGCAGTGGAATGAAGGAGATTTAAAAGCTTCAGGAATAGAACTGAATAATCACTACAGTTCAGATGTTTAGTCTGAGAAAAAGGGTTGAGCTTATATCTATCTGATTTAAATAAACAGTAGTAGGGTAGCTGGCAAGAGATGAGAGAGGTTTACTGAATGCAGTAACAAGCACGTCCTGCTGAAATACAAAGCTAGATTTGGACGATAGATGACCTGCAAGTACATTTTATGTCTGAGGCTTTTATGCTACAGATAGCAATGAAGTTGTGGTTTTTGGCCAACGATCAGATTTCCTGGTCTACTTGCTAGAGAGTGAGAGCTATAGGATTAATAGGAAGATTGGGCAGAAATGGTGGATTGTTCCTGTAAAAATCAAGGGGAAAATGTCCAGAGTGAGGAGTCAGCCATCTTTTCAGTTGCTGCTACTAGAACTCTTGAAAAAGGAGGAGTTAGGAAATCATTGGAATCTTCCCTGAGAGTAGCTTCGGAGAATCGGGTTATGGGAATGCTGTTGCTTTGATTTTTTAATCAGCTATGGGTTTCTCGTCTTGTTATAGAAATCTCAAAAGGGGACAGAGGGAGATAAATGTGGCCTGCGTTCCTGTTATCTGGAGAGTTTGGGTTCTTTTTGTTTGGATTTAGTTTTTTTTTGTTTTTTTTTTTTTGTTTTTTTTTTTTTTTTTTGTTTTTGGGCCACACCCTGTGACGCTCAGGGGTTACTCCTGGCTATGCGCTCAGAAGTTGCTCCTGGCTTCTTGGGGGACCATATGGGACGCCGGGGGATCGAACCGCGGTCCGTCCTAGGCTAGCGCAGGCAAGGCAGGCACCTTACCTCCAGCGCCACCGCCCAGCCCCCTGGATTTAGTTTTTGAGTCATGATTTTCAGTGAAAGAACTTCTGAATGGCTTATCAAAATATATTCTTACATATACATAAGATGCCCATATGTATATACTATTATGGATCTTTGTTTTGAAGATGAGAGCTAGAATTTTACCTTCTCAGTATATACTAGCAAAAACACCTACTACGCTTTTTTTTTTTTTTTTTTTGGCTTTTGGGCCATGCCTGGCTGTGCTCAGGGGTTGCTCCTGGCTATCTGCTCAGAAATAGCTCCTGGCAGGCACGAGGGACCATATGGGACACCGGGATTCGAACCAACCACCTTAGGTCCTGCATCAGCTGCTTGCAGGGCAAACACCACTGTGCTATATTTCCGGCCCCAAATAAGCTTTTTGTTTATTTTGTTGTTGTTGTTTTGGGGCCACACCCAGTGATGTCCTGGCTCTGCACTGGTGGTGCTCAGGAGAAACTATATGGAATGTTGGAGATCAAATCAGGGTCAGCCACATGCAAGGCAAGTGCCTTCCTTACCTGCTGTACTATCTCTCTAGCCTTTTTGTTGTTGTTGTTGTTGTTGTTGTTGTTTTTTGGGTCATACCCTCATACCCGGCAGTGCTCAGGGGTTACTCCTTGCTCTATGCTCAGAAATTGCTCCTGGCAGCTCGGGGGATGTCTCCATTATAAAAGGATAGCACACTCTAGATGTCTACTGGCTTTTCTGGTGAAGTGCCTATTTTTCCCCAAGAAACAATTGAGCCAGAAGGCCCGTTGGTGGAAGTCAATCATAACCCTTGCGTGGATTACTGGTTATATTTTTGACATGGCTGCGACTTTATATATCTCTTTACTTTTATTTATTTGGCTTTGCCTCCCTTGCTAAACTACAGATATTCGACCTCAGTTATCCTGCAATCTTATAGAAATTTTCAGCACCAAGACTGCTAAATTCCCCGCTGGCTAGTATATTTTTAACTCAAAGGTTGAGCCAAGCCAGTTCCCAGCAACTTGCTTTTTCCTACTCTCAGCTTCAATGTGCTCAAACTATAGCTTCTGCCTTTCTCGAATTCTACTTTCCAGAGGCTGCTGCGAACCTCTTGCAAACCAGAACACCTCCCTCTCATGTTTTGCCTTACCCCTAGCAGGGCTCTTTCTCACCTACTTCGGGTAATTATTTGATATGTAGATTCTAGGGTCCGATATTCTAGGGTCCAGTACCATTGTGTTGTCCCTCCTAACATCCTCTGCCCTTTGTTTCCCTGAAAATACCTTGCATGCCAGAGTTGGGCTTAAAATGTCATCAGCTGAAAAGTAAAGTTTGTCTCTTGTCTCATAGACGTGGGTCCTCATACAATGCATTTTGTATGGTCTCAATTATTTCATATTTCATATTTGTCCTCTCGTGTACCCGTTTTCCTCTCGTGAAAGTACTATGACCCACGAGAATTGCTGAGATGCAGGACGTCCACAGCATTAATGATTATCGAATTGAAAAAATGGACATTTCTATAATGGCCATAGAAAAGAGTAAACTTGGAAACTTTGCTTGTCACTTAGATTCCACTGCTTTTATTTATTGGCACATTTAATATGTGAATTTCTTTACTCCTCATAAAATCGTATTCTTTCTTGTAGTATGTTTCTCTTCTATCAATTATGAACAGGTCTTTTTAGAAAACAAGGTAATTTGTGTAGTGGAAAGTTGAATTCTTTTCCTTTTCTTGGTTTGTTATCTAGATTTACTAATCTGTAGTGTGGCAGGTTTCTGTTTGGTCTGTTTGTTTTTATTTGTTTTTGGAGCCACACTTGGGACTCCTGGTTTTCAGAAATCACCCAGATGACATGAAAGAAAGTGTAATATAAAAAAGAAAATGCAAAGAAAAAAATCTTCAAAGTGGTGTTTTATTTTGTTTTGTTTTGTTTTAGTTTTTGGGCCACACCCAGTGACGCTCAAGGGTTATTCCTGGCTCTGCACTCAGAAATTGCTCCTGACAGGCAGGCTTAGGCTCAGCCCCTAAATAAATATTTTTCAAGAGCCAACTATTAGCTGCATAAGAACTGTAATTGCCAAGATCTGAGGGAAAATCATGCATAATATGTTTGAAGAATTGAGAGAATCTATTAGGAGCATAGATTTTTGAATGTGTGATTTTTTTCAAGTCCTGTTTGACTAAATCTGATAAGCAGTTAAATATTCAAGTGTAGAATTCAGGGAATGGGCCAGAGTCAGAGCACAGTGGTAAACTGTTTGCTTTGCATGCAGTTGACCCAGGACTGACCTGGGTTCAATCATGGATGTCCCATATGGTCCCCTGAGCCAGGAGCAATTTCTGAACGCATAGCCAGGAGCTACCCTGGAGCATCACCGGGTATGTCCCCACAAAAAAAATGTAGAATTCAGAGGAGAGGCTTAGAACCAGAGATTAAAATTTTGGGATTGCCAGAATATAGATGGTGTTTTAAGTTATGACAGTGGATCAGACTATCACGAAAAAAGTACAGGTGGGTAGAGAGTTATTTAAGAAACAGAACTATGGGGGCCGGAGAGATAGCATGGAGGTAAGGCGTTTGCCTTTCATGCAGAAGGTCATCGGTTCGAATCCCGGCGTCCCATATGGTCCCCCGTGCCTGCCAGGAGCAATTTCTGAGCCTGGAGCCAGGAGTAACCCCTGAGCACTGCCGAGTGTGACCCAAAAACCACACACACACACACACACACACACACACACACACACACACACACACACACACACACACACACACAAAGAAACAGAACTATGGAGAAATCAGAAAACAAAATAGTAGCATTTAGTTATGCATAGTACTGTTGGGAGAGTAAGTTATTTGGTGGCTCAGAAGAAGAGTGGGCTTTAGGGGCCTGAGAGAAGGAAATTTTGGAGTCATATATCTCAACTGGTTCACAGTGTTTTCTGTGGCAAAGGGGACCAAGAAATTGATTGGAATTTGGAAGAGGGACGATTCAGTTTGTGTTCTATAACTTGGTTTTTAAGTTGGGGAAAATTGTAGGTTTGACTGCTGAGGAGAATGCTCTGATAGAATAATTGATGCAGTGGTCGGAGCAATAGCATAGTGGGTAGGGCATTTGTCTTGCATGCAGCTGACCTGGGTTCGATCCCCGGCATCCCATATGGTCCCCTGAGCCTGCCAAGAGGGATTTCTGAGCACAGAGCCAAGAGGTACTCCTGAACGCTGCTGGGTGTGACCCAAAAGCTGAAAAAAAAGAAAAAAAAAGAAAAAGAAAAAGAATAATTGATGCAAAACCAATCTGTTGCCTAGGTGTAAGTGTTGGTATCATAGTCTCTACTAAATTGTACTCTACTAAGGATAGTTTCTGTTCTACTCTAGTTGCTACCCTAATCTTCTACTGTCATAGTCTCAGAAGCTAGTTAAGAGCTTGTGGTGGTTAGAATGTAAGCATAGTAAAGATGTGGGCCACCTTTTCTCCTATGGTTAGAGAGCTGGGAGATATTGGTTTTCTTTTGACTATGAATGTCCAGTATCTTCACTCTCTCTTATACTTTGTCTTATTAATTTTGTAATTTACAGATCATTAGTAATTATCAGCACTTTGGATGGGCGAATTGCAGCCTTGGATCCTGAGAACCATGGTAAAAAGCAGTGGGATTTGGATGTGGGATCTGGCTCCTTGGTTTCATCCAGCTTAAGCAAACCAGAGGTAAGAATTTCCTAATGACACTGACTAGAATACTTAGAATTCTTTTTTTTTGTTTGTTTTTTGTTTTTTTGGGCCACACCCGGTAACGCTCAGGGGTTACTCCTGGCTATGTGCTCAGAAGTTGCTCCTGGCTCGGGGGACCATATGGGACACCGGGGGATCGAACTGCGGTCCGTCCAAGGCTAGCGCAGGCAAGGCAGGCACCTTACCTTTAGTGCCACCGCCCGGCCCTGAATACTTAGAATTCTTAGTAAGTAAGAATACTTACTTAGGGGTGAACAATCGCCATTATTAGAAAGTCTGTACTTGTAGGACAGTCTCAAAACCCATTAATCTGGTGGGAAGTCTGTTGGTCTCTGTAATTCCTTTGGGCATTTAAATAACCATCTCTTCCTCAGTTCCCTCTCTTTGAAATCAGGTGTGTGATATTACTGCTTCTCAGGATTGTTTTGGACTTTAAATGAGTGAAAGATATAAGTGAACAATTAGAGATAGCATCTGCTACGTAAATATAGCTCATTGTGCCAGCACTATTTCTATTTTGGGGGAATCACACCGGTGAGACTTGGATTACTCCTGGTTTTATACTCAGGAATTACTCCTGGCAGTGCTTGGGGACACTTTGTGTGGTTTTGGGGATTGAACGTGGGTTGTTATGTGCAAAGCAGATGCCCTGCCCACTGTACTATCATTTTGGACCTAACTTTTTATTTATTTATTTATTTATTTATTTATTTATTTATTTATTTTTGGTTTTTGGGCCACATCCAGCAGCACTCAGGGGTTACTCCTGGCTCTGTGCTCAGAAATTGCACCCTGAGGGCCAGAGAGAGCACAGCAGTAGGGTGTTTACCTTGCGTGCAGCCTACCCAGGATGGACGGTGGTTCAAATCCCAGCATCCCATATGGTCCCTTTTGCCTGCCAGGAACGATTTCTGAGAGCAGAGCCAGGAATAACCCCTGAGCACCTCCAGGTGTGACCCAAAAACAAACAAACAAAAAACAGAAATCTCTCCTGGCAGGCTCAGGGGACCATATGGGATGCTGGGAATCAAACCCAGTCCTGGGTCACCCACTGCAAGGTAAATGTCCTACTGCTGTTCAGCTATATTTCTTATTTTTTTAATAAGGGTCTTAGGAATAAACAAATGTAAATGACTTACCTCTCTCTTAATAGTTAGGAATATACACTGCAGAACCCATTAAATGATTACCCACATTATTCCTCAGCCAAACTAGGTTTGATCACCAACATATCCCATATGGTCCCTTGAGCCCGCTGGGAGTGACCCCCTTAACACAGAGCTAGGTGTAAGCCCTGGGTGTGGCCTCAAAATCAAATAAATGAAAAATAATTTATCCTTTACATTTCTCTTCAAGAATACATTCTAATGATAACCATAATTCATCTGAAATTTTCTTAGAATGTAATTCTGGACACATTTAAATATTTTGCAAGGAGGAAAAAAACAAACAAAAAACCTTGTTCCCAGAATTGCTGTGGTACATTCTCAAGATCTGATCAGAATGCTTAGTTGCAGAACATTAGTATGTCCACATAAAGAAAATGAGAGCTCAGTCTGCCTTGATGAGTTTGGGAGACGGTTAAATGGGAGAAACTTATTTTTCTCATCTTTAGTCTTGACTGTGGTAGATAGTCTCCTTTTGGGTTTCTATTCTCTCACTCAAATCACCTATAGCAGATTCTTGGTGGCTACAGCAATAGTATAGCAGGAAGCATATTTTGGTGCAGGTTCAATCCCTGACACTCAGTTTGGTCTCCCGAGTCTACCAGGAGTGATTCCTGAGTGCAGAGCCAGAGTAGGTCTAAGCACCACCACATGAAACTCAAAAAACAAAAAAATTAAAAACAAATCTTCCTTCTTTGAAGGAAAAACTGCTGATATGGAAACAGTTATTGCTATTCTCTAGAGGAGGGGTCCTCAAACTTTTTAAACAGGGGGCCAGTTCACCGTCCTTCAGACTGTTGGAGGGCCAGATTATAGTAAAACAAAAATTATGAACAAATTTCTATGCACACTGCATATATCTTATTTAGAAGTGAAGAAACAAAATGGGAATAAAAACAATATGTGACCCGCGGGCCGTAGTTGGAGGACCATTGCATAGAGCATCCTCAACTTCCCACCTATTGAATTGTTCCTTTGGGACACTTACTAAGGAAGTAATTTTTTCTGCTGTTACTTATTTATTTACTTATTTATTTATTTTTTATATTTTGGGCCATACCTGGTGGTGCTGAGGGATTATTCCTGGCACTGCTGCACTCAGGAATTACTCCTGAGGTGCTTGGGAAACCATATGGGATGTCAGAGATCAAACCCTGGCTGGTCACGTGCAAGGCAAACGTTCTACCCACTGTACTATGGCTCTGGCCCCTAAAGTGGCAGTTTTCTTTCTATTTTTTTTTTTTTTTTTTTGGTTTTTGGGCCACACCCAGAGATGCTCAGGGTTTACTTCTGGCTGTGTGCTCAGAAATAGCTCCTGGCAGGCATGGGGACCATATGGACACCGGGATTCAAACCAACCACCTTTGGTCCTGGATCGGCTGCTTGCAAGGCAAACAAGGCAAACGCCACTGTGCTATCTCTCAGGGCCCAAGTGGCAGTTTTCTAATGAGAAAATTGGTAACAGTAACTCATCTACTTGCTGATAAACCCAGTCTGGATCCTGCCTAGACCATCCAGGCAGGCCCTGTCTGATCTTCACAGTCACATATCTGCTCTCTATTAATCCGCACACTAGAAAATTATCTAATGGGATAGTGAACTCTGTTATGGTGCGAATTATTAATATAAGCAACAACGTGATTATAAATTACATTAAAAACTTTTGCATTAGGTGAAATAACAGATCAATTGCGAACTAAGCATTCATTTTAATGTATTCTAAGATTATGTTTGGGAATGCATATTTTGCTTTATTTTTAAATTAGACATAAAGAACGATCAACAAATCAGAAGATGGTGAGCTGTTTACATTTGAGGTAATATTCCATTATGTTGCAGTGGTGTGAAGCATGTGTGTTTGCAAACTAAAATATACACGTGCATATAAAGATAAACTGCATGGTTTGAAGTACAAAGTAGAAATCAAGTGTCATAATATCCCAGGTGCTATGTTTAAGTTAAAAACAACTACTCAAATTTGAAAGATAGGGGCCGGAGAGACAGCACAGCGGTAGGGCATTTGCTTTACATGTGGCCACTGGTTTGATTCCCTGCATCCCATATGGTCTCTCGGTCTGCCAGGGGCAATTTCTTTTTTTTGTTTGTTTGTTTTTGTTTTTGTTTTTTTGGGTCATACCCAGCAGCACTCAGGGTGTTACTCCTGGCTAAGAGCTCAGAAATCGCTCCTGGCAGACTCAGAGGACCATATGGAATGCCGGGATTCATTCTTCTGCATGCAAGGCAAACGCCTTACCTCCGTGCTATCTCTCTGGCCTCATACCAGGGGCAATATCTGAGTACAGAGCCAGGAATAACCCCTGAGCACCGCTGGGTGTGGCCCAAAAACCAATCAATCAATCAATCAATCAATAAAGTTTAAAAATAAACAAACTTGAAAGATATATATAGGGGCCGGCGAGGTGGCGCTAGAGGTAAGGTGTCTGCCTTGCCAGCGCTAGCCAAGGAGGGACCATGGTTCGATCCCCCGTCCCATATGGTCCCCCCAACCCAGGGGCAATTTCTGAGCACTTAGCCTAGAGTAACCCCTGAGCATCAAATGGGTGTGGCCCGAAAAAACAAAACAAAATAAAAGATATATATAGTTATTTATTTTACAAAGAACACATATTAGCTGTTTTTCAATTTCAATTTCAGCTTAATTTTTTCATCATCCATAGTCCTAACCATTTTCTGTGGTTTGTTAAAGCTGTTTGATTCTTTTGGGGAAGGGGTTACACCTGATGGGCTTATTCCTGACAGTGTTCAGGGATCACTTCTGGTGGTGCTTGGGACTAGTGTGTTCTGGTGTTGGGGATCTAGCCCATGTCAGCTGTGTGCAAAGCAAGTATCCTATCTCTCCAGTCCTCTTTGTTTTTGTTTGTTTTTGTTTTGGGCCCACACCTGGTGGTGTTCAAGGCTTACTCCTGGCTCTGTGCTCAGGGATCATTCCTGGGGTACTCTGAGGACCTTATGTGGTGCTGGAATGGAATTGGCCACCATCCATAGCATAGTATAGTTCTGTGTTAACATGATAGGTTTACAAGTTTTTATTTCTTTCGCAAGTTCTGAGGCCCAATTTTTTTTAAGATTATGTTTTACTCTCTTGATCTGCTAATAAAAATAGCTTTGTTTCTAGCCTTGTAATATTTATGTAATATTTACATATTACTTATACCTAGTGTGAGCCTTACATGATCCTCCTGAGGTTGACATGTTGGATCTTATTTTATATAAAAGGAAAGAAACTAAAGCTCAGAGAAGCTAATTGCTTATAGGCCAACCAGGTAATAAAGTTGCAGCCAATCCAGAATTTCCTGCTGTGCTCTACTCTCCTACTCTGCAGTCCTTTCTCATCTTAGGTACCTCTCAGGACCTTAGGAACTATGAAATTGGGGCTAAAGAGAGCACAGTGGTAAGCCTTGCACACTGCTGACCTGGGACGGACACAGGTTCAATTTCCGGGATCCCATATGGTCCGCCAAGCCTGCCAGGAGTGACCCTGAGCGCCGTCAGGTGTGGCCCAAAAATTTAAAAAAATGAAAGATGGGGCCGATGAGGTGGCGCTAGAGGTAAGGTGCAAGCGCTAGCCAAGGAAGGATCGCGGTTTGATCCCCCTGCGTCCCATATGGTCCCCCCAAACCAGGGGCAATTTCTGAGCGCTTAGCCAGGAGTAACCCCTGAGCGTCAAACGGGTGTGGCCAAAAAAAATGAAAGAAGGAAGGAAGGAAGGGAGGAAGGGAGGGAGGGAGGGATGAAAGAAGTATGAAATTATTTTTAAAACCAGGGAAGGCTCCAAGGAGTTGCATTTTCTTACCCATAGGTTATATTTTATCTGTACTTAAGCCTTATTGAAAAATATAAAAGGGCCAGATATTGAAGAGATAGAACAGTTTATTGGACACTTGCGTTGCAGGCAGCCAACCTGTTTTCAACCCCCTGCACCCTATTTGGTCCCTTGAGCCCTACCAGAAGTTTATTCCTGAGTACAAAGCCAGGAGTAAGGACTGAGCACAGCTGGGTGTGTTCCAAAAACCAAAAAGGATTGGGGCGGGGGGGGGGGGGGGGGGAATGTGGCTCATTGGTAGAGTAGTTGAATAGGTGAGTCGCTGAGTTCAACTCCGGGCACCACCAAAAACAAAAATAATACAACAACCAAAAACCTGGATTGAATTAGCAAAATATAGGATTGTATAAAACAAAGATAGCTGATAGTAATTGATTTGCAAGATATTGGTACTTTGGTAAGCTGGCATGGTATGGTTGCTTTGTACTCTTAAATCATGTGAAATGTTACGCTTTTGTTAACCAATGCTACCTCATTATAAATTAAAACAAAAGCATTAGCATTTATTAACTCTAAAAAATGAGCCTATTATATGAGAGTAGAAGTAGTATTTTATTTATTATTTTGGTTTGGGGCCACACCCAGTAGTGCTCAGGAGTCACTCTTGGTGGTGGTCAGTAGACCATGTACAGTGCAGGGGCTATAATTGGGCTTGGCAGAGTGGAAGGCAAAACACTTTGACCTGTTTACTATCTCTCACACTTTTGAAATCTTTAATTTCTGGTTTAAAAGAAGACAGCTGGGCTTGGGATAGATGGTTCAAAGGGGTTTGAAAACCAAAAATTAAAAATGAAAGACAAAATACTCATGCTTTGTTTGCTGGAGCCTTCATTTAATCTCTGGCTCATGGTTTAATCCCTTAGTAATGCCAGAAATGCCCAAGAAAAAAAACCCAACTGGACTTTTGTATAACTTCAACATTAAGTATGTAGTTGCATTGTTGTTTTGGTGGCACAATACAAAAAAGAAAACTTAGGCACATATTTATATACTTGGAAAGAGGGTTTTTTTTTTGTTTATTTAAATAGCATTTTAGGCAATTCTGGTCATTTTTAATATAATTAAAACAAATAAAGTTTCTTAAAGGTTAATTGCACTTTTAAGTCTGAAAACACCAGTTAATATTTAGTATTCTATACATTAACATCAGCTTGTATACTTTGCCTTTTATTTAGAATGGTTTTCTAACAATCGGAATCGTTGATTCATTGAACCTTACAGAAAAGTAAATACTATGAAGATGTCAAGTTCTCATTTGTAGTGAAAAGGTTTTCCCGAAATTAAAGTTTCACTTGAAAAGTTGAATATAATCTTAAATAAGTTCAGGGTTATTTTGCTTATTTTGGTTTGGTTTTTACTTCTCTTTTTTGGGGGGGGGGGTTTATTTTTGGGGCCACATCGAGCTCTTCTCAGGGCTTATTCCTGGTGAGTGCTTTGAAATCACTTTTGGCAGAACTGATTGTAGCACGGGGTTGAATAGGGCCGGGTGTGGGTCTGAGCAAGGCAAACACCTTCTCTACTGTACCATCTCTCTGGCCCCAACCTTAGTTTTTTTTGTAGTGAAAGATTCATTTTATTTTTACAGAAAATATTGACCTTGCCTATCTTATAACTCTTCAATATTTTTCAGTTGTTCAGGTAAAAATGGAACTGGCTCCAAGAACAAAGTCATTAGTCCATTAATCCAGTTTACAAGGTCCTAAAGTGCTTTTTTTTTTTCTATTATTTTTTATTAGGTTCAACATAACTTCCCCCTAATCCAAACAAAAACTTTACAATGATGTGATTTTGGTGACCATTCAGTAGAAATAATACTTTATATTTTGAAGTTTTAAAAAACTGAATTAGAGATTTTTACCCTGATAATGATAAAATGCTGCACAGAAGGAATAAATTATGGCCAAATTACCTCATAGTGCTTTTTCTTGATATATGCTTCAGTGTGTTGCAGAAATGTTTTTTTGTGTACTTCTGTTCAGTCATACAGATTGGTAAAGAGATATTTACTTAGATCATGTGCTGATAAATTAATTGTTTGGGGGCCAGAGAGTTAATAAAGCAAGTAGGACGTCTGTCTTACACATGGCTGACCTGGACTCCATTCTTGGCATCCCATATGATTCTCTGAGTATTGCCAGAAGTGATTCCTGAGCTCAGAGCCAGTAGTAATCCCTGAGTGCTGCCAGATGTGGCCTAAAAACTAAAAAAAAAAAAAAAAGGGATATGAAACAGAAAACACACATTATGTTTTCTATGCAGCAGTTACTAAAATTACTGATGTAATGAGAAGATGAGGTAGAAGGGGTTTTGCCAGGTGTAGTTTAAGTTCTTGATAATATAGGAATTGGTTATGGATTAAACATATATTTCCTGGAATAATAAAGTAAATCAGTGTAAATGAAATACATTTTTGGAAAAAAATAAATACATTTTTGGAGGAACTTTTGATTACTTCATTTAAGGATTATTTTTTAAGTGCTTGGATAGGTGGCCAGAGTGATAACATAGTGGGAAGGGCATTTGCTTTGCATGCATCTAACCTGGGTTAGATCCACAGCACCCTGCCAGGAATAATTTATGAGCACAGAGCCAGAGTAACCTCTGGGTCACCAGGTGTGACCAAAAAACAAAAACAGACACGAAAATATGATGGGAATATGGCTAAGTGTTAGAGCACAGGTCTTACATGTATGAGACCTTCTGTTGAAACCCTGGCATAGCATGTTTGAGCATAATGAACACACACACACACACACATCACCATTCTCTTATTTTTTTCTGGTCGATTTTTTTGTTTGTTTTTGTTTTTTCGGGCCACACCCATTTGATGCTCAGGGGTTACTCCTGGCTAAGCACTCAGAAATTGCCCCTGGCTTGGGGGGACCATATGGGACGCAGGGGGATGAACTGCGGTCTCTCCTTGGCTAGCGCTTGCAAGGCAGACACCTTACCTCTAGCGCTACCTCCGAGGCCCCTCCTGGTCTGTTTTTAAGTTGTCTTCAATCATATCTGACTTAAAGAGCACAGGCATGGAAAATAGGCATGTAATGTAATGCTCTATGTTGTTTTAGAAGTATTTTGATTACGTCATGAAAAAATAAGTTCCAGAGGTTGAGAGATTGACATTTACCTTAAAATTGCATATGACAGGGCCTGGAGAGATAGCATGGAGGTAAGGCGTTTGCCTTTCATGCAGAAGGTCATCAGTTCGAATTCCGGCATTCCATATGGTCTCCCGTGTCTGCCAGGAGCAATTTCTGAGCAAGGAGCCAGGAGTATCCCCTGAGCACTGCCGGTTATGACCCAAAAACCACACACACACACACACACACACACACACACACACACACACACACACACAAATTGCATATGACAAATTGGATTTAGAAAGAATTCTATGCTTCTGGATGGTTTAAGTGCCTTGGAACACAGATCTGATTTGCTAGTCTTTCCTCTTGTTTAAGTATTTACAAGCTTCCTCAAAAGGCTACTGATACAAGTCAGGTTCGGCTTCTTTGTATTAAAATAAATAATGAATTTGATGGGCTAGATTCTAGAACAATAGTACAGTGGGTAAAGTGCTTGCCCTGCATGTAGCCAACCCTGATCTTGATCTCTAGCATCCCAGATGTTCCCCAGGCTACCACCAGGAGTGATTTCTGAGTGCAGAGTGTGGAGCCAGGAGTAACCCTGAGCATTGCCAGGTGTGGTCCAACCCCCCTCAGGAATACCCCCTCCACACACACACACACACACACTCTACCTCCTACTTGGAAAAAAAATAACTTGAGTTTCACTCAATTAGCTATTAACACTTGCATTGTTATGATATTGTGGTGTTACAGTTTTAATTGACACTTCAGGGAGGGAGTACCTATCACTGGTCACAAATCATAGGACATCTGTAAGGGTTATTTATGGAGTTTTTTTGTTTTGTTTTGTTTTGTTTTTAAGAAATACAAACAGCAAAATGGTGGTTTGGGGACAATATGGCTGTCCTTCTGTTAAGCCATTACATTACCACAGGTTCTAGCCTAATACTTTTGATGGTAGGTAAAGAATTTTATAAATTTTATATGGACTGCCTGAGGTGAAATTTGATTTGCTTTCCTCTGGCAACTTATACAGCAATTTATATTCAGTTATGAAAAAGTACCAAAAGGGACTAGAGCAATAGCAGAGCAGGTAGGGCATCTGCCTTACACGCAGCATCCTATATGGTCCCCTAAGCCTGCCGGGAGTGATTTCTGAGTGCAGAGCCAAGAGTAACCCCTGAGCGCTGCCAGGTGTGGCCCTAACACCAAAAAGGGGTGGGGGCATAAAGAGATTTGATTTTAGTTCAAATGAGGAACAATGGTTTCCATTGTCTTAAAATTTCGTTTTCTTGAGGGTTGTCTTAACAGTATTTAGTTAGATTATATTTTGTCAAACAGGTAATATCTTTGAACTATCTCTTGTACGTCTTCTTAGTACATTTTCAAATATTTTAAAAATCTTCTTTATTTAGATTATTATAATAGTATATACTTTGTTCATTGGTAATACCTTTATTTTTTCTTATTTAAAGATACCACTTTTCTTGCTTCAATGTTTTGTTAAAATGTTAAACATAATAAAGAACAAGGACTGGAGTGGTAGTACAGCAGTTAGGGCACTTGCCTGACACACAGTTCACCTGGGTTCTGTCTTATATGGTTCCCTGAGCACTACCTGAAGTGATCCCTGAATCATGAGGAAGTCCTAAGCACAGTTGGTGTGACCCAGAAACAGACAAGAGTAAAGCTAGGGCAATGATCTCTGGAGTGAATTCTCTCTGTGCAGGATATTTGTGCTGAATTCTGGGATCTCTTGATCCCTAGAACAAACAGCCTGGAATAACCCCATGATCATCTCTGGGTGTGCATCCCCCCCCCAAATAAAAGAAAAAAAAGGAGAACAAACAACTATTGAAAGTCTATAGTTAGAGTTTGGGGTTTTGTTTTATTTCAGACCCATTTCTCCCCAAGGGACGCGCCTGTTTGAGACAGGTGCAGATACAGACAACCGTGACGCTTACGCTCTCCAGCTCTCACCCACCAGCAGGCACATTTATTGAGATGGGCCTAAGAAGGTGGAGACTACGAGTTGGGACTTTGAAAAGAATGTGTTTTAAAAAATTTCATTAGTAAACTTTTTTTGTTTGTTTTTGTTTTGGGGTCACATCTGGGTGAAGCTCAAGGGTCACTCATGGCTCTGAGCTCAGAAATTTCTAGAGGCAGTATTCAGGGGACTATATGGGATACCAGGAATGGAAGCCAGGTCAGCATGTGCAAGGCAGATGTCATATTCACTGTACTATCTCTCTGGCTTATAGTAAACCTTTTAAATTAGATCTGTAATCCCTTTTAAGATTCTTTAATTTTGGGCCCGGAGAGATAGCACAGCTGTGTTTGCTTGCAAGCCGCCGATCCAGGACCTAAGGTGGTTGGTTTGAATCCTGGTGTCCCATATGGTCCCCCGTGCCTGCCAGGAGCTATTTCTGAGCAGACAGCCAGGAGTAACCCCTGAGCACCGCCGGGTGTGGCCCAAAAACCAAAAGAAAAAAAAAAGATTGTTTAATTTCGGGGCCGGAGAGGTGGCTCTACAGGGAAGGTGTCTGCCTTGCAAGCGCTAGCCAAGGAGAGACCTCGGTTCTAGGTTCTATCCCCCGGCGTCCCATAGGGTCCCCCCAAGCCAGGGACAATTTCTGAACACTTAGCCAGGAGTAACCCCTGAGCATCAAATGGGTATG
Organism: Suncus etruscus; assembly: GCF_024139225.1. Lineage (NCBI taxonomy): Eukaryota > Metazoa > Chordata > Mammalia > Eulipotyphla > Soricidae > Suncus > Suncus etruscus. The sequence goes on along the minus strand of NC_064859.1, from coordinate 53,890,177 downwards.
GCCCAAAACACCAAAAACCAAAAAAAAAAAAAAAATGATTGTTTAATTTATGCAGAAAAATATCCAAATTGTGCTTGCTTTGACAGTACATATACTAAAATTTGAATGATATAGAGAAGGTTAACAGAGTCCTATGCAAAGATGACAAATTCATGAAGTAGGAAAGAAGGAAGAGAGGAAAAAAGAAAGGGAGGGAGGGTGGGAGAAAGTCTAATCATCTTGTAGAATTTCTTTTTATTTCTCTTTTTTTGATTATTTTATTTTGTTTTGGATCACACCTGGTGGTGCTCAGGGGTTACTCCTGGCTTTGCACTCAGAAATCACTCCTGGCAGGCTTGGGGGACCATATAGGATGCCGGTAATCGAACCCAGGTTAGTCCTGGGTCGACCATGTGAAAGGTAAGTGCCCTACCCCTGTGCTAGCACTCTGGCCCCCAAAATAAGCAGATTTTTGTAAATATGCCTGCCTTCAGTTAGACTGGTATATTTTCATTAAGTAAACAACGTGCATAAAAAGCCAATTTCCTAAAAAGCAGGATCAAATATGTTCTCACTTGATAATACAAACACTGGACTAAAATAATTTAATTCACATCATTACTTCAATAATTCACAGCATAGATTGAGAAAAGAGGGAATAAAACAGTTATTATTTACTGACATTTCTCTGCTCTTGGGGCATAGTTTATATTCTTTGACATCAAAACACTTTGGAGTTTTTTGGTTTTTTTTTTTTTTTTTTTTTTGGTTTTTGGGCCACACCCAGCAGTGCTCAGGGGTTACTCCTGGCTGTCTGCTCAGAAATAGCTCCTGGCATTAAACGCTGCTGAGCTTATCTCTCCGGGCCCCTGGAGGTTTTTTTTTTTCTTTGCATTTTCTTTTTTAAATTACACTCTCTTTTATGTCACATGGGTTGTTTCCTGTTAGTACCTATTGAAAGTTTTCTAGGCCCTCCTGCTATATCATAATTTTTGTGTGCATTTAATGTCGTGGTGACCAGGAATCAAGAGCACCAGTGGGAATTTTCAGGGAACTAAAAGAAAATGAGGGAGACTAAGGATGAGGGTTGGAGGTGAGTAGTAGAGACAAGCCCATTGAAGGAGGTCAGGGACAGGTTAGTTTAGGGCTTAATAAATTAAAATCTAAGCAGTTAGATTTTTATCTTGAGCCCTTAGAAGGCACTGAGAATTTTTGTTTGATTTTGGTCATTGAGTTATACCCAGCAGTACTCATGGGCTTCCCTCAGTGTAGTGCTCAGTGTCCACACCTGGCAGTTCTGAGTGGATCGTATGCAACTGGGGAAACTCCGTGCTCTCTCGTGTGAAGGCTTTTGAGCTGTCTCCTGGCACCCCATTGAAGGGTGTTTAGGTGGGAAAGAGAGATTGCTCCTTTGTAAACAAAAAAATGAAAAGTAATTTTTAGTATTCTATTTTGCTATGATATTTTGAATAGGGCTGAGGAGGATCCAAGTGTTTGTGAGGCATTTGTATTATAAGCCGCTTATCTCTAAGTATAGAAATATTTTTACTTATAAATATTATAAACAGTCCTAAAATCATATCAACAAGCAAGTGAGGCCATCTAGAAAGCAAGGAAGAAGGGGTTGGTATGATAACACAACAGATAGGGCATTTGCCTTGTATGTGGTTGACCCAGGTTCGATGCCCAGCATCCCATATGGTCCCCTGATCCCTCCAGGAGTATCTCTGAGTACATGGCCAGGAGTAATCCCTGAGCATAGCTGGGAGTGACAAATATATATATACACACACAGTATATAGCACCGCAGGTAGGGAGTTTGCCTTGCATGAAGCCAACCTGGGTTTGATCCCTTGCATCCCCTATGGGACACTAAACCTGCCAGGAGTATCTTTTTTGTTTGTTTGTTTTTGTTTTTGTTTTTGGGCCACACCCGGCGATGCTCAGGGGTTACTCCTGGCTGTCTGCTCAGAAATAGCTCCTGGCAGGCACGGGGGACCATATGGGACACCGGGATTTGAACCAACCACCTTAGGTCCTGGATCGGCTGCTTGCAAGGCAAACGCTGCTGTACTGTCTCTCCGGGCCCTATCTTCTCAATCTTAATCAATTTTATCTTTACATATTACTTGGAGCCATTATTGGTTTTTTGTTTTGTTTTGTTTTGTTTTTAGTCACACCCTGTGGAGCTCAGAGGTTACTCCTGGCTCTGCTCAGAAATCACTCCTGGCAGGTTTTGGGGACCATATAGGATGCCAGAAATAGAACACGGGTTAGTCCCAGGTCAGCTGCATGCAAGGCAAATGCCCTACCGCTGTTCTATCTCTCTGGCCTCTGGAGCCATTATTGTAAGCATCAGTTATTATATTATCCCAGGTATGTTTTGAGGTTCCTTTTTTTATATATTATTATTCCCCCCCCCCGGAGGTTCTTAAATGAGAGATATGTAACCCTTTAGTGAAAAAATTTATGATTGGGCCTGGAGACATAGCACAGCGGCGTTTGCCTTGCAAGCAGCCCATCCAGGACCAAAGGTGGTTGGTTCGAATCCCGGTGTCCAATATGGTCCCCCGTGCCTGCCAGGAGCTATTTCTGAGCAGATAGCCAGGAGTAACCCCTGAGCACTGCTGGGTGTGGCCCAAAAACAAAACAAAAAAAAATTGAGGATTGATGTTTTTTTACCCACATTTTCCCTTTTAATTGATTGTTTATTTCTTCTCTAGATGAGTCTGTAGTTTACCTCATGTTTTTCCTTCCCTTTTTTCTTAACCACTGTATTTCCTTTTAGCTCTTATCATTTCCTTGTTTGTCTCTGAGACTTGGCTTTTCTTTTTTTTGTGTGTGTGTGTGGTTTTTGGGTCACACCCGGCAGTGCTCAGGGGTTTTTCCTGGCTCCGTGCTCAGAAATTGCTCCTGGCATGCACGGGGGACCATATGGGATGCCGGGATTCGAACTGATGACCTTCTGCATGAAAGGTAAATGCCTTACCTCCATGCTATCTCTCCGGCCCCTAGACTTGGCTTTTCTAACTCAGGGCAGCTATGTTCCTTTCTTGGTTAGGGAACACTGGATGTAACTTTTTGGGTTCGAACATGTTTAGTGTCTGAGTCACTACTGGATAAAATGCTTCAGTGTGCAGATCCAAATAGAAAAGCCAAATGAAGGAAACTTCTTAATTTTTAATTTTTTTAAATTTACTTTATTAAAAGAGCATATATCATATAGTTACATCTCTAGAGAGTTGTAGAGAAGTGTTGAAGCAGGGCCATAGGCAAAGAGGCGATTATGGGTGATGGATGCAGCAGGCATGTCTCCAGCAGAGCAAGGGGTTAGCCTCCTTAGATTGCCAGCTTTCTGCTGTGTGGCTGTTGTACCCATGGCTTGGTTTACTTCTCTTTAGAGAACCGAGTGAGTCTGTGGAGCTGGACAGTTACAAGCATGAAAATGGAAAATTCTTTATTATAGAAAATCTAAATAATAGGTGCAAAATGATAGAATTAGAAATAATGGTTTTAATTCTCTGTTGAAATCAATTTACTAAGATCATGAAAAGTTGATGACACACCTTATTTATTTATTTTCATTTTTGGGCCACACCCCGGTGACACTCAGGGGTTACTCCTGGCTATGTGCTCAGAAACCACTCCTGGTTGGGGGGACCATATGGGATGCTGGGGGATAGAACCATGGTTCTTCCTAGGTTAGCATGTGTAAAGCAAGCGCCTTATCACTTGTGCCACTGCTCCGGCCCCAACACACCTTATTTTTAATTCTGTTTGGTTTGGAGGCTACACAAGACTATGCTTAGGGTTTATTCTGTGCTCTGGGCTCAGTGATCACTCTGGGAACCTTAGGGGATGCTGAGGATACAGCCTGCATTGATCCCATGTAAGGCAAGTGCCCTATTCATTGTAGTGTCCCTCTGGCCTTCTGATGAGACTCTGGAAAATGAGGGGATTAGAGCAACGCCTCTAAATCCACTGATTAATAATGATGACATAACACAAGTTGACAAACCTTTTTTTTTCTTTTCTTTCCTTTTTGTTTTTGGGTCATACCTGGCAGGCTCAGGGGACCATATGGGATGCCGGGATTCGAACCACCATCTTTCTGCATGCAGGCAAATGCCCTACCTCCATGCTATCTCTCCAGCCCTGACAAACCTTTTTAATGAAAAAAAAAAAACTTAAAGGAAATATCTTGGCTCTGTGGGCCAAGCAGTCTCTATAGTTGTATGGGAAATTAGTTATCTGTCATACAAAAACTGAGCAAATGTGGCTTTGTTACAGTACAATTTATGAAATGGGCAATGACCTGGATTTGGACCTTGAGATATCTAGTTTGTTGGTGTAATATAAAGAACATGTAATTATCCCACAAGTATAGAATTCATGTTGTTGTTGTTTTGTTTTGTTTTGGGGAGCCACACCTAGTGTTCATTGGTTACTCCTGGCTCTGCATTTAGTATTGACTCCTGGCAGACTTGGTCGACCATATCAGATGGCTGGTGTTGGAATGTTGTATGCATGACGCCTGTCAGTAACAATATGGTAAATTGCAGTGTCCAAAAAATATTTTTAAAAGCTCTACGTAACAAATACAGGAGTGGAATAGATGAAACAGCTTGCAAAATGTTGATTGTTGGCTCTGGATGATAGGTTCTTGGTTTTTTATTGTGCTTTTCTCTTTACATGTTTTATATTTCATAAATTTCATAGTAACTTAAAATAAAGCTGCTTATTTCCCAGAAAAGTGTATATGTTGGTTTGGGGATGCTGGTTTATATTTTGTTTTTGTTTTTGTTTATGGGCCACATCCAGCAGCTGCTCAGGGGTTACTTCTGGCTCTGTGCTCATAAATCATGCCTGGTAAGCTTAGGGGACCATATGGGTAACAGGAATCAAACCCTGGTTGGCCACGTGCAAGACAAATGCCTGACCTGCTATGCTATTGTTCAAACTCCGTGATTTACATTTTATAAGAAAAATACTAAAAAATTATTTTTCAGCAAGTTATCGAAAGTTTTATTTTTATTGCAATTTGTATTCACTTTAGTAGAAATACTTATTTTCTTTTTTTTTTTTTTTTTTGTTTTGTTTTTGGGCCACACCCGGCGGTGCTCAGGGGTCACTCCTGGCTGTCTGCTCAGAAATAGCTCCTGGCAGGCACGGGGGACCATATGGGACACCGGGATTCGAACCAACCACCTTAGGTCCTGGATCGGCTGCTTGCAAGGCAAACACCGCTGTGCTATCTCTCTGGGCCCCTTAATTTTCTTAATTGAAGAATTTCCCTCTACCACTTGAAATAGGGCTTTTCCTTTCACTTTTTGTTGCTGTTGTTATGGGCCAAATGTGCTCAGGATTACTGGGCTCTGGGGACCATGTGAGATCCTGGGGATTGAACTCGAGTTGGCTTTGTGCAAGGCAAATGCCCTACCCACTGTGCTATTGCTCCAGCCCTTTACTTTCACATTTTAATTACAATTTAATTTTTTTTTTTTGGTTTTTTGGCCACACCCGGTGATGTTCAGGGGTTACTAGTTTGGGGGACCATATGAGACACCGGGGGATTGAACCAGTTGATCCTAGGGCAGTGCGTGCAAGGCAAGTGCCCTACTGCTTTTGCCACCGCTCTGGTCCCTTTAATAACAATTTAGATTACATGCGGCATTAATACATATGCCACTGGTATTCATTATGCTGTTCCGATTTTGTTCAGATAGAAGTTGAATTAACTACTTCTTTGTGGTCTCATCGATAAAAACCTTGATTAAATATTTGGTACTGAGTTTGCTAGTTAATGATAAACCTTCTATTTAAAAATTATGAACAGTAACAGAATGGAATGAATCCAAAATACCTACGATTTCATTTTTGAAAAATGAAGGGGGATAACAGTCAGACAATTAATTTGAAATGCAGAGAGCAGTGAATCAGAACAAATAGCTGCTAACGGGGAACAGATCGGTGGAATGTGAAAATGCATCTCTGTAACCTACATTTTTTTTCTACCAAGAGATTTGCAGCTGATGATCTGGGTGACTCATTCCTATGCTGGGAGAGTGAGGTAATGCTCTTCTGAGGGATGAAGTCATCTCTCTACCTGAGCTGCATACATATATGCATAGCTCTCCAGGAAAAGCACCATCTGCTTCCACATTGAAAGACTTTACAAAGATTGACACAAAGGTTAACAGCTATTGGTATGACTCATAGGTAGCCAATAGGAAAGAACAGCTCTTTGCAAGTAAACTTTTAAAATCACAATCCAGAAATATGACATAATGACTCAGTATTGAATCATTATGCTTTTTAGGTTGTTTTGGGGTTTGTACTTATCTCATTTGTTAATTTTGTTGAATTTATTTTTTTTGGAGGGTGGAGCACACCCAACAAAGCTTCTGGCTCTGCACTCAAGAATTAGTGCTGGTTGTGCCTGGGGGATCATATAGGATGTCAGTGATAGAAGCCAGGTTGGCTTTGTGCAAGACAAATGCACTGTAGTATCGCTCCAGCCCCTTTGTTGACACTTTAGTTTTAAAATAAGGCAGTTTTTCTTAATGTAATTATTCATGTAAAATCTCTTGGTTTGCTTATATACCCTTATTTTCTTAAACTGTGGGTTGTGACCCCCTTATGGGGTCTCTTAACTGAATGTGGGAGTTGTGACAATTTGGCAGCTGCAACGGATTATTGAACACATGATAATCAAAAATTTATCAGAATCAGTCACATAATGAATTTAAGTTGTTTCTGGTAGCCTCACTCCTCGTGTTCATTGTGTTGTATTTCTCAAGTTAAAGGGGCTGCCAGGGACCGAAGAGATAGCATGGAGGTAGGGCATTTGCCTTGCATACAGAAGGATGGTATTCGAATCCCAGCATCCCATGTGGTCCCCTGAGCCTGCCAGGAGTGATTTCTGAACGTAGAGCCAGGAGTAACCCCTGAGCGCTGCCAGGTGTGATTCAAATGCCCCCCCAAAATAAAATAAAATAAAAATAAATAAAGGGGCTGCCAGTGGAAAAGTGGAAACTCTGATTTTAATCATACTTTCAGGTGCAGATAACTTTGTTTTCTTTTGTATTTGGAATATTATAAATTATACTTAAAGCAAAGATTATATTAATATATGAGTTTGACAGTTGAATTTTAATTTTCATTTAGCAACCATTTTGTTCCCTGTGGACTTGCTTTCTAATGTTTTTTTGTGGGGTAGAAGTTGTTAATGGGGGCCCGGAGAGATAGCACAGCAGTGTTTGCCTTGCAAGCAGCCGATCCAGGACCAAAGGTGATTGGTTCGAATCCCGGTGTCCCATATGGTACCCCGTGCCTGCCAGGAGCTATTTCTGAGCAGACAGCCAGGAGTAACCTCTGAGCAATGCTGGGTGTGGCCCAAAAAAACAAAAAACAAAAACAAAACAATACAAAAAAAAAGAAGTTGTTAATGGGTGAAGGAACAGTCAACTTGAATGTCATCTTTTTAACAGACTCACTATTTACCTGCCTGTTAGTTATGCATACCTGTATTAACTAGTATGACTATACTAAGACAACTAAAATAGTTAGATTTGAATTTATCCTTCCTCATTTCATGCTTATCTGATGTTTCCTTGTGATAATATAGGAATACTGCATAGTGATCTTTTTAAAAATAATTTCTTATTTTTTTTTTTTTTTTTTTTTTTTTTTGGTTTTTGGGCCACACCCGGTAACGCTCAGGGGTTACTCCTGGCTATGCGCTCAGAAGTCGCTCCTGGCTTGGGGGACCATATGGGACGCCGGGGGATCGAACCGCGGTCCGTCTCCTAGGCTAGCGCAGGTAAGGCAGGCACCTTACCTCCAGCGCCACCGCCCGGCCCCATAATTTCTTATTTAATGAAGGAACTGTGTTGGAAGTTGAGTTTTAGGCATATCATATTTCAACATCAATTTCACCACATCATCAATATTCCATCCCCTCCACCCTTGCTGCCCTCGCCTGCCTCCTAGACAGGCATTTTACAGAGTATGTTGGTTGCAGCCTAGATCTCAGGTTTTCAATGTTGTTTAGTCTGTGCTTTGGATTTATAGCTACACCACTTTCCCACATCATCAATATAATCAAAACCCCTAGCCTTGTTTCCCCATTATTTTCCTTGGTAATAGGTGATCCTCTCAGGATATCAAATCTCACATCTAACAATGAAGTTAATTTTGATCATGCAAAGTAATTTTTTTTAGTTTTGGAACCACACCTGGTGATACTGGTGATTAGGAATTACTCATGATACTTGGGGGATCAGATGGGATACAGGGAATTGAACCTGGTTGGCTGCATTGCAAGGTAAATGCTCTACTCATTGTACTATCTCTTTAGCCCCACATCCAAAGTATTTTTTATCTGTTTTTGTTTTGTTTGTTTTGGGACCACACCTGGCAATGCTCAAGGCTTACTTCTGGCTTTGCACTCAAGAATCACTTCTGGTTGGCTTGGAGGACCAGGGATTGAGCCTGGGTTGGCTGCATCCTGAACTATCACATTTGGCGCCCCCCCCCTCCCAAAGTTTTTTTTTTTTTGGTTTTTAGGTCACACCCAGCAGTGCCCAGGAGCTACTCATGGCTCTATGCTCAGAAATTGCCCCTGGCATGCTTAGGAGACCATATGGGATGCCAGGATTTGAACCACCGTCCGTCTGTATGCAAGGCAAATGCCTTACCTCCATGCTATCTCTCCAGCCCCCCAAAGTATTTTTTGATCATCTAAAGTATTGTCTGAAATTTCCACTTGTAGTTACTAAAGGTATTTTTTTGTAATGATAAGTAATCAGTGTGGAGAGACTTTTAAGACTATGCAAATATACTGTTCCTCCAAAATTTTTCCACCTAAACTTAATACCTTTGGTTTCTTTTGCCCCATATAATCTTGAAATTACTATGGTGATCATCAAGTGGTAATTTGTCTAACTTCATATTTTCCAATAGGAGCTTGGTATTTCATTGCTGTAAAGAACCTTTTCTTTCTATATATAGGTTTTTGGGGGTGGTTTTTTTTTTTAGTTTGTTTGTTTGTTTGTTTTTGGGCCACACCCGGTGATGCTCAGGGGTTACTCCTGGCTATGAACTCAGAAGTCGCTCCTGCCTTGGGAGACATATGGGACGCCAGGGGGATCAAACTGCAGTCCATCCTAGTCTAGCGTGTGCAAGGCAGATGCCTTACACCCTTAGTTTTATGTATTTGTTATCAGTACATGCTATGAAATTCCTTTTTATTAAATGCTTTTCAATACTACTCTTAATTATCTTGGTGCTTAAAATGTTCTGGTTTTGATCTGTGGCAAGTGTCCATCTTTTTTGTTTGTTTTTGTTTTTTGGGCCACACCAAGTGACACTCAGGGGTTATTCTTGGCTCTGCACTCAGAAATTGCTCCTGGCTCGGGGGACCATGTGGGACATCAGGGGATCGAACTGTGGTACAGCCTGGGTCAGCCAAGTGCAAGGCAAATGCCCTACCACTGGGCCATAGCTCCGGCCCCAAGTGTCCATCATTTTTTATTGATTCATTACTTTCTATATTTTTTTTGGTTTTTGGGCCACACCCAGCACTGCTCAGGGGTTACTCCTGGCTGTCTGCTCAGAAATAGCTCCTGGCAGGCACGGGGGACCATATGGGACACCGGGATTTGAACCAACCACCTTTGGTCCTGGATCGGCTGCTTGCAAGGCAAACGCCGCTGTGCTATCTCTCCGGGCCCATACTTTCTAGATTTTTAAGATGCTTAAGGTTCATCTTGTACCTGCCCTACCCTAATTCTGGAAGCATCCATTTCTCTGGGGTGTTTTGATTCCTATGATGAGGGAATAAAGTTAGAGAGCAAAATATAGGTACTGAACTTACATTACTTTTATATCCTCTGTATGAACAAACGTTTTGCCTACTTGGTAAATGTTCATTAAAGGTAAAATATTTTGTTTTTGTTTTGTATTTGGGTCACACCCAGTGATGCTCAGGGGTTACTCCTCCTCTGCACTCAGAAGTCGCTCCTGGCAGGCTAGGGGGATCATATGGTAATTGAATCAAGGTCTGTCCTGTGTTGGCCGCGTGCAAGGCAAAGGCCTTACCACTGTGCTATCACTTTGGTTCCAAAGTAAAATATTTTGAAAAAAGTGCTGGAGCCATAGAACAGTTGGTAAGGCACTTGCCTTACATGCAACATACCCTGGTTCAATCCTGGTATCCTGTTGCATTAATTATTAATTATAAAGTCCTAGTGGTGGATGGATAGATGGTGAGACCTTTTTCAGCCTGGCTTAGTGCCTGCAGCCCCTTCAGCCTGCGGGTCTGTAGGTATCAGGGTGACAGCGAAGAAATGATCCACAGGCAGTCAGATGAAGTTTCGGGAGAAATCCAGCACTAACTGCCATGTGCATATTCCTTACTAGGCCTTTAAAATAAGCAGCCTCACTGCATCCTCTGCCTCCATCCTGTCTCCTCTCTACCTGCTTAATCTTCCTTGCTGAGTCTATCCCTCACCCCTCCCCGTAAGCCACTCTTAATTACCAACCACAGACCCCCTCTTAGCTGTGGAAGGGTCTCCCTTTCCAGGTGAGATAGGCAGGAATTTGGGGAAGGGGTAATAGCATCCCATATGGCTTCCTGAGTCTCACCAGGAGTGATCCCTAAGTGCAGAGCTAGGAGTAAGCTCTGAACAGAACTGGTATGACCCCAAAACAAAAAACAAAACAAAACAAATTTTGAGAAAGTGTATATCAGCAAAAAGTCACAATGTAGTATTATGAGATGGGAACATTTTTATCATCAGACTTGCACTACCAAGAACCAAAGAAGTGACTTGGTGATAGAGCACTTTTGCATGCATAAGGCATTGTATTCTTGGTGCCACAACAGAACATATATTTTACATGTATACGTTTTATGAAGAAAAAAGGTTACTGAAAATAGAAAAGAAACTACCCTGCCAGGGAGGAATTGATCACAGGATTAAGTTCTATTCTATTTCAAAGCAAAAACATAAGTGATTGTAGTTTGAAGGCCAGATAGACTTTGAATAGGAGGGAGAAGAAATGACCTTGACAGTGACTTAACTCAACATAAGCTGATATTATATTACATATTATGCTAAAGTAATGATGCTCAGTGTCTGCCCATGGAAGGAAAAGTGAAAGACAAGAAGGAAAAGGTTGTTTGCGGTTATGTTTAGAGGACTTTGAATGTCAAACTTAAGATTTGGGATCTTTAATAAGATAATAGAGAGATTGAAGATTTTTGAATAGTGTCATAACAAGCTTAACTCTGACTCAAATAGATAAATCCAGAAGATAACCAGAGATAAGATTGAGGAAATTACCAGTTAAGAACTGTAAAGAGGCTTTTATAATAGTTCAAGCAAGAGATATTAAGAATTTGAAGTAGAAAAGAAAGAAAAAATTGAGTTAGAATAATGGTTTTCAATCTGCCCATCAGAGCTCCAGTGGGGGGCAAAGCTGTGTGAAGAAAGAAGAGAGAAGCACCATTTGGAACTCTTAGTGATTGAATGGAATTTTCAAGGAAATGAACACAAAGCTAACAGGGCAGGTTGTTCAGTACGAAGTCCTGAAAATTGTATCCTGTTCTGGTCCTTTTGGTGCTTGGGAATTTTTTGTATCACTTCAGCAGTCCTTGGAGATCCCCAGAGCTACAGGCTTCCAGAGTTGTTTCCAGTGATGCTTTGGGAACCATGTGATGCCAGAAACTAGATCAGGTTTAATCTTCCTGAACTAACTCTCCAGCCTCTGAGCCTCTTCACCTTTTTAAAAAGAATTCTGCTGCTTAAGGAACAAAGCATAGAGAGAAATCTTTTTTTTGAAGAAACTTAAGACTAGGTTAACTGTAACTCAGTGGTAAGAGTACATGCTTCACATGTCTGATTCCCATCATCCAAAAAAAAAAATACAACTTCAGATTGGCATTTATATGGTTTTTTAAAAATTTTTTTATAAACTCATACTTCTTTCAGCTTAGAAAACTGAAGAATATAGTCATTAGCTGGAGTAAGTTAAGTTGATTGTATATTTAAAGTCCAAAAGGTTAGTGTCACAAGATCATGCACTAATATTCTTTCTTTAAAAACCTAAATATTTGGGACCTGAGATATAGTATAACAGTAGGGCATTTGCCTTGCATGTAGAAGAACAGTGGTTTGAATCCTGGCATCCTATATGGTCCCTGCCAGGAGCAATTTCTGAGTATAGAGCCTGGAGTAACCCCTGAGCACTGCCAGGTATGACCCAAAAACCAAAAACCAAAAACAAAACACACACACAAAAAACAAAAACAAAACAAAACAAAACAAAAAAACCCCTAAATATTCAATGAAAGGAAGGAAGGAACAAGATGTTTTTGGCCAAAATTTTTTAGAGTCATGCTGAATTCTTTTGCTCATTCCATGTGGGAAACTCACCATGAAATCGCCTTGGCTTTACCTTCCAGTTATGTTCCAAATCTGATCACCTTCACTGCCTCTACTGCTCTCAGTTTAATTGAAACCTGTCCTTCAACTTCTCACAGACTCTGCCCCTGCACCTCAGCATATTTGCTGTGCTTTTCTTCTTAGATACATGTGCTTTCTTTCACCTTTTGGCATAGTGAACTGTCCCTGAAATAGTAGCATGTTAAACCTCTCATTTGGATTGCTCCAATGATACTTTCTCAATGAGGCTTCCTTACATACCTGTCTCCTTCCTCTCATATTTTTCAGTTTCTTCTTTATTTTGTAATAATCTCCCTCATCCCAGCATTTCTCACTTAACAAACTATAATTCTTTATATCGTTTGTTTTTTAACATAGAGTTTCAGCTCCACACAAAGAGTACCTTTTTTTCTTTAGTAAAGCAAAACATTTTTTTATTTAAAAGAAATTTAGATAGATCAGAGGGGGGAGAAAAAAGAGAAATATATGTTCAGGGGCCGGCGAGGTGGCGCTAGAGGCAAGGTGTCTGCCTTGCAAGCGCTAGCCAAGGAAAGGACCACGGTTCGATCCCCCGGCGTCCCATATGGTCCCCCCAAGCCAGGGGAAATTTCTGAGCACTTAGCCAGGAGTAACCCCTGAGCATCAAACGGGTGTGGCCCGAAAAACAAAAAAACAAAAACAAAAACGAAATATATGTTCAAGAGAGGACAATGGAGAAAAAGTTAAGAAGTGACTTTTTGTTTGGGGGTCACACCTGGCAGTGTTCAGGGGTTACTCCTGGCTCTATACTTAGAAATTGCTCCTGGCAGATTTGGGGGATCATATGGGATGCCAGAATTCGAACCACCATCCTTCTGCATGCCAGGCAAATGCCCTACCTCCATGCTATCTCTCCGGCCCCAAGAAGTGACTTTTTTTTTTTAATGTTGTTTTGCATCTGGAGAGATAAATACAGCAGGTAGAACTTTTGCCTTGCTTGTGGCTGATCGAGGTATGATCCCCAGCACCACATATGGTCCCTCAAGCCCTGCCAGGAGTAAGCCCATAAAACCTGTTAGGTGCAATCCAAAAGCAAAAAAATAAAGAAGAAAATAGCAAAAAAAGGTCAGAGGCAATATAATGGAGAACTGATCCACATAACCAAGTTTGAGGATGGGGATGTATGAAAGGAGGGATACATTTGGGTCCTTTTGGGAAGGGAAGTAGATATTACTGATGTTGATATGGTGTCGGAATATGTGCATGAGACCATTACTTATAAATCACAGAACCTCAGTCAATAAAAAGGCTAAAAAGCAAAGGAGATAAAAAATATGCTTTTTGTTTTAGGTATTTGGGAATAAGATGATTATTCCTTCTCTGGATGGAGACCTCTTCCAGTGGGACAGAGATCGGGAGAGCATGGAAACAGTTCCTTTCACAGTTGAATCACTTCTTGAATCATCCTATAAATTTGGAGATGATGTCGTTCTGGTTGGTGGAAAATCTCTCACTACATATGGGCTCAGTGCATACAGTGGAAAGGTGAGTAAGAATTGTGAATTTATTTGGGGACGAATCAGAATAAGAAGGGATAGGAAAAATTTTTGTTTGTTTTGGGGCCATATCCTGGCTCTGTGCTCAGGAATCGGTTCGGGCAGACTCAGGAGACCATATGGGATACCAGGAATCAAATCCGGGTCTGTCCTGGGTTGGCTGTGTACAAGGCGAATGCCCTACCGCTGTGCTATCTCTCCAAATTATTTAAGCTATATTATTAACTGGTTGAGGTTTATTATAATTTTCCCTGAAAAAAAAAATTGAGGGAGGCACGTTATATCCAGTGGCGCTCAGGAGTTACTCTTGGCTATGTGCTCAGAAATTACTCCTGGCAGACTCGGGGATCATATTGGATGCTGTTATCAAACCCCGTTGACCACATGCAAGGCATATGCCCTACCTGTTATGCTATTGCTCCGGCCCTGAAAATATTATTTTTAAATAAATAAAAGAAACTTGAACTCAAAAGAAGAAAATATCATTAAAGGAAGTGATCTACCTAAGATAAAAAATATATCAGTAGATGTGTTTCAGGTAAGGTTTTCGTTCTTTCTTCTGAAATTTACACTGTCCATAAAGACCTCATATTTTTATTTTCAGTTGGACATATGAGAAACTCTCTAAAATTTTTAACAATCTAATGATAAGAATAATTGTTTTATTTGTTTATCTAATGAGAGGACCCAAGAGGAAGGTTTGATCTGATTTTACAGTTGAGAAAGCAGAAAATTTACAAAGATCTAGAAACTCCAAGGTCAGTTTGGACTTAGATTTATCTAACAGTATGATCAAGTCATACTGTTAAATGACCTAGACTTTCTCCTTTATTATATCTTAGGATATAATCATAGTCTGCTCCTAAGATTGGGCATTGTAATACAAATTTGTTATTAAGAATGGCTGAAACATACTTTGTAGAAAGAGTGGAGTCTTTTTTTTTTTTATTTTTAACACCTTGCCACCTTAAGAAGTGAGTATTGTAAATATAGGCTGAACAGAAAAACTAGGAAACTTATCTTTGTCCATTGTGTATTCAGACTTTTATGATTTCTAGTCTAAATATGAGGCTCACAGCACCTTCTTGCTCTGGAAAATGCTTTTTTGCCTACATCTGTATTGAGGAGGCCTTAACAACTTTTTGCTATATTTCATCTGTAAAATAGTGGGCTAGAGCCTATCTGCTTTTTTAATTTGACGTAATGCATCAAGTTTTTCTATTTTAGCAGATATGCTTCTTCTTCTGAGGAACTTAGTTCAACATCTACTAAGAGATTATCCTTTTATTTATATGAATTTTGGGTCATATCTGGTGATACTCAGAGATTACTCTCTACTCTACTAAGGAATAACTCCTTGCGGGCTTAGGGAACCATATGCCAGGGATTGAAACTGGGTTGGCTGCGTGCAAGGCAAATGTCCTACTTACTGTATTACTTCTCCACTCCCAGGATTCATTTTAATATCTCTGATCTCTTATAACTTATATATTTACTACTTTTCTTTTTTTTTTTTTTTTTTTATATTTACTACTTTTCTACCTGTCTTTTCAGGTTAAGTACATCTGTTCATCTTTGGGTTGTCGCCAATGGGATGATGATGAAATGGAACAAGAAGACATCCTGCTTCTGCAACGAACCCAGAAAACTGTTCGAGCTGTTGGACCTCGTAGTGGAAATGAGAAGTGCGTATTACCATTATTTTGCCGTCTAGAGTTACAAGACCAAAACAAGACCCAAAAACAACAAGACCAAAATTCATTGGATTTTTATTGTGGAAATTTTGTGGACTATTTTTTTGTTCGACAAGCATACTAGGGGCTGGAGAGATAGCACAGGGGGTAAGGCACTTGCCTTTCATGTGGCCAACTTGGGTTAAATGGCTGGCATTCCATATAGTATCAAGCCCACCTGGAATGATCCCTGAATGCAGAGCCAGGAATAAACCCTGAGCATCACCATATGTGGGTCCCAAACCTAGACCAAACGAAACAACCCCGGCAGTGCTCAGGGGTTACTCCTGGCTGTCTGCTCAGAAATAGCTCCTGGCAGGCACGGGGGACCATATGGGACACCGGGATTTGAACCAACCACCTTTGGTCCTGGATCAGCTGCTTGCAAGGCAAACGCCGCTGTGCTATCTCTCCGGGCCCAAAAATAGTAGTCTTTTAGAAGAAATGTAGTCACTAAATTAAAAACTCATGGTAATTGATACACCCTAAACTGAACCAGTATCTGCTTCAGTGTGTGGATTCACCAAGATAATAAAATAAATAAACTACATATTAGTTTATCTTAGGCTAGTGGCATCTTACTTTTTTTTGTTTTTGGTTTTGGTTTTTGGGTCACACCCGGTGGTGTTCAGGGGTTACTCCTGGCTCTGTGCTCAGAAATTGCTCCTGGCAGGCTCAGAGGACCATATGGGATGCTGGGAATCGAACCAGAGTCCCTCCTATGTTGGCCTTGTGCAAGGCAAATGCCTTACCTCTGTGCTATCTCTGGCCCTGGAGACATCTTTTATATCAGTTTCAGTGATCAAAGTTTTTTGAATGCATAAAGCTTTTCAGGTAAAATTGCTATGCTTTCCTTTAACCTTGATCTGGTTTATAGTTTTAATAGGCAGATCAATAATTTATCTGACTACTCTCATTTAAAAATACTATTGTATGGTAGGTAGGGCACTCACCTGGCATGCAGTTGACCCAGGTTTGATCCCTGGCATCTCATATGATCCCCTGAGCTCTCCAGGAATGATCCCTGAGCACAGAGCCAGGGGTAAGCCCTGAGTACTGGTGGTTGTAACCCAGAAACAAACAATATAAATTATACTATCAAAATATTAAAGTTTATTGGTTCAATACCCTTTGTCTTCCTTTCCCCAATAACTTTATGTATCTTTTGCATTTAAATATATGATTAAAATCAGGGGCCAGCACGATAAATCATGCAGAAGGCTTTAGTTCTATCTCATGGTCCCTGAACACCAAATCCAGTCATGATTAGTCCCTGAGCACCATTGGGTGTGGCTGAAAAAAGAAACAGTTGTATGATTGAATTAGGCATGCTGTTCCTAATCACATGCTTGGATATTTTTTGTTTTGTTTTGTTTTTGTGTTTGGGTCACACCTGTCTGTGCTCAAGCTTCCTTCTGGCTCTCTGCTCAAAGATCACTCTTGACAGTGTTCAGGGGATCATATATTGTGTCATGGATCTAATCCAGATTGGTTGCATGCAAGGCAAGCACCTAATTCTTGTGCAATTTCTCCAGCTCCAGTGTTTGCTGTTTCAGAGAATAGTGTCCCATACAGTTCACAACTCTTAGAACTATTGGTTCTAAAGGACAAAGAAAGGTTTCTGCCCTCTTGTGGCATAAAGCAGCAAAATCTCCTTTCCAGAAGATTGTGAAGGCTTGGGAGGTTGCAGGATGCTTATGGGACACTAGGTTCATTCCCTGGTCCTGCAGGGCTCTCCATTACCACAGTGACTAGGAGTTGAATAATCCCTGGACACATGCTATAGGTGCAGGAAACCCAGTTTTGAGTCCCAACACAGACCCAAACACCATTAGGTGAAGCACAAAAACAAAACAAGATAATGTTCAATTGGGTTTTTTTCCTCATTACAAAATTTTAGTGTTTTCTTCTTCAATCTAGAAGAATCTTTGATTTATTTTTAAAATTCAGTTTATTTAAAAGTAATGTACTAAAATATATTTTTGTAAATTTAAGGTGGAATTTCAGTGTTGGACACTTTGAACTTCGGTATATTCCAGACATGGAAACTAGAGCCGGATTTATTGAAAGCACCTTAAAACCCAGTGGAAACAAAGAAGAGTCTAAAATTATTTCTGATGTGGAAGAACAGGAAGCTGCCCTGATGGATACAGTGATAAAGGTCTCGGTAACAGACTGGAAGGTTTTGGCATTTAATAAGAAGGGAGGACATCTGGAATGGGAATACCAGGTACCTAAAACCACTGAAATCTCATGATTACATTTTTTTCTTTCTCAAGTTTACCACACTGACTGGGTAGAAGGAAATGACTGCTACTTTGGATTCTTGATTGCTTCTGTATGCTTAAATAAATTAATATGGTTTTATACCTAATGACTGTTATGGGGGCCGGAGCGCAGCCAGCAGCACTCAGGGATTACTTCTGGCTCTGTGCTCAGAAATCACTCATGGCATGTCCTGTGGGATGCTGGGAATCGAATCCGGGTCAGCTATGTGCAAGTAAAATGCCCTACCTGCTGTTCTATCACTCTGGTGCCCAAGAGTGATTCTTTAAAATATTTTTTCTTGCTTTGTTGAGATACAATTGCTAAAATTTGCATTTATTGAGATGTTTAACATGCGTTGATACACATTGTGAAATCAAGAGTTTAGATCTTAATGTTCTCACCATATAAATAATAACTGTGCAGTATGGTGAATGTTACATTAGTTAGGGTAATTATTTTGCAATATATACATAAATCAAAGCATCAAAGTATATTCTGGTAACAGTTGTTAGTTATGCCTTTATAAAGCTAGAGGAATAAAAACATTGATTTAAATGTATCTACATTACAAGTTGAAACGTCAGAAATAATGCTTAAAATTATTTAAAATATCTTGGATTTGTATTTAGTTTTGTACTCCTATTGCATCTGCCTGGTTGGTAAAGGATGGCAAAGTCATTCCCATCAGTCTCTTTGATGACACAAGCTACACGGCCAATAATGATGTGTTCAAGGATGAAGAAGACATTGTGGAAGCTGCCCGAGGGGCTACAGAGAGCAGTGCTTACCTGGGTGAGTACTGCTCCACTCTATGCACTTAGCATTGTCTTCCTCCGGTGCTGCCTCTTGCTTTTGGTACTACTTCCTGCCCATAGTAGTTCTAAGTCTAAGTACATCCTGTGACGTATGGTTGCCCTTTCTATTTCTAATTTTCATTTCTGAGTTTTCCCCTATGTTTTCCCAAGACTGAAACTTGGGACTGCTAAAGCGTATTCCTTTTTAAAGAGGTCTATATTGTAAAGGCTTAGAAATCTTTCCAATGGGTATCATGATTTTTTTAGCATAGTAAATAGCATGGCTGTCTCATATATCATGATTCCTAATTTTATATCCTCAAAGTCTATAACTTCCTACAGAAAATAAAATATGCCTGAAATTCAACAATAAAAAAATTTGTAACCACAGTGCTTAAATAAAGCAATTAAAAATAAAAAAACAACAGAATTCTTCTGTGCTTTTGGGCAAATTTTTGAAAAGCATGTTTTTAAAATAAATCTAATGATTTGATCTTGTTTTGGTAGCCAGATATTTCTTTTTGTTTATGTTTGGGGGCCATACCCAGTGATGGTCAGGGGCTACTCCTGGCTATGTGTTCAGAAATTGCTCCTGGGGCCTGGAGAGATAGCACTTCGGCGTTTGCCTTGCAAGCAGCCGATCCAGGAACAAAGGTGGTTGGTTCGAATCCCGGTGTCCCATATGGTCCCCTGAGCCTGCCAGGAGCTATTTCTGAGCAGACAGCCAGGAGTAACCCCTGAGCACTGCTGGGTGTGGCCAAAAAAAAAAAAAACAAAAAACAAACAAACAAACAAACAAAAAACACCAGAAATTGCTCCTGGCTCAGGGTACCACATAGGACAAGAGGGATCGAACTCAGGTCCATCCTGGGTCAGCTACATGCAATGCAAATGGCCTATCCCTATGCTATTGCTCCGGCCCCTGGCCAGATATTTCTAAAAATTTTCAGTTCTATCAATATGTTGCTCACCTTTTATTCTGAATTAAATGAATGGATTTCAAAATATGACCAGTCATAAGTGATGGGTCATACATGAACGATGATAGTACTTCTTCACTGAATGAGCATATGAAACTATTAATAATCTTTCTTGATTTACGGGTATTAGATTTTCTCAAGGAGAAATTACCGTATATACTCAAGTATAAGCCGAGTTTTTCCTGCACAAAATTTGTGCCGGAAAACCCGAATTCGGCTTATACTCGGGTCATACAGGTTATTTGATTCGATGCAAGCACACCGAATCAAATGCACATAGTTTCTAGCCATCTTCTGTCGTTTGCTGGAGGGGCAGTGCTTCAACTCAGTCCACAAGTCGTGACTGAGCTGAAGAGGTAGGCTGCTGAACTGAACTGGATGCCACTGAACTATTTAACCCACAATATTCTGCACTTTGTATGAGACCAACAGCAGTGATGATGATATTTGCAAACTCAGTGATGATGACAATGTCTATGCTGATACCCTCGCATCAGATACAGCTGAAGCTCGTTTAGACAGACAGATGAGGAGGAGGAGGAATCAAGTTTTGAAGGATTTTAATCTTTGTGATTTAGCTTGATTACCTGTTAAGCTATGGTTTATGCACTTTATTTAAAGTTTTAAAGTTACTGTTGCTAGTTTGCAGTTTTTCTTTAGCAATAAATATTGAAAAACATTTAACCTACTGATTCCTCAATAATTGTAATTATTTTGGGTATATATTTTTTATTTTTGAAATTTACCAGTGGCTGCTGCATTTTCCACCTCAGCTTATATTCAAGTTACTAAATTTTCCCAGTTTTTAGGGTGGAATTGTGGGGGGGATCAGCTTATACTCAGGTCGGCTTATCCTCAGATATATATAGCACTTGAAACAGTTTTAGGCTTTAGGGGCCAGAGAGATACTACAGTGGGCAGGGCACTTGACTTACAGGCAGCTGACCCAGGTTCAATTCCCACCAACACATCTGTTTTCCCGAACCCTCTAGGAAGTGATATCTGAGTACAGAGCTAGGAGCCCTCAGACTCCTAAGCATCACCAATTTCCCCCCCCCCCCCCCAAATAAAACCCAACTATGTTTCAGGCTTTACCAATATTGTTGTTTGTTTGGTTTTTGAGCACAAAACCAGGAGTAAGCCTTGAGCATTGTTCTGCATGATTATCCCCCCATCAAATATTACATTGATTTTTTTTATATTTGAAATTTTGTGACTGAAGAAATCCCAATAATTACTGAAAATTACGTATAATAAAATAATTACTGCTACTATGTATTAAGAAGAAGTTGGGGCTGAAGAGATATGTGAAGCCTCATGACTTATATCCAGCCAGCCCCAGTTTGATTGCTAGCAACTTTTGGTCCCCTGCACTGCCTGGTAATTCCTGGTACCCTAAAACCTGATCAGCAGCATATTCTTAGGTCTTCACATTGAACTGCCTGTCCAGTTGGTCACAAATTACCCAGAGAAACCCTTAGGTCTCCTGAGACTGCTTGAACACTGTCTCCTGAACATTCCCCACCACCCCAAAAGAAGTCTTATATTTTTATAAAAGCTTTTTGTTAATCACCTCTCTGTCTCTGTATCTGTGTCCCTGTCTGTCTGTCTCTCTGTCTGTCTGTCTTTGTCTATCTGTCTCTCTCTCTCTTTCTTTTGATTTTTGGGCTGTACCCAGCGATGCTCAGGGATAACTCCTGGCTCTGCACTCAGGAATCACAACACTACAGAGGGGAAGATATGGAATGCAGGGATTGAACCTGGGTCAGTTGCATGCAAGGCAAATTTCCAACCCACTGTACCATCACTCTAGCCCCTTCTCTAGTTTTTTGTTGATTAATTAACCTTTGGGTTATGTTTGAGCTCTTTCATCATGATGATTCTCTGAAAATTGCTATGCAGTGCGTGATTATATAACTGAAATTAATTTGGTTTTATTAAGTTGAAACTAATCATTTTGAAAAAATTATTAGTGTTTGTTTATTAACATAATTGATAATATTCTGGTTTATTCAGGAATGTACAGAGGCCAGTTGTATCTGCAATCATCAGTAAGAATTTCAGAAAAGTTTCCTACAGATCCCAAGGCCTTAGAGTCTGTTAATAATGAAAATGCAATAATTTCTTTGCCAAAAATCAAGTGGAAACCCTTAATTCGTAAGTGAATTTTTATTTATTTTGGTTTTTTTTGGGGGGTGGGGCCATGCCCAGTGATGCTCAGGAGTTACTCCTGGCTATGCCCTCAGAAATCGCTCCTGGTTTGGGGGACCATATGGAACGCTGGGGATCAAACCTAAGTCTGTCCTGGATCAGCGCGTGCAAGGCAAACACCCTACCGCTGCGCTATCACTCCACCGCTATAGAAGTTATATTAAAAAATGTTTTACTATACAAAGCTCTTAACCATTTCCAGACCATGCATAACTATCACCTAGCCCTTATGTTGTTTGTGCTAAAAAAAAAATGTTATGGGGAGAAACTGGAAAGATAGTACAGCTGATAGGGCACTCGCCTTACAAGTGGCCAACCAGGTTCAATCTCCAGCATCCCATATGGTTTCCCAAACATTGTCAGGTACAATTTTTAAGTGGGGTAGAGCTAGGTAGTAACCCCTAAATATCCCCAGGTGTAGACCCTCCCAAAAGCCTCCCCACAGAATGAATATTATGGGGACCAACTAGTACAGAGGTTATGGTGATTGCTTTGTATACAGCTGACCCCGGTTCAGAGGGTCCTTGGAGCACTGCAGGAGTGACCCCTGAGCACAGAATCAGGTATGGTCTCTCTGCCCCAAAAATATTTATGAAAAATCTGACTATTGAATTATATTCTTTGAAACATTCTTATTGATTTAAATAGTAGTCATCTAATTCCTTTAGCTATATTTCCGTTTCTTATGATGTTTTGCAAGGCACATATTTTTTAAGTACTTACTTAAATGACTTGGCTTCTCTACATGATTGTGCTTTGCAAGGGAAAAAACCTTGAACCTTTTGTCTGACTTAAATATTTGAACTGAACTATGGTTAAATGTTTTTGTGATTTGAATAAGATACATATGCTTTATTTAAGTCATTACAGATAAGATTTTACCATTTTCTTTTAGATTCTCCTTCTAGAACGCCTGTCTTGGTAGGATCTGATGAATTTGACAAATGTCTTAGTAATGATAAATTTTCTCACGAAGAGTACAGTAATGGTGCTCTTTCAGTCCTGCAATATCCATATGGTAAGTGAGATCATTCTAAATTTTTAATATAAAATTAATAGACTGCAGGGCCGGGAAGGTGGCGCTAGAGGTAAGGTGTCTGCCTTACAAGCGCTAACCAAGGAACGGACTGCGGTTCGATCCCCCGGCGTCCCATATGGTCCTCCCAAGCCAGGGGCGATTTCTGAGCACATAGCCAGGAGTAACCCCTGAGCATCAAACGGGTGTGGCCCAAAAACCAAAAAAAAAAAAAAAAAAAAAAAATTAATAGACTGCAAATGAAAGCTAGTCATTGAGTAATAGGAAGCACATGATTGTGTAGGAGCACAGAAGAGAGCACAGAAGATAGGACATTTGCCTTGTATGTGGACAACCTGGATTTAATTCCCAGCATCCAATATGGTCCCCTGAGTCTGCTAAGAGTAATTTTTAAGCACAGAGTCAGTAATGTGAACAATATCAGGTGTGGCCCAAACAAAATAAAACAGAACAAATAAAGAAATACATGGGCCCGGAGAGATAGCACAGCGGTGCTAGCCTTGCAAGCAGTCAATCCAGGACCTAAGGTGGTTGGTTCGAATCCCGGCGTCCCATATGGTCCCCCGTGCCTGCCAGGAGCTATTTCTGAGCAGACAGCCAGGAGTAACCCCTGAGCACCACCGGGTGTGGCCCAAAAACCAAAAAAAGAAAAAAAAAAAAAAAGAAATACATGATCTTGGAAGGAAATATTGTGAATGGTGCCCAGGATTTTTAGATGCTCCCAAGTATCTAGATTCAGTTCTAGTTGGCCACATACTCTAATAGATGCATCTAATTGCCTTGTATCTTGGTTCTTTTACCTATAAAACAAGGATAAAGATCTGCTTAGACTGCTATGAGATAATACACAAAAGCCTAATTAACACTATCATATTTTCCTATTATTAGTGCTCATATATATTAATCATTCTATTTAATGAGGAAAATAGATGTCTCTAATAGAGTTACTTGACACAGCAGGTAGGGCATTTGTCTTGCATGTGGCCAACCCAGGTTCAATCACTGATGCCCCATATGGTCCCCCAAGCCTGCTAGGAGTGATTTCTAAGCACTGCTGCATATGGCCCAGAAACCAAACAAGAAAAAAGTAAAAGATAATGCTTTGATTGTTTTGTGTTTGGGTCCATACTGGTGGTACTTGGGACTCATTCCTGGAGGTATTCAGGTGGTGCTAGGGATTGAACTTTGGTTAATTTTGTGCAAGGCAAGCCGATGAAAAGGATTTAAAATGGAGTTATTTTAATTTTGTCTCCAGACAAAAGAAATTAGGGCAAGTAATAAGAACGGGTAAAATTTGGCATGGAATTCAACCCTGTTTATCTAAAGCTAGGATGTGTCTGAATATAGAAGTGCTTTGAAAAATTTCAAAGTTAGATTTTTAGCCATGTAGACCAAAAAAGCTTTAGTTACAATAGATGCTAGAACTGGGAAATTATTTAGAATATAAGTTGATCAAATGAGAATCCCTAGCACCTCATATGGTCCCCTGTGCCCTGAACACAGAGCCAGGAGTAAGTTCTGAGCAGCCCTGGACCTCTCAAAGCAAAGCAAAACTTAAGGTTCTGAACTAGAAACAACAATCTTACCTGTTATTGGTCAAAATAAAAGGGAAAAGGAATGATGGGGTCTTTCTAGATAGTGCAGAAAGGATGACAAATATGATAGCTTTCTGGAAACAGCTCATTCTGACAACCCAAAATGAACCAAAGAACATGTTGAAGATGTTTTTCTTTCAACTTCTGAAGAAAGATTAATGATAGAATTTGGAATTTTGATGATTAGAAATACACGGAAAGTTTAAATTTTCACAAAGGAAATTTATGTATTGTTTAAATCATGTGTTTAAAGATTCCTAAGGTTTTTCAGGCTTGTGATCCATTATAAAGAAATTTTATTGTGATGTTATGGAAAACATTGAAAAAAAGGGAAAACATTTGTGTAGTAAAAATAAATAAGTAGGTTACATTGAAATGTGTTAATAAGAGTTTAAACTTTAAAGAACAAAATAAAACAGGAAAACTATTTTTGGGGGATTATTTTGGGGTTTTTTTGTTTGTTTTTGGGCCACACCTGGCATGCTCAGGGGTTACTCCTGGCTCTGTGCTCAGAGATTACTCCTGGCAGGCTCAGGGGACCATATAGGTTGCCAGAGATTGAACCCAGGTCAACTGCTTGCAAGGAAAATGTCTACCTTCTGTGCTATTACTCCAGCCCAGGAAAATAAATTTTTAACAATAAAGGTTGGACCTAAATTGTTTTATCTTAATTTTTTTTCCTTTTTTTTTTTTTTTGAAGATAATGGCTACTATCTACCATATTATAAGAGGGAAAGGAGCAAACGAAGCACACAAATCACTGTTAGGTTTCTCAACAACCCCAGTTACAGCAAGAATATCCGCAAAAAGGACCCTGTTCTCCTATTACACTGGTGGAAAGAAATAGTTGGAACTATTCTATTTTGTATCATAGCAACAACTTTCATTGTGCGCAGACTTTTTCATCCTCATCCTCACAGAGTAAGTCATTTTTCAAATTTAATCTATTGCAGAGTGTTGACAGCAAAGAAAATTTACAGAGTGTTTGAGTGGGGGACTGAGTACATTTACTTAAGTTTTATCATAAGCAATTTATTGTTAATACTCGTTTCCTTGCCCTTATTTTCCTAGGCCATCCTCACCCATTGCAATCTATTTTGTACCCCTATCATTTCCCTTTTCTTGTAAAAGGAGCTGTTTTATTATATATTCTTATAGTGCATATTTTTCTCAATATTATTGCTTTTTTTTTTTTTTTTGATGTTTTTTGAGTCACATCCAGCAGCGCTCAGGGGTTACTCCTGGCTTTACACTCAGAAATCGCTCCTTGCAGGCTCAGGGATCATATGGGATGTCGGGATTCTATCCACTGCCCTTCTACATGCAAGGCAAAAGCCTTACCTCCATGCTATCTCTCCAGCCCCAATATTATTTCTTTTTAAATCCAATTTTATAATGTTAGATTGCTAACTAGCTTTAGTTTAACTTTGTACTAGTAGTCATTTGTTTTTTTCCATATTACCAGCAAAGAAAGGAGTCTGAAACCCAGTGTCAAACTGAAACTAAGTATGATTCTATCAGTGGAGATTCCAATGACAGTAGCCGGAATGACATAAAAACTTCTGGATATGTATCACGGTAAGAGTCTTATAAAAATATCTGTCTATATTATAATTTCTGGTGGTGACTCTGTGAATCTTTATGAGATATTTTGTCTGTCCATAAGATCTTGCCTAAAAAGTGTCAATATCTAAATAAATAAAACATTAACTTTACATTCAATTAACTAAAGTTTACTCAAAGTGGTATCTAGTATAAAGTGACAGATATAGGATATCACAGAAGTTTAGATTTTATCCATAAGTTAGTTTTCAGATAAATTATTAAGAATTCATGGTACCAATAATTATTGTGTTATTAGAAAAACATTGTGTTTTACATAATTTTCAATTATTCTTTTTTCCTTTTGGTTCTATCTTGGTTCTAGAATATGAAGTAGTACAATCTGGGGACTTGTGGACAAAGTAATTGTACATGGGTTCTGCCTTATTTTTTTAATGTTTTTTTGACTGTAGGTTCAATATTTAGGCGTCAGCAAGGGGATTTCTTCTGAGAACTCTGTTTATGGGCGATTGTTCTTTCACTGTAACTTTACCTTGTCTTCTTTGCATCATTGTTCTCATAATTAAAAATAAAAAATTAAAAAAATAAAGAATATGAAGTAGTAAATAAGGAAAATATACAAATAAATTAGTTTTTTTAAAGCAGAAAAGGGAGGTGGATTATCTAAAAGTAGACAACTCAACTAATTTAAAATAAGGCAAAAGGGAGTTGATGTGATGTGTAGATTTTAAAGCTTTTTGTTAAGATGAGCTGTGGTTTATTTTTCTATTACACGGGTTTTTTGCTTCTCTATCCCTTCTCCTCTCTCCCCTCTTTGATCTCATACTTGGTATTTTACTGGCTTGCTTCTTTTTTTTTTTTTTGACTTGCTTCTTAATTTTAAGGTAATGACAGTGTGATACTTTGATTATTTATGGACCTAATTATCTAAATTGCATTCATACTGTTTTATCAAAGCTTGAGAATTTACTGTTTTTATAGCTCTAATTTTCCCACAACAGGATTTACTTTTTTGAGGGTTTTTTTTTTTTTGGTTTTTGGGCCACACCTGACAGTGCTCAGGGATCACTCCTGGCTGTCTGCTCAGAAATAGCTCCTGGCAGGCACGGGGGACTATATGGGACACCGGGATTCGAATCAACCACCTTTGGTCCTGGATCGGCTGCTTGCAAGGCAAACGCCACTGTGCTATCTCTCCGGGCCCACTTCTGGCAGTACCCAGGTCTTACACCTCATTCTGTGCTCAGGGAATCATCTGTGGTTCCGGGACTGAGCCCAGGTTGTCTGTGTGCAAGACAAGTGCCTGCCTGCTGTACTATCACTCTGTATACACATACCCAGCAGAATCTACTAAGTGTTAAAAATGGTGAGGGTTTAAATGTCATTGCTAATATAAATATTAATACATCTGTGGTAGGAGTTCAGCTGGCAGTGAGAGTGAGAGGGGAGACACCTGCCAGCTCTCCTACTGAAGGCCTTTAGTCCTCATTCAATATTTACTGTGAATGACTGTGCAGGACAATTTTTATTTCTTCAGAATAAACAATTTTTTTTTGAGTAAAGGAAACCCTGGTCCTATCTTGGCTATCTTGGGCTTTGTGGGGGGTATGGGAGGAATTAATATTGGGTATAACATAAACATACAAGTAAAAGGCCATGAACTTAATGACTTTTTGTGCTCACCCAAGAAGAGAATATGATTAAAGCCATATTTAAATGAATCTGACATTTTATTTATAAGATTTAGACAGGTAGAGTGAGGGGAAGTGGAATGTAGTGAATATATATATATATCAGATTGTTGTGAAGAGAATTGGGAATAAGTATTCTATCATGGAATTCAACTTAATTTTCCTTCTTTATTCAATATGCTGGAATAGCTGATGGTTCTTAAAATATAGGGGTTATTGAATAAAAATGATACCTAAAGCTGATTGATTGCTTACCGTGTTTAGATGACTTCAGGGCTCAGTCATGAATTCAGATCTCCACTTTTATCTATTCTCAGTTTGGATGGTAGGCAAGATCAGATTTTATTGTCTGATCATATGTAAGATGTTTCTTGGATATTTAACTTGGTTGTTTTCCTTAATATGGGAAGATCATTCAGTTGGTATTCTAGGAGCAGGGCATTAACTTTGTAAGTTTTTGCAGTGGGGAGTTAGCTAGGTACTTTTCCCAGCTATTTTTAGGATACAGATTATTATTATCTCCATCCTTTGTGAAGGTAATTGGCCCTTGGAGGGTTGGAATATATTGCTTCTCCTTTTTAACTTTGTGCTCTAACCAGCTGAGCCAACTGCTAAATTAATATGAGAATGCAAACCATAAAGTAGTGAACCCTATAAGTACAGGAAACTAACAGTGATCTAAGTCAGCTTTCATTTGGCTGAAAAAATAATGTCCTAGCACACATATTAATTTTTGTTTTATTTGACAATATTTGTTTGGGTTTCTCTTTACCAAATAAGTCCAGTCTCTGGAAATGCAAAGAAAAGCAGAGTGTCCAAAGTGATAGTACCATGGGTAGGAAATTTGCCTTACATGCTGCCAAACAAGATTCCATCCCTCATACGCCATATGTCCTCCAAGCTCTGCCAGGGGTCACATCACCCCTGAGCACAGAGCAGGAATAAGCCCTGTTGCTGTGTGTGGCCCTCAAACAAACAAAAATGAAGAGAACAAGAATGTGCTGCATTCACCACAGTTCATTACTTGTGGGAAGAGTGCTCAGCATACAGGTAACTGCTTAATATGTTTGTGTTTATTTAAAAAAACCAGAAAGATACTTCAGTACATGCTTTGTATTGCTACAGACCTGGGTTTGAATCCCCAGTACCACATGGTCTCCCAAGGACTGGATAAAGCCCCCTCATCCTTTCCATGGAGTCATGAGTAACCCCTGAGCCATCTGCTTCATGTGACCTAAAAATAAACCTTTTTTTTTCCTTTTTTCTTTTTGTTTTTGGGCCACACCCAGTGGTGCTCAGGGGCTACTCCTGGTTATCTGCTCAGAAATAGCTCCTGGCAGGCACAGGGGATCATATGGGACACCAGGATTCGAACCAACCACCTTAGGTCCTGGATCAGCTGCTTGCAAGGCAAATACTGCTGTGCTATCTCTCCAATCCCCCAAAAATAAACATTTTGTTTGTTTGTTGTTTGTTTGTCATCGGCCACATCTGGTGACACTCAGAAGCACAAGGCACACCCCTAACTATGTGCTCAGAAATCACTTCTGGCTTGGGGGACGATTTAAGATACTGGGGATAGAACTGAGGTCCATCCTGGGTCAGCCATGTCAAGGCTGTGCTATCGCTTCAGCCCCCAAAAATATACATTTTTAAAATTAAAAAAAAAAATAGCTTAGGGTTAGAGCACCTGTTTTGCGTATGTGAGTCCCTGGGTTTGATCCCCAGAACAACAAAATCAAAAGAAAATTAAGTTTAAGTACTTCAAAAATATTTTGTGGGGCTGGAGAGATAGCATGGAGGTAGGGTGTTTGCCTTGCATGCAGAAGGACGGTGGTTCAAATCCCAGCATCCCATATGGTCCCCCGAGCCTGCCAGGAGAAATTTCTTAGTGTAGAGCCAGGCGTATCCCCTGAGCACTGCCAGATGTGACCCAAAAACACCAAAATAAAAAAATTATTTTGTGCTGTGGCTGGAGTGATTACACAGTGGGTAGGGCATTTCCCCTGCATGCAGCCATCCATGTTGTATATCTGACATCCAATATGTTCCCTGAGCCTGCCAGGAGTAATTTCTTCTTTTTTATTGTTGTTGTTGTTTTTTATTTATTTATTTTTGTTTTTTGGGTCACATCCGGCACTACTCAGGGGTTACTCCTGGCTCTATGCTCAGAAATCGCTCCTGGCAGGCTCGGGGGATCATATGGGATGCCAGGATTCGAACCACCATCCTTCTGCATGCAAAGCAAATGCCCTACCTCCATGCTATTTATCCAGCCCCTAAATTTTATTTCTTTTAATAAAATCTTTATTTAAGCACCATGATTACAGGCATGATTGTAGTTGGGTTTCAGTCATAAACAGAACACTCTCCTTTACCAGTGCAATATTCCCACCACCAGTGTCCCCCTTCCCTCCTTCCCAACTCCTGCCTATATTCGAGACAGGCATTCTGCTTCTCTCACTCTTCAAGATTGTCATGATAGTTGTTAGTGTAGTTATTTCCCTAACTGCACTCACCATTCTTTGTGGTGAGCTTCATATTGTGCGCTGGTCTGTCCACCCCTCATCTCATTGTCTCTGGGCATTATTACAATAATGTCCTTAATTATTTTTAGAACCAATAGATGAGTGAGACTATTCTGTGTCTTTCTTTCTCCCTCTGACTTGTTTCACTCAACATAATAGATTCTATGTATATCCAAGTATAGGAGAATTTCATGACCATCTCTCCTGATAGCTGCATAATATTCCATTGTGTATATGTATCACAGTTTCTTTAGCCATATGTATCACAGTTTCTTTAGCCATTCTTCTGTTGAAAGGCATCTTGGTTGTTTCCAGAGTCTGGCTGGCTATTGTAAATAGCACTGCAATGAATATAGGTGTGAGGAAGGCATTTTAAATTGTATTTTTGTGTTCCTCGGGTATATCCCTAGGAGTGGTATAGCTGGATCATATCGGAGCTCAATTTCCAGTTTTTGGAGGAATCTTCATATTGTTTCCCATAAAGGCTAGACTAGACGGCATTCCCACCAGCAGTGATTGAGAGTTCCTTTTTCCTCACATCCCTGCCAGCACTGATTGTTCTCATTCTTTGTGATGTGTGTCATTCTCTGTGGTGTGAGATGGTACCTCATTGTTGTTTTGATTTACATTTCCCTGATGGTTAGAGACGTAGAGCATTTTTTTCATGTATCTTGGCCTTTTTTTTTTTTTTTTTTTTGAGTTTTGGGCCACGCTCAATGGTGCTCAGGGGTGACTCCTGGCTCTCTGCTCAAAAATCGCTCCTGGCAGGCTCAGGGGACCATATGGGATGCTGGGGATCAAACCCAGGTCTGTCCTGGGTTAGCTTCCTTGCAAGACAAATGCTCTACCACTGTGCTATCACTCCAGCCTCAACCAGGAGTAATTTCTGGGCATAGAGCCAGGAGTAATCCCTGAGCACCATTGGGTGTGGCCAAAAAAATAGAAACAAAACCAAATATATATATATATAAATATATATACATACACACTATTATAGAATGCTATATGAACATTAAGATGGGGTCTAGAAAGGCTTTACAAGAGGTACAAGAAGAGCAAAATAAAGAAATAACAGACTAAGTACAGACAAGTGACCATCTGTGGAGTAGTAGAAGAGACTTTTTTGTGAGTTTGTAAGTTTGGTACAAATAAAATATAAACTGCAGACCAATGAGGTCAGGCACTTGGGGGTCATAAGAGACTGTCTCATTTGGAGGCCCATCTTGTAAGAGGAGATAGCAAGTTAATTCCTGTCTGAGGACTTTCAGTGATGGGTTTTCCGATTTATGAGACAATCCAGCTAAATTTCAGATAGTTCCAGTGCTAGAAAGAGTTCTGGCTAAGAAAGTACTGAAATTAAAAAGTAAAATAGTACTGAAATAAAATAGATTGATTCCATAAAACATACAATAAGATTAAGATATGCTTTCTCTGAGTAGAAAATGCCATAGGACAGACAAAATTATAGAGCTAAGGAAAGAATATTTTAATAGATGATGGGAAGTACAGGCTAGGTTTGAGTCATTGGAACAGCTATAAAAGAGTAAAGGATTCCCAGGTAAGCAGAAGTTTTGGGGATTTGGTAGTTTTTTTTTAATTTGCTTCTTTTGGGGGGAGTGTTTGTTCACACCCAGCAACACTCGGGTTACTCCTGACTCTACACTCAGAAATTACTCCTGGCAGGTTCAGGGAACCATATGCGATGCCAGGGATTGAAACCAGATCTGCTGCTTGCAAGGCAAATACCCTACTCACTGTACTATTGTTCCGGCCCCAAAAATATAGAATGTGTTTGCTTTACTTATTAAAAAAAAAGAGTCAAGAATGTTATTAGTAGTAGTATAGAATTAATATAAAGACAATAGAGACAAGGGCAAGGTGTATCCATCTATGGTAGGACGCTTGTCAAAGAAAGCTGGGAGTGCAATTAGGGCAGAGAAGGGACCATATGACAATGATAATTGGAAATCATCATTCCGAACAAGAACTGGGTGCTGCCCTGATTTTGACATAGAATCTGTGCAAAAAACAAGATCTCTAATTACAGAAACCTAACTGTGACAACCATGATTGAGAAGAAATTTTACTGGGACCATGAAGAAAGACTTTGGGGTTAGACAATTTAGTATGCCTGGAGTCTGTAGTTGGTCTTATTGCAGGATGTTTCATGGATAGGAACTCCCTGTTTTTAGGCCATACTCGGTGATGCTCAGGGGTTACTCCTGGCTGTCTGCTCAGAAATAGCTCCTGGCAGGCACGGGGGACCATATGGGACACCGGGATTCGAACCAACCACCTTTGGTCCTGGATCAGCTGCTTGCAAGGCAAACGCCACTGTGCTATCTCTTTGGGCCCAGGTTTTTCCTTTCTAATTTCCCCAACTCCTTGCTGCACCTATGCAACAAACCTGCCAATCCCCCTCTTTTATATGTGTGTGTGTTTTTCTTTTTTTCTTTTTTTATCTTTTCATAGAACTTTGGGACACAGATTACTTTGTTTTACCTCATATTTCTGGATTTTTCTATAAATTTAAGAAGAAAGGAAAAAAGAAAGAATGGGGGCCAGGGTCCAAGTGGTCTCAGGGGTATTGGTGGAGGAAAAAGGACAGAACTAAATATCCAAGCCAAACTCAACAACAATAGAATCAAGAGACCTAAACTTTTACAATCTAAACTTATATGGATCTGTTATACTGGCAGGCCAGGGGAAAAAGGGTGGTGATATAGGATGCTCTCTGGGATTATTGGTGGAAGGAGGTAGACACTGGTGGTAGGAATGGTGTTGATTCACTATTATCAGAATTCAACTATAAAGGACTTTATAGATCATAATGGTTTAAATAAAATTAAATTAAAAATAAAAAAAATAAAAAAGATGGGGCCGGAGAGATACCATGGAGGTAAGGCATTTGCCTTTCATGCAGAAGGTCATTGGTTCGAATCCCGGCATCCCATATGGCCCCCTAAGCCTGCCAGGAGCAATTTCTGAGCGTGGAGCCTGGGGTAACTCCTGAGCGCTGCCGGGTGTGACTCAAAAATTCTAAAATTTTAAAAAAAAAAGAAAGGAAGGAAGGAAAGGAAAGGAAAGGAAAGGAAAGGAAAGGAAAGGAAAGGAAAGGAAAGGAAAGGAAAGGAAAGGAAAGGAAAGGAAAGGAAAGGAAAGGAAAGGAAAGGAAAGGAAAGGAAAGGAAAGGAAAGGAAAGGAAAGGAAAGGAAAGGAAAGGAAAGGAAAGGAAAGGAAAGGAAAGGAAAGGAAAGGAAAGGAAAGGAAAGGAAAGGAAAGGAAAGGAAAGGAAAGGAAAGGAAAGGAAAGGAAAGGAAAGGAAAGGAAAAAGGAAAGGACCTGGTGCTGAAAGGAGATTAAAAGTGATAAAACTATTATGCAAAGTGAAATAAGTCAGAGGGAGAGAGATAGACACAGAATAGTCTCACTCATTTATGGTTTATTAATAATTTTTATTGTGACCAAAGTGGATTACAAATCTTTCACAGCAATATTTTATGTACATAGCAGCATTGAACCCAAGGCATTCCTACCACCAAACCCTCAAACCCTGTTCCCAGCATGCATCCCATATCCCCCTCCTTTGCTCCCCCCTTCCCCCCCCCCCCGCTAGTATAAGTGGTTTCCTCTGTATCTAGATTGTTTTTTTTTTTTTTTTTTTTTTTTTTTGGTTTTTGGGCCACACCCTGTGACGCTCAGGGGTTACTCCTGGCTATGCGCTCAGAAGTTGCTCCTGGCTTCTTGGGGGACCATATGGGACGCCGGGGGATCGAACCGCGGTCCGTCCTAGGCTAGCGCAGGCAAGGCAGGCACCTTACCTCCAGCGCCACCGCCCGGCCCCTGTATCTAGATTGTTATAAATTGGGGATCAATTCTGTTGTTGTTGGCCTTGAATTTGGTGTTTAAGACTGATTTTTTTTTTTGGGTGGTATTTGGGTCACACCCGGCAGCGTCCAAGGGTTACTCTTGGCTCTATGCTCAGAAATCGCTCTGGCAGGCCCGGAGGACCATATGGGATGCCGAGATTTGAACCATCGTCCTTCTGCATGCAAGGCAAACGCCTACCTCCATGCTATCTCTCTGGCCCTAAGACTGATCCTTTTTTTTTTTTGGTTTTTGGTTTTTGGGTCACACCCAGCGGTGCTCAGGGGTTGCTCCTGGCTGTGTGCTCAAAATAACTCCTGGCAGGCACGGGGACCATATGGGACACCGTGATTCGAACCAACCACCTTTGGTCCTGGATCAGCTGCTTGCAAGGCAAACGCCACTGTGCTATTTCTCCGGGCCCGATTTTTTTTTTTTTTTTAATGTTAATACAACTGTTTGGTCTTGGTACCATCCATTTTCCCCCCTTCATTTATGGGTTTTAAGAACAATTAAAGACAATAGTGTAATAATGTCAAGAGACAGTAGAGATGAGGACTAGGAGGACCAACTCAACATATGAAGCTCACCACAAAGAGCTTTTAGAGCATTTAGAGAAATAACTACACAACAACTATCATGTGAGAGAGGTAGAATGCCTGTCTCTAACAGGCAGGGAGTGGGGGGAAGGGGGGCATTGGTGGTAGGAATGTTGCACTGGTAACGGGGTGGGGGTGTTCTTTTATGGCTGAAACCCAACTAGAATCATGTTTGTAATCATGGTGCTTAAATAAAAATAAAGAAAAAGGGATATGCGGGGCGGAGAGATAGCATGGAGGTAAGGTGTTTGCCTTGCATGCAGAGGACAGTGGTTCTAATCCCATATGGTCCCCCGAGCCTGCCAAGAGTTATTTCTGAGTGTAGAGCCAGGCGTATCCCCTGAGCACTGCCGGGTGTGACCCAAAAGACGAAAAAACAAGGGTGGGGGGATATGCATGGTATTTCTTTAGTAACAATATAACAATATTGCAAACCACAGTGAGAGAGAGAAGAGAGAAAAAAGAGAGAGAGAAAAGAAGAAGAAGAAGAAAAAAGGAGAAGAAAAATATGTCTGCCACAGAGACAAGAGAGGACAGAGGGGGAGGAAGGCAGGAGGGAAACTGGGGACAATGGTGGAGGAAAATGTGCATTGTTGAAGGGTGTTGTATATTGTATGACTAAAACTCATCATGAACAACTTTGTAACTATCTCATGGTGACTCAATTAAAGAATTTTATTTATAAAAAATAAAACATCAAAGGGGAAAATTGATTTGAAAAATAAGGAATACTATTAGTAGAAACTTAACCAGTCTTTATTAAAATAAGTTTTGTGAAAAAGACACTGAGGGTTTCCTGATAGAACTTAAGTTTGCTGAGGCCGGCGAGGTGGCGCTAGAGGTAAGGTGTCTGCCTTACAAGCGCTAGCCAAGGAAGGATCTTGGTTCGATCCCCCGGCGTCCCACATGGTCCCCCCAAGCCAGGAGCAATTTCTGAGCACTTAGCCAGAAGTAACCCCTGAGCATCAAAAGGGTGTGGCCCGAAAAACCAAAAAAAAAAAAAAAAAAAGAAGAAGAACTTAAGTTTGCTTAGGAAGGTGGTAGGTTGGGGTTTGAGAAACCCAGAAACTAAAAGACAGAGCTGCAGGGTTGCTAACAATGGTACAGGTTCTAGTACAGTAGCATTAAGAGTATCATAAATCTGGGGGCCAGAGAGATAGCATAGAGGTAAGGCGTTTGTCTTTCTTTTTTTTTTTTTTTTTTTTTTTTTGGTTTTTGGGCCACACCCGGTGACACTCAGGGGTTACTCCTGGCTATGCACTCAGAAGTTGCTCCTAGCTTGGGGGACCATGTGGGACACAGGGGGATCGAACCGTGGTCCATCCAAGGCTAACGCAGGCAAGGCAGGCACCTTACCTCTAGCACCACCGCCCGGCCCCAGGCGTTTGTCTTTCATGCAGAAGCTCATTGGTTCAAATCCTGGCATCCCAAATGGTCCCCTGTGCCTGCCAGGAGCAATTTCTGAGCGTGGAGCCAGGAGTAACCCCTGAGTGCTGCCGGTTGTGACCAAAAAAAAAAACCAACAACAACAACAAAAAAAGAGTATCATAAATCATAGTGCCTCATTAAAAATAAATCTACATTTTTTTGGGGCTGGAGAGATAGCATGGAGGTAAAGCGTTTGCCTTTCATGCAAGAGGTCATCGGTTCGAATCCCAGCATCCCATATGGTCCCCTGTGCCTGCCAGGAGCAATTTCTGAGCATGGAGCCAGGAGTAACCCCTGAGCACTGCCGGGTGTGACCCAAAAACCACACAAAAAAAAAATAAAAAAATAAAAAAAAAAATAAATCTACATTTTTTAAAGAAGGCAAAAATTATTTTTTTGTTTTTTTGTTTTTTTTTTTTTGTTTTGTTTTGTTTTGGGTCACACCCGGCGGTGCACAGGGGTTACTCCTGGCTGTCTGCTCAGAAATAGCTCTTGGCAGGCACGGGGGACCATATGGGACACTGGGGTTTGAACCAACCACCTTTGGTCCTGGATCGGCTGCTTGCAAGGCAAACGCCGCTGTGCTATCTCTCCGGGCCCAAGGAGGCAAAAATTTTAATTAAAATAAGTTCTATAAGATTTATAAGTTTACACATCATAATATAAGATAGTGTTTTTTATTTACTACAAAATTTCTAAGTACTTATAGACTTCGATTTTTCTTTTAAAGCTATTTAACAGATTTTGAACCAGTCCAGTGTATGGGTCGTGGTGGATTTGGAGTTGTCTTTGAAGCTAGAAACAAAGTAGATGATTGCAATTATGCTATCAAGAGGATTCGTCTCCCCAACAGGTAAGATCAGTTTTAGTAAAATCTGGAGTTTGCACAAACGTATCTAGTATACATATTTATTATCTCGGAGGCAACGTCTTTCTTACTGTGCTCCAAGGAGACAATAGAAGACAGTTTCTGACCTAAATCTTGGATAACCAGCTTTGAAAAAGTCTAACAACTCAGGACTTTCCCATAGTGCATTTACAACTTAAATCATATCACCATTTAAAAGACATTACTAGGGGCTGAAGCAATAGCACAAGAAGTAGGGCATTTGCCTTGCACTAGGCTGACCCAGGACAGACCCTGGTTTGATTCTCAGCATTCCAGATGGTCCCTCAAGCCTACCAGGAGCGATTTCTGAGCACAGAGCCAGGAGTAACCCGAGTGCCGCCGATTGTGGGCCAAAAACAAAAAAAGAAAGAAAAGAAAAGAAAGACTACTATACATCACCCCATTGTGCTTCTCTGAGCACTGCCAGGAGTGTTCCCCACCAGGAATGAGCCCCCAGCCAAGTGTGCCTTCCCCCAACGAGAGAGAGAGAGAGAGAGAGAGAGAGAGAGAGAGAGAGAGAGAGAGAGAGAGAGAGAGAGAGAGAGAGAGAGAGAAGAGAGAGAGAGAGAGTTCCCCACCAGGAATGAGCCCCCAGCCAAGTGTGCCTTCCCCCAACGAGAGAGAGAGAGAAAGAGAGAGAGAGAGAGAGAGGGGAGAGAGAGAAGAGAGAACATACTTTACCAGAAAGATATCAAAGCAGAAGCTCAAATCCAGATGCTCTTCTTGTTGTATCTACTTACTTGTGATATTCAGTAGTTGAGGTTTACTTTAAACAAACAAGTAAACTATCGAGTGCTTTTTGTATTGTAATGTGGAATCCTGTTGGTGTGGCAGTTCTCCCTCCAGGCTGTGATGCCCGACCTCTGTTCTCAGTGTTAGTGTGTGCCTAGTTGTCCCCTTATTGGTGAAGAAGCATTATTACTAATATGCCAGTGCTAGCACATACCGTCAGTGGTTCACACTTGAATGTCTTATTCAACACGAATTGCAGTGTGGGTTCAGTGTGTTAAACAATCTCTAAGAATCTGTGCTGAATTCTTTTTAGGCAGTCAAGAAAATTTAATTTGATGAAATGATAGACTTGCCTGTAGTATTTTTTTCTAGAATTTAAAAAAGGCTAAAATACATTTTTTAAAAACATAAAGCTGTTCTATGCCACTAATTCATAGATTTATGCCACTAGGCTAACTCATCTGTTTCTTTGGTTTTTGTTTTGTTTTGTTTTGTTTTTGTTTTTGTTTTTGGGCCACACCCAGCAGTGCTCAGGGGTTACTCCTGGCTATCTGCTCAGAAATAGCTCCTGGCAGGCACAGGGGACCATATGAGACACTGGGATTCAAACCAACCACCTTGGGTCCTAGATGGTTTGCTTGCAAGGCAAACACCGCTGTGCAAACACCGCTGTGCTATCTCCCCGGCCCCTAACTTATCTGTTTCTAATTTTACTTTTAAAGGGAACATCATACTATTTTTCATTATTGGAATTGATTATGTCTTCAGTGTCTTCTTTTTCTCTTCTGTATTTTAGGGAATTGGCTCGGGAAAAGGTTATGCGTGAAGTTAAAGCCTTAGCCAAGCTTGAGCATCCAGGAATTGTTAGATATTTCAATGCCTGGTTGGAAACACCACCGGAGAAGTGGCAGGAAAAAATGGATGAAATCTGGCTGAAGGATGAAAGGTAACTGACTGTTTGATGTAGTCTTGAAACTAGTATTTTCTCCCCAGCTTGTTTTTTGCTTCTGCAAACTAAATATTCCTTTAATTTAGAGAATTAAAAAAAAGTTTTTAAGAAAAGTAACAGTAGATTTTTGTTCACTTATTATTTTTGTTGTTCTTGGAGTAGGGTGAGGGATGTGGTCATAACCTGTGATGTTTAGCAATGACCTTGACCAATGCTCTATCTCTCCAACTCTTCTCATCATGCTTTAAACATGTCTTTAGCCATATATGTTGAGATAAACTGACTTAGTTTTTGGTTTTCTTATCCTCTCCCCCATCCCTGTCCATATTTTTAGTAGGTAAAGAAAGCTCTTGGTTGTGATTGACTGATGGATTCATAGTGTATTTTCTTAGTAAAAATGCTGTTTGCCTCTAATGTCATTAAATATTTTTAGATCTAATTTAACCTAGTTTATTAACATTTTAATACTAATTTTTTTATTTTTTGTTTTTTTTGGGTCACACATGGCAGTGCTCAGGGGTTATTCTTGGCTCTACGCTCAGAAATTGCTCCTGGCAGGCTCGGGAGACCATATGGGATGCCGGGATTCGAACTACCGACCTTCTACACACAAGGCAAACACCTTACCTCCATGCTATCTCTCTGGCCCCCTTAATACTAAATTTAATGGTAGCCTGCCAATGCTCAGGCTGATAGTAATTGAGAGAGACCAAGGCCATGCAGA
Organism: Suncus etruscus; assembly: GCF_024139225.1. Taxonomy (NCBI): domain Eukaryota; kingdom Metazoa; phylum Chordata; class Mammalia; order Eulipotyphla; family Soricidae; genus Suncus; species Suncus etruscus. The sequence continues at coordinate 53,850,627 of NC_064859.1, read as the reverse complement.
CATCAGGCCCAGCTATTCTGAGAGGCCAGCATGGCCATACCCAGTGTTACATATGGTGGTCATGTGATGTGGGCATCAAATTCAGAGCCTAAATGAACTAGGCCTATGTTCTATTGCTTGAGTTTTCTCCCTGACCCTGTTTTACCCTCACTGACTTTCTTTGTTACCAGTTTACAACTACTTTTTAAGGTAGTTTAAACCATTGCAGTTAAAAATTTATGAACTTGAGGCCAGAGGGATAACACAGTGGTAGGGCGTTTGCCTTGCACACAGCTGATCCAGGATGAATGGTGGTTCAAATCCTGGCATCCCTGATGATCCCCCAAGCCTGCCAGTAGCGATTTCTGAGTGCAGAGCCAGGAGTAACACTTGAATGCTGCCAAGTGCTATCCGTCCCCCCTTCCCCCCCAAAAAAGGCATGAACTTGAGCAACTTGAAGACAATTCCGATTCCAATGTGTTAAGGAAAAGAAGACCTTTATGTAAGCTAATAAATAAGAACATAAAGAATAAGCAGGGGCCAGAGTGATAGCACAGCAGTAAGGCCTTGCACACTGCCCACCTGGGACAGACCCAAATTCTATTCCCAGAATCCCATATGATCCCCTGAGCTTGCCAGGAATGATTTCTGAGCGCAGAGCCAGAAATCACCCTTGAGAACTGCAGCAGGATATGGCCAAAAAAAAAAAAAAAAAAAAAAAAGAATAAGCAGATTACCAATAGCTGGAGTAAAATCACTGCCTAAAATTGACAAGGTCTTGGGACTGGAGGATCGTACAGTGGATAGGGTGCTTACCTTGCACACGTTGGCCCAGGTTTGATTCTTGGCATCTCATGTATTTCCCTGAATCTACCAGGAGTGATCTCTGAGTGCAGAGCAAAGTATAAACCCTAAACATGCCAAGTGTGGCCCAAAACAAATAAACAGGACTGGAATGAAAGTATAGCAGGTAAAGCACTTGCCTTGTACACTGCTAACCCAGGTTTGATCCCTGGCATCCCATTTGGTTTCCCAAACCCATCAGGAGTAACTCCTGAGCACCTCAGATGTGGCCCTCAAGCAAAAAGGAAAATAATAATAATAATAATAATAATAATAATAATAGGGGCTGGAGCGGTGGTGCGAGCTGTAAGACATCTACCTTGCATGCGCTAGCCTAGAAGGAACTGCAGTTTGATCCCTCGGCATCCCATATGGTCCCACAAGCCAGGAAAGATTTCTGAGGGCATAGCCAGGATTAACCCCTGAGCATCACTGGGTATGGCCCAAACCCCCCCCGCAAAATAATAATTGGGGGCTAGAGAGATAACCAGTGGGTAGGACACTTGCCTTGCATGCAGCCAACCTGGATTCAATCCTAGCACCCATATGGTTCCCTGAGCATTTCTAGGAGTGATTGCTGAGTTTATAGCCAGGAGTAACCCCTGAGGATCACTGAGTGTGGCCCAAAAACCAAAAGAAAAAAAGCAAAGAAGATTAACTAGATCTGTTTGAGGATACTTGTTAGAGTGACACTTGCATAGACACAGCCAAGAGCTAAACCATGTCCAGACCAAATGAAAGGGGTTCTGACCACAAGGCTCTGTGAACTATGTGCTATTATACACAGAGTTCTTGGCCATTCTGGTGTGATATTCCAGACAGTTATTTCAAGTATAACATTAAATGCTTAAACATATAGTTAGCATATTGCTGTATTATCATTTTGTAAGTTGCTTTATTAATAACAGCACCTATTTTCCCTTATTGTTGCTATTGCAATGACTACCAGTCACCCACTTGAGTGCCACTAAAGATCCGCATGTGGCCCCAGGGATTGCAACTGGATGCTACTCCACATGTAGAGTGGTACTGGGTTCCAACTCTTAGCCTTGTGGATGCTAAGCAGACATTACCACTAGGCTCTCCCTGGGCCTCAGAGCTGGAACTTTTAACATTGTTTAATTAACACATATTCACTGGCATCTCTTTGTATTTCTCCCCTTTGTAGCACAGACTGGCCACTTAGCTCTCCTAGTCCAATGGATGCCCCATCCGTCAAAATACGCAGAATGGACCCTTTTTCTACAAAGGAACACATTGAAATCATAGAGCCCTCACCTCGAAGAGGCCGATCTTTTTCAGTAGGAATCTCCTGTGGGGAGACGAGTTCCTCAGAGAGCCAATTCTCACCACTGGAATTTTCAGAAACAGATCAGGGAGATGTCAGCAAATCAGTGGATGCAGCCTACAAGCTCCAGGACAGCTGCCTCACAGACTGTGACGGGGGAGATGGTACCATGCATGGCAGCGATGAGGGCCACTCCTTTGAACTCTGTCCTTCTGAAGAGTCTCCTTACAGACGGTCTGGGGAGAGAACCTCATCTTCTATAGTATTTGAAGATTCTGGCTGCGATAATGCATCCAGCAAAGAACTCAAAGCAGACCGACTGCATCTTGGCTGCCATTGTTCTAATAAACTCACTGCTTTCAAGCATTCCAGTAGTCAGTCTTCTTCTGAGCCCACTTTGTCTGTTTCTCCGCCAAGACCAACTACCCTAAGTTTAGATCTCACTAAAAATTCGGTGGAAAAACTCCAGCCCAGCTCCCCAAAAGTGTACCTTTACATTCAGATGCAGCTGTGTAGGAAAGAAAATCTCAAAGACTGGATGAACAGTCGTTGCACCATCGAGGAGAGAGAAAGGACCATGTGCCTGCACATCTTTCTGCAGATTGCCGAGGCAGTGGAGTTTCTGCACAGCAAAGGGCTCATGCACAGAGACCTCAAGGTGTGTATCTGTGGATCATTTCCCAGGGCTTCAGTCTGATGCTTGGTAACTGATAGCACATCTGGTACCCTGAGCAGGGAAGCTGAGGTCTGGGTTGGTGTCCTGAATGGGCCCTGTAGCAGAAATGACCTATCCTGTTATGAGGACTTGAAGCAACCTGCGCATTCTTTAATAATGTGTTCTATAGTAAAATGTGTCTTTTTTTTTTTTATTGGTGGGGATGGAGTGGGTTTGGGGTATTTTTTCATGCCCAGAAATCATTTGCAAAGTAATTTTAAGAAAATAATTTTGGGGCCAGAGCAATAGCACAGCAGCAGGGCATTTGTCTTGCATGCAGCTGACCCAAGATGAACCTGGGTTTAATCCCTGGAATCCCATATGGTCCCCTGAGCTGCCAAGAGTGATTTATTTTTTTCGGTTTTTTGTTTTTGGGCCACACCCAGCGGCATTTAGGGCTTACTCCTGTCTCTGCACTCAGAAATAACTCCTGGCAGGTTCTGGATACCATATGGGGTGCCAGGAGTTGAATCACCTTCTGTCCTGGATCGGCTTCATACAAGGCAAACACCCTACCGCTGTGCTATGTCTCCGACTCCCAGGAATAATTTCTGACCAGAGAGCCAGGAATAAGCCCTGAGCACTGCCTATGTGGCCTAACCCCCCCCCCCATTTTTTTAAATAAAAAACAAAAACAAGGGGCTGGAGAGATAGCACAGAGGTAAGGCCTTTGCCTTAGACGCAGAAGGATGGTGGTTCGAATCCTGACATCCCATATGGTCCCCGGGGCCTGCCAGGAGCGATTTCTGAGCATAGAGCCAGGAGTAACCCCTGAGAGCTGCCAGGTGTGACCCAAAAATCAAAACAAAACAAAAAACAAAAACAAATATAAAAAGTGGGGCAGAATGGTAGCACAGTGGGTGGGACATTTGTCTTGCATGTAGCGGATCTCAATTCCCCATATGATCCCTCTAGCCTGTCAGGAGCAATTTCTGAGCACAGAGCCAGGAATAACCCCTGAGCACCACTGCCACCGGGTGTGGCCCCCCAAAAAAAATTTTCCCAAGCCAGGGAAATAATTAAGAAGGTAAAGTGTTTTGCATGCAGCTGTGCTTATAGCAACTCTGGTTGGAATCCCTGGCACTGTTTATGGACCCCTGAGCACTACCAGGTGTTATTCTTGGGCACAGTGACAAGAATTCCTGACCAGAAAATAGTACAGTATAGTAGATAAGGCACTTACTTGCTTTGCATGCAGCTGACCTGGATTTGATCCTCAACATTATATATAGTTCCCCGACCCCTACCAGGAGTGATCCTTCTGTACAGAGTCAGTAGTGAGCCCTGAGCACAGCCTGGTATATCTCCCAAATACAAACAAACAAACAAACAAACAAGAAAGGGTCTTCTGGGTCTTCTTTCCATTTTGTATTCGGATTAGATTTTGTCATTAGAATGCTCCAGCTCCTAAGTCTCTAGGCTGATTTCTAGTCTTCACTGTAGCTATACTGGGTTTTTCTCAGTTCTGAAATTTAGACAGTGAAGACCTCCTTCACTATTCTCAGGATAGATACCATGTGTGATAGCCTCCGGTTTCCACAAAGACAAGCCATATATATGTTTTGTCCACCTTAGTATTGTGTCTGTGCATATTCTTTAAGCTCATATTTAATTTCAAATATTCTTTTATTTTAAACCAGAAGTATTTATATTAATTTAATCAAAAAAAAATGTAGGGCTGGGAGAATAGTATAGCAGGGTACATGCCTTTTATGATGCCAACACCCAGTTTCTATATGGTATCCAAAGCCCATCAGGAGTGACCCTGGGTACAGAGCCAGAAATAAACCCTGAGCACATCCAGAGCTTTTTAACATCCACATTTTGTTATGCCCCCAAAACAAAAACAAACCAAGAAATGTATTGGCTCATGTATATTTAAATTTGCTTAGATTCAGATAACATCATCTAGAAACAAATGTCTTGACCAAAACCTAGTCTGTACCCTCCACTCTTGTTTGCATTTTCACATAAACTCCTGACTCACTGTCTCTGGTGAGACATGGCAGCCCTGCAGTTCTCAGGACTACATATTTGGGCCATGGGGACTGGGGAGGAGGCTGGAATGAGAATCTCTGAAGTTTTAAATAGATATTCAGTAAATGCTACCTAGCTTCCTCTGCAGCACACTCTCACAGTGCTGTCTAGCATTGAAGAATTGCCTTTATTTTCACAGTAATTCATTTAAAAGAGAAACATGTCTGATAACACTCCTTTTTTTGTTTGTTTTGTTTGTTTGTTTGTTTGTTTGTTTTTGGGCCACACCCAGTGATGCTCAGGGATTACTCCTGGCTTTGTGCTCAAAAATGGCTCCTGGATTGGGGGACCATATAGGATGCCAGGAATCAAACCAAGGTCTGTCTTCATGCAAGGCAAATGCCATACCGCTGTGCTATCACTCCAGCCCAATAACACTCAATCTTATGTTTATTTTCTGTACTCATTTTTATTTCTTGCCTCTGCCATACCCACCCATCATGCCTTTGTCTATTTGTTTTTTCCAGCCTTCCAACATTTTCTTTTCAGTGGATGATGTGGTCAAGGTGGGAGACTTCGGATTAGTAACTGCAATGGACCAGGATGAGGAAGAACAGATGGTCCTCACTCCCATGCCAGCATACGCCAGGCACACGGGGCAAGTGGGGACGAAACTGTATATGAGTCCTGAGCAGGTGAGTCTTTTGTTTTGTTCTGAATTAGCAATAGTATTTTCATTAGGCAAGACAATTTAGGTGTACTCTCTGCTGTCCTGCTTAAAATACACAGTAAAAATTAATCTGAATATTGAAAAATGTGCTTGTGCCCCATAAGCAACACAGCTAGATGCAGTTCCTAAAGTCTTCTTTAGGGATAATTAAGAAAATAGGGCCCGGAGAGATAGCACATCGGTGTTTGCCTTGCAAGCAGCTGATCCAGAACCTAAGGTGGTTGGTTCGAATCCCGGTGTTTCATATGGTCCCCCGTGCCTGCCAGGAGCTATTTCTGAGCAGACAGCCAGGAGTAATCTCTGAGCACTGCCGGGTGTGGCCCAAAAACAAAAATAAAAACAAACAAACAAAAAAGAAAATATAGCAAAAAAAAAAGGGGGGGGCCAGCGAGGGGCGCTAGAGGTAAGGGTTCTGCCTTGCAAGCGCTAGCCAAGGAAGGACCGGGGTTCGAGGTTTGATCCCCCGGTGTCCCATATGGTCCCCCCAAGCCAGGGGCAATTTCTGAGCGCTTAGCCAGGAGTAACCTCTGAGCATGAAACGGGTGTGGCCCGAAAAACAAAACAAAACCAAAAAAAAAAAAAAGAAAATATAGCATAGGGCTGGAGTGATGGCACAGTGGGGAGAGTGTTTGCCCTGCACATGGCCAGCTCAGGTTTGATCCCTGGCATTCCTTATGATCTCCTGAACTTTCTAGGAGTAATTACTAAGTACAGAGCCAAGAGTCACCCCTGAGTACTGCTGGCTGGTACTCAGGCCCAAAGTCAACAACAACTAATAAAACAAACAAAAAAATACAGCATATAAAATGTTTTTCAAACAAACAAACAAAAAAAGTAAAATGTGCTTTTCCTCTTAACTCAAGAACCTGGCCACACCCAGAAATTTGAAAGAGACTTAAAATGCCTCCCTTTCAAATTTAACTCCTATTTGCCTTCTCGACTGGAGGAACTGTGTCCAGAGCCAGTGGTATCAAGTTGTCACTCTCTGTATCACAGTTAATGTCCAGAATATACCACAACAAGAAATAGATAGACAGGCAGGAGTATGTTGTCTATGGGATGTCCACTCTTCAAAGAAAAAGCAATACAGGCGCCGGAGAGATAGCATGGAGACAAGGCGTTTGCCTTTCATGCAGAAGGTCAGTGGTTCAAATCCCGGCATCCCACATGGTCCCCGGAGCCTGCCAGGAGCAATTTCTGAGCATAGAGCCAGGAGTAACCCCTGAGCACTGCCGGGTGTGACCCAAAAACCAAAAGAAAGAAAGAAAGAAAGAAAGAAAGAAAGAAAGAAAGAAAGAAAGAAAGAAAGAAAGAAAGAAAGAAAGAAAGAAAGAAGGAAGGAAGGAAGGAAGGAAGGAAGGAAGGAAGGAAGGAAGGAAGGAAGGAAGGAAGGAAGGAAGGAAGGAAGGAAGGAAGGAAGGAAGGAAGGAAGGAAGGAAGGAACTATAGTTTCTAAATTGAAAAAGCAATATAAATTAGATATCAGCTGGAAGAGAGTGTGACTTCTCAGAACTTCAGAGTACACATTCGGCCCCCCAGACTGTTGACATTTGTAGGTTTGTATATCCTCCCATCTGTGGTTCTCATTGTTCTGTACATTGTGTCTGTACCTGTGCTTGCAAACATAGTTAAGAACCTGAATAGGCCAGAGTTATAGTACAGCAGGTAAGGTGCTGCCTTGCACACAGCTGACCTAGGTTCAAGCCCTTGGCACCACATTTGGTCCCTAAGCCCCACCAGGAGTAATACCTGAGCACAGAGCCAGGGTAAGCCCTGAGTACTTCTGGGTATGACCTTAAGAGGAAAAAAATTGTTTGTTTGGGGCTATATATGGTGGTGCTCAGGGGTTACTCCTGGCTCTGAGTTCAGGAATCACTCCTGATGATTATATGGGATGCCAGGGATCAAACCCAGGTTGCTCTAGGCCCTGAAGAGATTTTTTTTTAAATCAGGATTTATATTAAAATATTTGCCATATTGGGAGCTGGAGTGATAGACAATGGTTCTAATCCCAGTGTTCCATATGATTCCCCCAAGCCAGGAGCGATTTCTGAGCACATAGCCAGCCAGGAGTAACTCCTGAGTGTCACGGGTTGTGGGCCCAAACACAAAAACAAAAACAAGAAAAGAATGAAAAGTGATAGTAGGGGCCAATAAGATTGCATGGAGGTAGGGTGTTTGCCTTGCAAACAGAAGGACGGTGATTTGGATCCCGACATCCCATATAATTCCTCCCCACCCCCCCAGCCTACCAGGAGCGATTTCTGAGCATAGAGCCAGGAGAAACCCCTGAGCACTGCCGGGTGTGACCCAAAAACAAAACAAAACAAAACAAAGTGATAGTAAGCATCAGTATGCATTGCAGTAAATTGCCAAGAGCTTGGAATGAGAAGTGTCATGCGGAAGGGGTTTTGCATTCTGCTCTGTGGACTGCAGGAGGAGCTGCAAGCTCAGGCACTGCCACTGGCTCCATATTAAGATATTTTAAAGGGGCCGGAGCGATTGCACAGCAGTAGGGCATTTGCCTTGCACGCAGCAGATCCAGGACACACCTGGTTTGCTCCCCGGTGTCCCAGGTGGTTCCCCTAGCCGGGAGCAGAGCCAGGAGTATCCCCTGAGCATCACCATGTATGGCCCCAAAACCAAAACAAACAAACAAACAAAAAAGATATTTTAAAATATCTATTTTCCAAAACTCTTAATTTTCTCTCATTTTCCTTCTAGGAATAAATGAGCAGAGACTACAATTACTTTGTTCCTGGTTGTAATTACTATAAAATACAAGCCAACTTTGAGTATTTCAGAGTGGTAAAATAATCAACTTAAACTCTGAAAGTTTCTATTATGTTCTGCTCCTTTGAGATTTTCTGCTTAGTCCCATTTCTTATAAAAAGATATTTTTATAAAGGTCACTCTTTAATGTGTTCACGGTGCTAATTTTTTCTTTAAAATGAATGTAATAATGCCTTTCTCGTTATATATTAATCCATGCTTGATATAGGGAATACAAAAATATAAAAATTATAAAGAATAGGAATCAACTAAAAAGTTATCTCTAAAACAGTGTCACGAGTTAGTTATTTCCTCTGTCTATTTATGCATATATTGCATATTTATACATACCTTATTTTGGGGAAACAAAACTGGAATTCTAGTCTGTAAAATGTCAAACTTAATATATAATTTTGTTGTTTTGGGGGCCATACCTAGTTATGCTCAGGGCTTACTCCTGGCTCTGCATTAATGAATCACTTCAAGTAGAGCTCAGGGGACCATAAGTGGTGCCCGGGGTTGAACCTGTGTTAGCCTGTTGCTAGGCACTTTATCCATTGTATTATCACCTTGGCTCCTCAAATGCAATATTAAAATATAAGTATTTCCTATATGGGAAGGGAAAATACACTCCCCAACGGTGAAGAACTGGTATAGGACTAAGTTGAGATTCTCTTTTGATTGTTTAGCATTCTCTCTATTAAATGACTTATTCAGCATTTGTGGGGGTTTTGTTTTTGTTTTTTGTTTCGTTTTTGTTTTCTTTTGTGTTTTTTTGGGGGGGTTGGATCATACCCAGCAGCGCACAGGGGTCACTCCTGGATCTGTGTCCATATGAGATGCTGGAATTCGAACCACCATCCTTCCTGGTTCACTGCGTGCAAGGCAAAGGCCCTATCGCTGTGCTATCTCTCTGGCTCGCCTCAGCATTTGTTTCCAATATTTTACTTCCTTCTAAGATTGTTTTTAGGATCATCATATAGGTAAACCCTCCCCATCTAAGGTCTCTGTTCATGTTTCTGTCCCTGCTAGGGAAGAGAGAAAATTAAATGTAACTACTATAGTAGGAATAAACAGGGGCTGGCCAGGTGGCGCTAGAGGTAAGGTGTCTGCCTTTCAAGTGCTAGCCAAGGAAGGACCATGGTTCTATCCCCCGGCGTCCCATATGGTCCCCCCAAGCCAGGGGCAATTTCTGAGCGTTTAGCCAGGAGTAACCCCTGAGCATCAAATGGGTGTGGCCCGAAAAAAAAAAAAAAAGGGAATGAACATTTATTCCCAAACTGCTTTTCACAATATCCCATCAGTTGTTTTTCAACATATTTTCTTTGAATACTTCCTAAGTCCTGGGATAAGAGAAGGGGAGGGTGGGGAGGATGTAGTCTAAGCCTACATTTTCCATCTGACACTCTAACCCTAGAAGCCAGTTTCTTTCCGGAGGAACCCAGGGATATTGGTGGCAAGCATTTTTGTGGAGGCCGGAAGGCTCTGATCCACTCCCTCCTGATCCCCCGTTAGAAATGCTGCACTGGCGCATTCCCCAAGTGATGTGCTGATGTGCTGCTTTGTCCTTTTGCCAAATGTCAAGTTATGTGCCTGCCTGAAGTAATTTTCACAAATAAAAGGGTTCTTCTGGGTCCCAGGAGGTCACTTTTAATTTGAATGCGGCTTTGTGTAATCGAGGAGTAAGGTTGTAATTCATTTGTTCATTTTAACAAGCATTTATGGAGTACCTTCTCTATACTTAGCTCTGAGTTGGATGTAACAACACAAAAGAAGCAAGTTTCCTTTCCCTCCAGGACTTTATAATCTAGTTGTGAAGAATAAGAAATATAGGCATGAAAAAAATACAACTAAGAATGCCAAATAGTCCATAATTAAGTGCCATAATGAGGGCTAACCACAGTTGATTAGTGGTTTGGAGTAATGAAGATTTTCTCATAAAAATGGGTGAGGACTAAGATGATTAGAAATAAGAGATTTGCTTTAGATAGTGTTCCTTTGAAAAACTTCACCTGGGGCTACTGAGCTGCTCTTGCTGGTTCAAACACACTGCAAGGCTCCGGGTTTCTGCTGGGCCTATTTTACTGATGCATATCTCAGAACTATAGCCTGGCTTGCCTTCTGTAATGCTGAGTAGTTTAATTACCCTGCCACTAGAGAGTGGAAGAGGCTGAAGATATTATTAACTCTTTGCTAACATTTTTACCTCTGCAGTTACATTTAAAACCAAGAAATGAGTAAATCAACGTTGGGATTCAGTAATGCCATGGTATCAATTGTAATTCTTAGGTTAACTTTTTCCTAATCTTTCTTCTTTTTGTGGGATTTCAGATTCATGGAAACAGCTACTCTCATAAAGTGGACATCTTTTCTTTAGGCCTCATTCTGTTTGAACTGTTGTATCCCTTTGGCACCCAGATGGAGAGAGTCAGGGTAAGTTTCCCCACTCCTCAAAAAAGAAAGCCCCAAGATTTACAAAACAAAGTGTTTTGTTTTATTTTATTTTACACACCCCTCCTGTTTTGGAGCCACACCCAGCTGTGTTAGGATGTAATCCTGGGCATGCACTCCCGTGGGATGCTGGGGACTTGAACCCTGTTGGCTGTGTATAAGGCCAGCTTCCTTCTCATTGTATTAACTCAGTAGCCCCAAGACAGTGTTTTAATAGAAAGCTAGCCTACTGTTAACTTCTGAAGACTTAACTGGAAATGGAAGAGATTCTGTGAGCTAAAGAGAATTTTGAAACTCAGTCTTTAAAAATTATTTATTTCAATCGTTTGTTCTTTGTTCCTTAAACTTATCACAACAAAGCTTGTACTCAGTTAATGTTTTATTGTAATTTAGATAACATGGTTACAATGGTGCTGATTTGTATGAGGGTTTTTTTGTTTTTTTGTTTGGTTCTTGAGGTGGTGTTTTTATTTTTGGGATCCACATCCAGTGCATCAAAGAATATTGTTAAGAAAATAAAAATAGGCCCAGTTATAGCTCACTGATAATGAACTGACTGCTCACTGCTAGTATGCCTTATATTTGGGTTCAGGTGGTGTTTTTATTTTTGGGATCCACATCCAGTGCATCAAAGAATATTGTTAAGAAAATAAAAATAGGCCCAGTTATAGCTCACTGATAATGAACTGACTGCTCACTGCTAGTATGCCTTATATTTGGGTTCAGGTCTGGGCTCTGCCATCACAACCAGAAGGGAGCTGTCATCCTTTTTTTTTTTCTTTTTTTGCCAGTCATCCTTCTTAATGCCTGAGTAGTGTCCTGTTGTGCACATGTACCTCCTTTCTCCACACACTGGATAGTAAACTAGTAATATAATTGCTGCATCTTATGGCAATTCTGTTTCCTTTTTTTTTTCTTTTGTTTTTGGTTTTGGAGCCACACATGGCAGTGCTCATGAGGTTTCTCTTAGCTCGGTGTTTAGAAATCTCTCCTGGCAGACTCGAGACCATATGAGATGCCAGGAATTGAACCCAGATAGGCTGCATGCGAGGCAAACATCCTACCCATTGTGTTATTGTTCCAACCCGTTTTTACTTTTTTGAGAAACCATTTTGTTGTTTTTCATAGAAATCTCTTTTTCTGGGGCCGGGCGGTGGCGCTGGAGGTAAGGTGCCTGCCTTGCCTGCGCTAACCTAGGACGGACCGCGGTTCGATCCCCCGGTGTCCCATATGGTCCCCTAAGAAGCCAGGAGCAACTTCTGAGCGCATAGCCAGGAGTAACCCCTGAGCGTCACAGGGTGTGGCCCAAAAACCAAAAAAAAAAAAAAAAAAAAAAAAAAAGAAATCTCTTTTTCTTCTTCCTCTTCTTCACAGAAATCTCCTTAGTTTCCAATTTACAGTCCCAATAGCAGTGATTAGGGGCTCCTTTAATTCCACACACTTTTCAGCACTGACAGTTTACCACTAAAGAGGTATGAGAAAGCACTCCCGAAACAGTCAGTTGTAGAAACTTTCAATAAAAAAACATTGGACTGGGGCTGGTGTGATAGCATGGAAGTAAGGTGTTTGTCTTCCATGCAGAAAGATGGTCATCCTATATGGTCCTCCATGCCTGCCAGGGGCGATTTCTGAGCATAGAACCAGGAGTAACCCCTGAGCGCTGCCGATTATGACCCCTCCCCCCAGAAAAAGAAAACATTGGGGCGTTTGCCTTGCAAGCAGCTGAACCAGGACCTAAGGTGGTTGGTTCGAATCCCGGTGTCCCATATGGTCCCCCGTGCCTGCCAGGAGCTATTTCTGAGCAGACAGCCAGGAGTAACCCCTGAGCACCGCTGGGTGTGGTCCAAAAACCAAAAAAAAAAAAAAAAAAAAAAGAATAGAAAGCTGGGGTTCAGAAACAAATCCCTTTTGATCTTTACCCTGCAAGTACTGTCCTAGACTAGCCTGATGTGGCTTGGCCCACACAGGACCTTCTATTTGGACCCAACTAAGTCTTCTTTACTAGCCTGGCTTAGAGTCCTTGTTTCCTAGACTTTACTTTTATTTCCCTTTTATTCTTTTTTTTTTTTTTTTTTTTTGGTTTTTAGTTTTTGGGTCACACCCGGCAGCACTCAGGGGTTACTCCTGGCTCCATGCTCAGAAATCGCCTCTGGCAGGCACAGGGGACCATATGAGCTGTCGGGATTCGAACCACTATCCTTCTGCATGAAAGGCAAACACCTTACCTCCATGCTATCTCTCTGGCCTCAATTTCCCTTTTATTCTTGCATAATTTATTTTGCTAGAACATGTCTTTCAATAGGTTCCCAAGAATATATGAAAGATCAAGTCCAGGGCGGATCTAATTTCATCCTCATCTATAATTGGCCGATGTACAGGTGTTAATTTTTATACAAAACTAAGAATTTTTCTTCACCTTATAGCTTTCAATACTTGCTTTATTTCACTTTTCAAAATACCTTTTTGTCATCATTGCAAAAGCAATGAAGGCACTGTACTAGTTTGCTTGAATTATCTCATTTACATGTCAAAACAATCAAACAAGATGAGCCGTGTTATCGTCGTAAGGGAATGGAACATTTGCTTATGTTGCTTATGTTATCATACATAAGGAAGCTGGATCAGAAAAAGCTTAGTAATTGTGAGGACTAGAGAGATAGTACAAGTTTAAGGAATTTGCTTTGCACACAAACAACTCAGATTCCACCCCTTGTACTTCATATGGTCCCCTGAGCATGGTGATAAGTAAGAAGGGAGAAAGGGTGGGGGGGGGGGGAAGAAAAATGTCACTAATGCATTCATAAATAATTGTATTATTTTTGACACAAGCCTGAAAATGTACTGAAATGTTAGAAGTGTAAGGTTGCGGGGCTGGGCGGTGGCGCTGGAGGTAAGGTGCCTGCCTTGCCTGCGCTAGCCTAGGACGGACCGCGGTTCGATCCCCCGGCGTCCCATATGGTCCCCCAAGAAGCCAGGAGCAACTTCTGAGTGCATAGCCAGGAGTAACCCCTGAGCGTCACAGGGTGTGGCCCAAAAACCAAAAAAAAAAAAAAAAAAGAAGTGTAAGGTTGCAGAATGATGGTCCTAGATTTTGATGATTTAATGGTGTGAATATCCATGCTCAGGGAGCACTTTATATGCACAGTGTCACGTCAGGAAAAGCTACTGATAAATATTTTGTCTGTTTAATAGCCAACCTTCTTGGTCTGTGAGAAGATAGAAAAATTTTTTTGTTGTTTAAATAGATTTACATGTCAAAATTAACTTAAAGATAATAACACTTTTATTTCTTTTTAGATCTTAACCGATGTAAGAAATCTCAGATTTCCAACACTTTTTACTCAGAAATATCCTCGTGAGGTATGCCTAAGACTTACCTTTTATTATTTTGAGAATCACATTTAAAACATGCAGGGCCCTTCATAGGCAGCATGTGAGTTTTCTCCTCACAGAGATGAGGAAGCCATGGGTCCAGGAGGATAGAGGATAGAGGATAGAGCATCAGATTGCCTAAGTTTTGTTTGTTTGGGGGTTACTCCTGACTATGCTCAGGGGTCGCTCCCAGTTTTATGCACCAGAGTCAATTCTGGAGGTGACTAAGGAGCAAAGACAGTTGTAGCTTTAAATGATGTTCTAAGACTAATTTTAACATTTTTATATCACTTTTTGTTTTCAGGCCACCTCTAGTTGTGTTCAGAGCATGTTCTGGCTTTGAACCAGAGTGGCAGAGCACAAGACTTCTGGGATCAAACCCAGGTCTACTCCTTGCAGAAAACCTAAACTGCTGAATTATCTCTCCAGCCTAATATTTATTTTTAAATTATGTCTATACTTCAAGGGATATAATTTGTGACCTTTAATTGTTTAATTGAATACAACCAGTTTACCTGCAAATGGCCCATTTTTTTTGAAGTAGAGGTTGACAGACTGACTCATATCCAATCTAGTTGTATCCTACTTTAGTAATAAAGTTTTATTGAAACTTAAGGCCTTTTGGTTACATAACATCTATGGCTGCTTTTGTACTTTTGTGACCAATTTGAGAAGTTGGTCAGAAATTGGCTTACAACCTTAAAATATTTACCAAAAAAGAAAGAAAGAAAGAAAGAAAGAAAGAAAGAAAGAAAGAAAGAAAGAAAGAAAGAAAGAAAGAAAGAAAGAAAGAAAGAAAGAAAGAAAGAAAGAAAGAAAGAAAGAAAGAAAGAAAGAAAGAAAGAAAAGGAAGGAAGGAAGGAAGGAAGGAAGGAAGGAAGGAAGGAAGGAAGGAAGGAAGGAAGGAAGGAAGAAAAGAAAGAAAAAGGTTGCCTACTGATTTAGAAATTTCAGCTTGGCCTTTTTTAACACAAAACAATATTTATATTTCAGCATGCAATGGTTCAAGACATGCTCTCCCCTTCACCCACTGAACGGCCAGAAGCTACAGACATCATTGAAAATGCAGTCTTTGAGGATTTGGAGTTTCCGGGAAAAACAGTGCTCAGACAAAGATCTCGCTCCCTAAGCTCTTCAGGAACAAAACATTCCAGACAGTCCAGCATCTCCCACAGCCCTTTGCCCAGCAGTTTGTCTTAGGTTGTGCTCATTGCCCCCCTGGGAACCAGAGAGAGCTCCTCACCCTTTGCTCACTGTTGTTTTGGGCAACTTTTGCTAAGTTCAGTTTAATTGGACTTTGGGGGCTTAACCTAAAAGGAGCTAACACTTGACTTTTGCTCTACTCAAGGAGAGGACTTACCCCTTATTCAGGGGGTGTCCATATTCTTCGTTGGTCTCTTGAAACTGGCTGACTGAGCTTTCTCACCCCCACCTTTTGCAGAGGGAGATAGAAGCAATCTCTAAAATAGAGAGATTGAAAACAAAAATATTTTTATAGTACAGAAAAAGGAAAATCTCTACATGGGGCAACTTTATAATTCTAGGAGTATTCCTCCTAGAGATTTGGTGATTTTGAAATTGATTTCCAAAAAAGCTGACTCCATTTTTGCCCCTGGTGGGTAAATTAGGGATCTGCTCTATCCTGGAGGATCCGTAGCACAAATTGCATAATTGTTTATGTCGATAACTAGTTTTATAGTGACTTTCATAGCATTAAATAGCTTTATTCCTTAGGTTCTAGGGAAATTTTGAGCTTTTTATACTTTTACCTCCAACAAAGGGAAAATGAAGCTTTTTTTGGTGTAAATTGGTCAGAAGTTCTGATTTGAGGAGGAAAAAAGGTGTAGTAAGAAATGATTTATATATTACAACTAACTTCTTCAATTTTGGGACATCTTCAACCTAATGAAATTTTAAGTGTCTTATATCTCATAATCTAGTAGGTTGGTATTTTCTCAAAACTGATTATAAATAAGTTTAATCACCTAACTTGCTAACATGTTTTTATTTTTCACTGTAAATATGTTTATTTTTTATTTATAAAAATTCTGAACTCAATCCATTTGGGTTGGTGGTGTACAGGACACACTTAAGTGTGTTAACTATTGTGACTTCTTTCAAGTCTAAATCATTTAATAAAACTTTAAAATATTTGTGTGTGACTTATTTGGGGGTAATTAACTTCAAATTTTCTAATTTATAAAACAGGATAACATGTCTAGGAAAGGTCAGACCTTATAATCAAGCAATTTTATTTTATGGGCAGAGCAATAGTATAATAGGTAGGATACTTGCCTTGCATGCAACTGGCCTAAGATTGATCCCTGGAACCCCAGATAGTCCTCCGGTTCTTTCAGGAGTGATCCTTAATCACAGGGTCAGGAGAAAACCCTCTGCATTACTGTGTGACCTAAATAAATATAAACAAACAAAAAGAAATCTTATTCTAAGGGACCAGGGAGATAATATAATGGATATGTTCTTGTTTTGCACATGACTAACGCACGTTCAAGCCCTTGTACCCCATATGGCTTCCTGAGCACGGAGCCAGGAATAAGCTCTGAACATTGCTGGATGTGGCCCCCAAGCAGCCCCAAAAAACAAAAATACTAATGTTAATTTAAAATAGTTATTCTGCCGAAGAGATAGCATGGAGTTAAGGCGTTTGCCTTGCATCCAGAAGGTCAGTGGTTCGAATCCCAGCATCCCATATGGTCCCCTGAGCCTGCCAGGAGTGATTTCTGAGCATAGAGCCAGGAGTAACCCTTGAGCGCTGCTGGGTGTGACCCAAAAAACAAACAAACAAAAAAAAAATAGTTATTCTAGGGGCCAGAGAGATAGAATGGAGGTAAGGCGTTTGCCTTTCATGCAGAAGGACAGTGGTTCGAATCCCAGCATCCCATATCGTCCCCTGTGCTTGCCAGGGGCGATTTCTGAGCATAGAGCCAGGAGTAACCCCTGAGCACTGCTGGGTGTGACCCAAAAACTAAAAAAAAAAAAAAAAAAAAAAAAAATAGTTGTTGTAGGGGCCGGAGAGATAGCATGGAGGTAAAGCATTTGCCTTTCATGCAGAAGGACAGTAGTTTGAATCCCGGCACCCCATATGGTCCTCCTAGCCTGCCAGGAGCGATTTCTGAGCATAGAACCAGGAGTAACCCCTGAGTACTGCCGGGTGTGACCCCAAAACAAAACAAAACAAAAAAGTTATTCTAGTAGTGTTCTCTCATTGCCTATATTCTTCTTTGGGGCATAAATTTACTTTGGTGATTCTCTCTCTCTCTCTCTCTCTCTCTCTCTCTCTCTCTCTCTCTCTCTCTCTCTCTCATGTTACTTTCTCAGAATTACTATCCTCACTCAGTAAAATAATGTTATGTTATTGAAAAAATAAAAACCTGGTCCAGAGAGATATAGGAGTTAAAGCATTTGCCTTACATGTGTCCAACCTCTATGTAATCCCCTGCACTTCATATGGTCCCTAGAACACTGATAGAAGTGATCCCAAAGTTTAGAGCTGGGCCTAGCCCCTGAGCACCATGGGTGGTACCCAAAAACAAATGAAAATCTTTTTTTGTTTTGTTTTGTTTTTGGGCCACACCCGGCATTGCTCAGAGGTTACTCCTGGCTGTCTGCTCGCTCAGAGGTTACTCCTGGCTGTCTGCTCAGAAATAACTCCTGGCAGGCACGGGGGACCATATGGGACACCGGGATTTGAACCAACCATCTTTGGTCCTGGATCGGCTGCTTGCAAGGCAAACGCCGCTGAGCTATCTCTCCGGGCCCACAAATGAAAATCTTATCCCAAACAGGTAGCATCTGTTATTTCTCAAAGATTTGTAGAACAGAGTCTCAAAAATTAATGGACTATCATTAGGGAGACATTTGCTCAGTGTCTCCTTAAGCTAGGTTCTGGGAACCTGAGAACCATGCATAAAGGGAAGCCTCACTGGAGTCATGTCTGATTTGTGCCAAGTGGAGGCATGCATCCTCCTGGGCTGCCAGGCCCTTAAAGGTGTGTCCCAAGCCAACATACACAATCTTTAAGCGTCAAAAGACATGACTGGGCTAGAATACAGAAGCTAAGGCACTTGCCTTGTATACAACCAACCCAAATTTTATTCCAAGCAACTCTTAAGCACTACCCCCCTCCCACCCAGCACTACTAGAAGTGATGGCTGAGTGCAGAGCCTAAAGAAAGCACTGAGCACCACTAGATGTGGCCCCAAAACCAAAGACGAAAAGACACAAGGTCACTTGCAAAGTGCAGACAAATAATGGCTCTACACACACTTCCAGGTGGTTTGAAGCTGGAAACAGGCAGCAAGCTTTTGTCTCTGTCACAACCACTTTCCAGTGCCTCTTGGACATTTTTTCCTTCCTGGCCATTTTGCTATCTGTTTCATTGCTTAGCTGTCCTTATTGCAGCCCTTTTCTTCCTTTCCTCTTCACTCTCAGCAGGATTGCATCAGTTTTTGCTGCACATCCTCTGTCCTCTCTCAACATCCAGGAGAGTTAGCCTGACCAGTTTTTTTCTATTTATGGGGAAACTCAGGTCCAGAAAACGACTCATATTTGATTATCATAATTCAGCCAGGGGCCGGAGAGATAGCATGGAGGTAATGCGTTTGCCTTGCATGCAGAAGGTCGGTAGTTCAAATCCAGGCATCCCATATAGTTCCCTGAGCTTGCCAGGAGCAATTTCTGAGCATAGAGCCAGGAGTAACTCCTGAGCATTGCCGGGTGTGACCTAAAAACCAAAATAAATAAATATAATTTAGCCAGATCAGATCTGGCACCAAAATGTTGGCATTTCAGTTCCTAGTCAGAGTTTGGTCCATCTCCTTGTACCAAGTTGCCTAAAGATTAGCAACTTGTTCCAAGATCGAATCAGGCCTGCATTTGCTTTACTTCCACATGTATTTTGTACTTAATAACACTCATCACTCTCAGGCCTCCAATGATCCTCATCCAAGTCAGTCTCAATAGTTAGTATCACCCAAGGTAGGTGTGAACCTTCTTTTAATTTCAACAATATTAGCTTAAAATCTGCACTGAATGCCTGTTTTGTGTAGTAGAGTTTGGAGAGGATAATGTGTTGCACCAACATAGCAGAATGAAGAGGAAAAGAAATTTGCCTGTCATTGTGATCAGCATTGACCAAAAATAGATAAGGAGTGGAGCTAGAGCAATAGCATAATGGGTAAGGGGTTCACTTTGTATGTACCCCATGAGTTTGATCCCTAGCAGCACCACATATTATCATCCCACCAAGAATGATTCTTTTATTGGGGGGGGGTCACACCCGGCAGTGCTCAGGAGTTACTCCTGGCTCCACGCTCAGAAATCGTTCCTGGCATGCTCAGGGGACCATATGGGACGCCGGGATTTGAACCACTGACCTTCTGCATGCAAGGCAAATGCTTTACCTCCATGCTATCTCTCCGGTGAGACACTTATGTTTTTAATATCATGATTACTCAACCTACATTCTTTTCTGTTATGAAACACCAGGTGGTACTCAGGGCTTACTCCTGCTATCTACTTAAGAATCATTCTTCGGGGGGCCGGTGAGGTGGCGCTAGAGGTAAGGTGTCTGCCTTGCAAGCGCTAGCCAAAGGAAGGACCGAGGTTTGATTCCCCAGCGTCCCATATGGTCCCCCAAGCCAGGGGCGATTTCTGAGCACTTAGCCAGGAGTGTGAGCATCAAACAGGTGTGGCCCGAAAAACCAAAAAAAAAAAAAAAAAAAAAAAAAAAAGAATCATTCCTGCCAGGAGTGATTTCTGAGCGTGGAGCCAGGACTGACCCCTGAGCACTGCCGGGTGTGATCCAAAATACCAAAAAAACAAAACAAAACAAAACAAAACCATAAGTGTTTCAAGAGCCTGAGCAATAGTACAGTGGACTATTTGTTTGCCTCACATGCCGCCCACCCAGATATATATCCCAGTGTTCCAGAAAATTCCCAAACTTGTCAGGAATGAGCCCTGAGCACCACTAGTGTGACTCAGAAGATAAAGCTAAAACACTAAATGTCTGAAACATAAGAACCTTTTTAATGTTTACTTCTTTGGTATTTGGGCCATACCTGGTGATATTCATGGATTATTCCTGGCTCTGTGCTCAGGAATCATTCCTGGCAGTGCTTGGATGGCCAGATGGGATGCTGAAGATAGAACCCAGGTTGGCCATGTGCAAGGCAAGAGCCCATTCAATCTGCTGTACTATCATTCCAAACCAAATCCTGGGAATCTTTTTAGGTGAAGAGGAACTGATACTCTCATTTAAATACAAGGATGGGATGAAGACTCAGCACCCACCTGACTGAGGGCCTGACACCCTTGTTCAAGCCTCCTCCTCATCTTTTACTGGAGTTCATTCCATCCTAGGCCACTGAGCTGCCTAAGAGTGGATCTGGGAGGAGCCACATGGGCAAGCACATGCATATCTTCCAAGTTCTTCCTTCCAGGAAGACAACTGCTGATTTAGCGGTCAAGAGGACCATAGAAATTCTGAAAACTTTCCACTTGCTTCCTACTTCCCTTTGCCTCCTAATAGCAATCAGAAAAGAAGGTGGTATTGATGATTCGAGCGGCTTTCTTTTTCCCTCGGCAAATTCAGGAAAAATTACATTTCTCAAAGAAGAGGAAACCTGGGGCCGGAGAGATAGCATGGAGGTAAGGTGTTTGCCTTGCATGCAGAAGGTCATTGGTTCAAATCCCAGCATCCCATATGTTCCCCTGAGCCTGCCAGGAGCAATTTCTGAGCCTGGAGCCAGGAGTAACCCCTGAGCACTGCCGGATGTGACTCAAAAACAAAAACAAAAACAAAAAAAAAAAAGAAGAAGAAGAAGAGGAAATCTTCGATCCAGCCAGCATTCTTTTTTTTTTTTAATATATATTTTTTTTATTTAAGTAACATGATCATAGTTGGGTTACAGTCATAACCAGAACCCCCCCCCCTTCACCAGTGTAACATTACCCCTTCCCCCCTTCCCATCCCCTGCCTGTATTCGAGACAGGCATTCTACTACAGTTATTTGTTTTTAAGTTCAGTAAGTTGTATTTTTTTTTCCTTAAAGGATAAGAGTAAAAAAATATAGTAAGGGTGTGATAGTGGCAATCACCGTTGTTTGCATAGGTCCAGAAAAATGGGGAAATTGGAAAAAAATCCTTGACCTGATTACAAAAAGGCCTCACCACAGAAGTTTATTGGCATAAGACCGACCCTGGGTTCCAGGCATACCAGTCTGTCCAACTCCAGTCATTCTCAAGGTCCCAGTGAAACTTTTTCACACTTTAGCTATTGTTGGTATCAGATTCTTATATTTAAAGACTCTGGATTCTGTGTATTTCTTTCATCGGTCAGGCTGATGTGGACCATCCTTTAGTTTCAGCATACCATTAAATGCGGAGTGATCTGCCCTGCATGCAGACTGTTGCTGAGTCACCTGGGTGTTGGGAGTACTCTTTGGAGTAAGTCAATACCAAAGCAGTGGTAGGTCTTCCCTGATAGAGGATTGGATCCTGGTAATGTTATAGACAATTGTGGTTGTTTCCATAGATGGTATCCATTGTTCAGGTGTGTGTGTGGAGGATGCCCATTCTTCTGAGGCCTGAGCCAAATCATTATGCCAATGTTCAGGGTAAAAGGCCTAACTACGGGCCCGGAGAGATAGCACAGCGGCGTTTGCCTTGCAAGCAGCCGATCCAGGACCAAAGGTGGTTGGTTCGAATCCCGGTGTCCCATATGGTCCCCCGTGCCTGCCAGGAGCTATTTCTGATCAGACAGCCAGGAGTAACCCCTGAGCAAAGCCGGGTGTGGCCCAAAATCCAAAAAAAAAAAAAAAAGGCCTAACTACATTATCAAATTTGTGTTCCCATCTCTATTAGATAAGAACTTGTTTGCATATGTATTATTTTTCCATTTTAATGTGCCTATGCAAAAGGAAGTAATGCCACAAGATATTGTTGGTGCATCTGGAGGCCGACAAATAAAGTTCAACATTCCCCGTAACTTGGTACATACATGAAATCTACACAGAGATACTCTTCTACCAGTATTGCTTATAAAACAGATCTCAAAGGGGGAAAATCAAACAATCAAATAACAAATCCAGTAGGCAAATTGTCACTATATGAGGATATTCGAAAAGAGTAATAGATGTTAAGGAAATATATCTGAGATATACAAAGGAGATACACGTCACCCTTTTATGTTTTAAAAATAGTCAAGAGGGAGGGGGGTGTTTCCGAGACACCACTTTGGTCTGTGATTTGGACAAGTGAAGAGAGCATGGAGCCATGTCCTCCCCTTGTTGCCTGCTGAAGCTTCTGACTCCCCGAGAGGCGTTTCCTTCCTAATTGCTGGAAGTTGAAAGTTCAGCAGTCCCTTTCCAGCCCCTTGCAGGAACAAGGAAGCCTGGGGTCTCTTTTAAATTGCACCTCACCAGAACCCACTTGCTGGGACCCTGAGCAGGTGTCCAGAATAACCCTGGGGACAGGGAGGAAGGAGAGAGAGAAGGCTGTGGGGGGCAGCCGAAGCTGCATCTTCACCTTATCTTGGCCAAAAAGCCTACAGCATGGAACCTTGCCGTGATGCGTTGCCTGCTGAAGCTTCAGACTCCACCCAAAAAATTACTGTGAAAGATATGTAATCCACCTTGGCCAAAACAAAAATCATTAGTACAGAAAAATGGTTAAATGTGGGGTAAAAAGAGATGGGAGTGAGGTAGTAAAGGAATAAAACGAGCGCCTGGACGGCATTCAGATAATGACAAGCAGATGAAAAACAATGATATCCATATATTTCTCTTAATATTTCATAATGTTTCACAATGGACAGGTTTAATAAGAAAAATACTGGGGCCGGGAAGGTGGCGCTAGAGGTAAGGTGTCTACTTTGCAAGCGCTAGTGTAGGACCGACCGCGGTTCAATCCCCCCACCCATCCCCGGCGTCCCATATGGTCCCCTCAAGCCAGTGGCGATTTCTGAGCACATAGCCGGGAGTAACCCCTGAGCGTCAAACGAGTGTGGCCCAAAAACCAGAAAAAAGAAAAAAAAAGAAAAATACCCTGGTAAGTCCTAATGCCAGAACCTATTGTGCTGCTGCTATTCCCACCTCGCTGGCTTGCCCAGCCATGTGGCCAGGCAAAGCCCTGGAGTACCGGAGGAAGGAGGTAGAGGGGTGCTGGGGTGACCCATGTCCCGCACCCCTTCCTAGGCCTGGTTACAGAGGCCTTTGGCATGGCGGAGGGCTGCCAAACGCCATGCTCCAGCCAGCATTCTTAGGAGTCATTCTTGATTCTGGTAAATCAAGTCAATCAGGAATTCTGCGGGTATCTTTAACTCACAACTAGCTTTGCAAAGCGGCTTCTTTCTGCAACTACAGCAGTTGCCACTAGGCGTCTCACTTCTGCGTTTTCCTCCCAAACAGAAATTAAGAGCAGAGATTAAAACTTTGTTCGGGGCCGGGCGGTGGCGCTAGAGGTGGGGTGCCTGCCTTGCCAGCGCTAGCCTTGGACGGACCGCGGTTCGATCCCCCGGTGTCCCATATGGTCCCCTAAGCCAGGAGCAACTTCTGAGCGCATAGCCAGGAGTAACCCCTGAGCGTTACCGGGTGTGGCCCAAAAACCAAAAAAAAAAAAAAAAAAACTTTGTTCATGGTGGTGGGAATGTTGCACCGGTGAAGGGGGGTGCTCTTTACATGACTGTAATCATACAACTATAATCATGTTTGTAATCACGGTGTTTAAATAAAGATAAGAAAAAAAAAAAGAAAAAAAAAAAGAAAAAAAAAACAAACTTTGTTCCACTCAGGGGCCAGAGAGATAGCATGGAGGTAAGAAGGTATTTGCCTTTCATGCAGAAGGTCGGTGGTTCGAATCCCGGCATCCCATATGATCCCCTGAGCCTGCCAGAAGTGCTTTCTGAGCATAGAGCCAGGAGGAACCCCTGAGCGCTGCCGGGTGGGCCCAAATACCAAAAACAACAACAACAAAAAACTTTGTTCCACTTCAAACTCAAACACAGCAAATGTGTACCATCTAAAATGGTGAAGTTCAAGTGTATCAAGTTCGAACGTGTTTCATTACAGTGAAATGTTTTTAAATTCTACAAGTGGACAATGGCTCAGGTGTAGAGCTCATACTTCACAGGCCTGAGAGCCTGGCTTTGATTGCCAGTATCAGAAAATAAGTGATAAAATAATAAAGCAGTAAAAATAGGGGTAATTTTGTGCTGGGCTACTTCCAACTGGGCCTGCATCCCCCATCCCTCACTGAACACCCCACTCTGAAGCAGTACAGTAGCTTTGTCTCTGCTTCCTTCCAAAGTTCAGCTGGTTAGTAAAGGATGAATAGAACATGGGAAACAGCACATGCAAAGGCTTTGGGGCCAAGGAGGAACGAGAAAGATTGCACAGTGGGAGCAGCAAGAAACTGATCAATTTGGACAGGAGAGAGAGTGGCCTTTGCCTATGGGAAAGAATCCTCACCATCACCAGAGGTGACTGTTCCAGGGAGAGGATTGGTGTGAGAAGTAATGAAGGGAAAAGACTCCTCCCTTTCATGGAGTCTTTGGAAGAAATACTTCAGGCCATGATTGAATAAGTGAAAGTGTCGTCCCACCATGGACACTGCAGTGATTGTTCCATTAGTGGAATTATTGAATGTTGTTGATTAAGCAAAATGGAACAAATCTGCCTGCTGAAGTGAAGGAAAAGAACCATTGTAAAGAAATGAAACTACTCTCTGTTTAAGTGACTTATTTTCATGGCATCAAGAAAATTTGGGGGCCGGGCGGTGGCGCTGGAGGTAAGGTGCCTGCCTTGCCTGCGTTAGCCTAGGACGGACCGAGGTTCTATCCCCCGGCGTCCCATATGGTCCCCCAAGAAGCCAGGAGCAACTTCTGAGCGCATAGCCAGGAGTAACCCCTGAGTGTCACAGGGTGTGGCCCAAAAACCAAAAAAAAAAAAAAAAAAAAAAAAAGAAAAAGAAAATTTGGAGGGCCCGGAGAGATAGCACAGCGGCGTTTGCATTGCAAGCAGCCGATCCAGGACCAAAGGTGGTTGGTTCGAATCCCGGCGTCCCATATGGTCCCCCGTGCCTGCCAGGAGCTATTTCTGAGCAGACAGCCAGGAGTAACCCCTGAGCACCGCCAGGTGTGGCCCAAAAACCAAAAAAAAAAAAAAAAAAAAAAAAAGAAGAAGAAAATTTGGAAGTGCCCATATATACCTGGCTCCACCCTGGCTCACTCTAGAATGGAGAAGAAGTTTGGGGAGAAGAAGAAGGATGCTATAACCATTATCTTTTCATTGTGTGACTTCATCCAAAGGATGTATGACTTTCCGGGTGAATAATACTAAATTGATAAGACAAGAAAAAGGAAGGCTATGCATAGCATTTACAACAGTGTAGGAGGATCTTTGTGCCCTTTTCATACCACACAAGGATTGAAAGTGTTCTCACAACCTTTGCACTCCCTTACTTTTGGTGCTGTCTTTTCTATGAAGAAGCAATAGAATTATCAAAATAGTATTAAATTATTATTGTGGGTTTTTTGGGGGGTGGTCACACCAGCAATATTTGGGGCTTATTCCCAACTCTCTTCTCAGGGATCAGGGGGGCAGAAGGCATTGGCAGGCAGTGCTCAAGGCAAGCACCTTGCCCTCTGTACTATGGCTCCAGTCCCAGATGATATTTCAGGAGCGAAAGGGCTTCACTGGACTTGGGAATCTAAGTCTTGTCCTTTTTCTTTTCTTTTTCTTTTCTTTTCTTTTTATTTTATTTGCCAGATAATTTCCCTTGAGGTTTCTAATCTGTTTCCTTAACAACAAATAACATGCTGTGACAATTTCCTGACAAGAAGTATAATTTTATCATGAATCCTGGCCAGTAAGCAGAGGTTTCAAATGAAACAATAACCTCTGTTTCTTCAGCTCTAAAAATGGGCATAATCAGTCACGTTATTACAAAGATTACGACTTAAGAGTCATATAGTAAGGCTGGAGAGATATAACAGCAGGGAGAGTGCCTGCATATATGCAAACATGATTATAGTGTAATCAGGGAGACCTTAGAGAAAAAATCTGACTGGACGCTGGAGGAGCAGAAGAGAAGGAAACAGGAGGAAACACAGTCGCGTCATTGAAATAGCACATAAACCTTTTTCTGCAAAAACGTTGGTACTTGAATATGCATATGACTATGAACTAGGGTAGGGAATGTGATTGTTTGGGGGATAATGTTTTACATAAATATGAAGAGATGGTCATCAAAGCAGCTTAGAAACCTCCTTTGTCATTCTGAGGGGTGTGGGCAAAGGGGAGGGGAGTGGTGGAAATTCCTTTCTACAAGTCTTTGACCCTCTCCTTGCAGGTCAACCGAGTAGCAGTCGAGTGTCCCACTTTTGGCTAACGGAGAGCCGGGGCGCAGCGTGGTCAGAGGGTTCGGAGATCAAAGACAAGAGGATGCGACACCGATTCTTTTTGGCTGGGGCCTGGGGGCTGGATTGCGGTTGGGGCGCACCGGGGAGCGGCGCCAGATCGGTGCACTGAGCGGGGCGTAGAAGATCTCGCCCCGGCCACCAGGGAGCGACAACACACCGAGGCGAGACTGAGGCCCAGGGACCAAGGGCGCTCGGGATTACCCCGAGAGAGCCTTGGATTTGGGAAGGTCACCGTGTGGTGGGCTAGCAAATAATCCATTTGTGGGGCGTTGCAGGAGAGCGGGCTGGGAGGCAAGTGCCTATTTCGGAAATGCAGAGCAGAGGGAAAGGGAAGCTGGGAGCATTTCTGGAACCCTAACTCAGGGCCAAGATTTGTTCTAGCTATTGTATTTTTATGGGTCTCATCTGGTCCTCAAGACACCTTAGGAGACATGATTGCCCCTGTTTTTTTGTTTTGTTTTGTTTGTTTGTTTCTTATAGCAAAGCAAGCTGAGTTTTAGCAGCCTAAAGATCTGCTCAAAGAACTTGATCACGGGTGAATTACACTGCTGTTTGGTGGCAGTGCTGGGGATGGGGCCCAGGGTACCCCTCTTGCAAGGCACTGCACTCCGCCCCTGAGCCACACCTCGACAATAAATTTCACTTATTTTTGTTTTGTTTGATTTTGATTTTGGGTCACACCCGGCGAGCTCAGAGGTTACTCCTGGCTCTGCGCTCAGAAATCGCTTCTGGCAGTGCTCAGGGGACTATATGGGATACCAGGGATCAAACCAGGGCCAGCTGGATAGATGCAAGGCAAACACCCTATCTGTTGTGCTCCACCAGTCACTTCAAATATTAGGGGGGGGGGAGTGAAAGTGGCTGGAGGTCAGAGAGATAGCACTATGTTAAGGAGCTTGCCTGCATGCTACAGCAGATAAGGTTGCTGGCCCTGGCATTACATGTGGTCCCCCAAGTTCTACCATGAGTGATCCCAAGCACAGAGTCAGGGAAAAGAGGGCATTAGAAATAATTCAGTGGGCTAAGCATATGCCTTGCATGATATCTGTCTTCAGGGGGAATGACCCAAACATGAAGTCAGTAGCAGCCTCTACAGAGATAGTGCAGCAGGTAGGGCTCACACCTTGCATGTGACCACTGGGTTCTATCCCTGGCATCACATATGCAGCCCCTATTGCAGCACCACCAGAAGTAAGCCCTGAGTGCATAGCCAGGAGTCATCCTTGAGCATTACTAGATGTGGCTCTCAACCTTTCAAATAATATAAAATTAAAAAGTCAGGGCCAAAGAGATAGCATGTCCTGCCTTGCATACAGGACAGTGGTTGGAATCCCGGCATATCATATGGTCCCCCGAGCCTGCCAGGAGCAATTTCTGAGCGTAGAGCCAGGAGCAACCCCTGAGCACTGCCGGGTGTGACCCCCCCAAAACAACAACAACAACAATAACAACAACAAAAATACTCAGGAACAGGTCATGAACATTACTAGGTGAGCCACAGCACCCTGAAAAAATAATAACCACAAATGAAAGTAAATGAATGAAAAGAATTCAACATTCAGGGCCCGGAGAGATAGCACAGCGGCGTTTGCCTTGCAAGCAAACCATCCAGGACCTAAGGTGGTTGGTTCGAATCCCGGTGTCCCACATGGTCCTCCGTGCCTGCCAGGAGCTATTTCTGAGCAGACAACCAGGAGTAACCCCTGAGCATCGCCCGGTGTAGCCCAAAAACCAAAAAAAAAAAAAAAAAAAAGAAGAAGAAGAAGAAGAAGAAGAAGAATTCAACCTTCAATATCCTTTTTTTTCTCAGGGTAAAATGAACTGTAGCATCAATGGGGCCCTAGTTGTGTAACCAGAGGCATGAAAGGGGTAAACAAGCCTGGCTTCCGTTAGTGTTGAGAATGCCAATTGTTTCCTGTTGGGAATGTAATGAATTTTCCTCTGTATAAATCTGAATGTGACTCTTCCTGAGGCAGCAGGTCCTCTTGGAATTTGGGAAGACAAATGAATGGATCCGTTCCTTGAGCTTGATTTACCTGGCCAGCCCTGCGCTCTAGGTTCACAACTGCCCCTGTGTTCAGTGGCATCTGGCTGTAAACTCAGACTCTGAACACCTTTCCAAGACTTAAAGAGTTAAATGTTTAAAGGTGGTCACCCTAGGTTTTACTATTTAAAAGCTCTTTAGATTTCTTCTAAAGCACCACTTTCTCATCTGGACTGTGGCATAGAATTCTGGCCCAGTTCCATCATGCCAACTTCCCTCTGATATTTTAGTCCTTATAAATCACAGACATTAGCATCTTCTCAGGCTCCTAAATGACAAGCTGAGATATGGAGACTCATCGTGTGCTTGATGGGAAAGGGGTTGGCAGCAATGCAGAGTCCCAGGTTCCACTGCCGACCTGCTGGTCAGAATTCACATTATAACAGGAGTCGTGTGTAATTCATCTACATATTTATATGGATTGATACACTTGAGGTGAAGTGTTTGATTTATTTCAACCCTGCTCCTGTAGCCATACACAAGCTGCTGAGAGAAGCCAATTGAGGCTCTGGGCTGGCACCAAGATAAAAGCAGCCAGTCTGTGTTTATTCTGCTAATACTTCCCAAGCAATTCCTATGGAGAAGGGGCTATTCTGAAGGGAGCTATAATTCTTCTCCCAGCTCCTAAACTCTGGAAGGAGTACCAGAGCAGACACTCTGACGAAGAGCCTCCAGTCGATCAATACCAGGAGGCATTAAGTCCCAGCAGTTTGCATTTGTGGGTTTCTGTTTTCTCACTGCTCTTCAAAGTCTTTCCCTTCTGCCCATCCTGAAAACTCAGGCTGATGCAACAGAATATTTTGTAACCAAAATCTGGTCATGATTTTTTGTTTGTTTTGTTTTGGGGTCATACCCTGTAGCACTCAGGGGTTACTCCTGGCTCTACACTCAGAAATCGCTCCTGGCAGGCTCGGGAACCATATGGGATGCTGGGATTTGAACCACCATCCTTCTGTATGCAAGGCAAATGCCCTACCTCCATGATATCTCTCCAGCCCCTGGTCGTGCTTTTTTAAATTTATCTATTATCTATCTATCTATCTATCTATCTATCTATCTATCTATCTATCTATCTATCTATCTATCTATCTATCTATCTATCTATCTATCATCTATCTATCTATCTATCTATCTATCTGTGTCTGTCTGTCTGTCGATCTATCTGTCTGTCTGTCGATCTGTTTGTCTGTCTCTCTGCCTATTGTGGTGTTGGGGCCATATCCAGAAGCACTCAAGGATTACTCTTGGCTCTGTGCTCAGAAATTACTCCTGGTAAGTTTGGGAGACCATCTAGTAAGTCAGGAATTGAACCTGGGTTGGCCATGTGCAAGGCAAATACCCTGCCCACTGTGCTATCACTCCAGGCCATAGTCATACTATTTTTTTTAATTATCTTCTGAACACTTCTGGTCTTCTCATGCTTAAAAGTCAAATAGGGTTCTGGGAAGATAATACAGTAGGTCAGATGCTTGTCTTGCATATGACCAAGCTGGCTTTAATATCCCAGCACTACATATGGTCCCCTGAAACCCCCAGGAATGAGCCCTGAAACTTAATGGCACTGGGTGTGATACCAAAACAACAAAATAAAATAAATACAAATAAAAGTCAGACTAAGGGAACGGTGCTGGAAGAATAATAAAGGGAGTTAGGTGTTTACCTTGAATGTGGCTCATGCTGATTCAATTCCTGGCACAATGTATGGTTCCTTGAGTGCTGTCATATGCAGCCCAGACACCACCCTTCTAAAAATAAAATTAAATAAAAACAAAAAGTGAAAGTTATAGCTGAGGAGATAGGATAGGGAGTAGGGCATTTATTTGCCTGTGTGCATGTTTTCCAATCACTATCAGACAGGGACCCACTAGTGGGTGCTCTGAGTACTGCTGGAGTGTCTGGGTAATGTCTGGCAGCACAGAGCACAAGCAGCAACATATTCTTGACTCTAGTATTGAATCCAGCCTGGATCATTGAGAATCCCCAGAAGAGGCCTCTGAGCCTCCTGGGCACCATCTTGTGAGGCCCCACCAAAAAAAGTTAATTAAAAATATGTCAGGGCGGGTACAGAGAGATAATATAGCAATTAGGGTGCATACCTTGCACATGGCTGTCCAGGTGATCCCAGCATTCATATGGTCACCTGAGCCTGCCAAATATGATCCTGAGTGCAGAACCAGGAGCAAGCCCTGAGCACCACAGGGTGTGACCTAAAAATAAACAAACAAAAAGAGGTCAGGGGCTAGAGCAATAATACAGCAAGTAGGATTTTTGCCTTGCAATCAAACAACCAAGATTTGAGTATTGATACCATATATGGTCTCCCTGAATCCTGAATGAGTGATCCCTGAAAGAAGAGCTAGGTATAACCGCTGAGCTCTGCTTAGGTGTGGCCCCAAAACAAAACAAAAAAGTCTGACCCAAAGAGTAGAGCACATGGCTTGTATGTGGGTGGAACTGGGTTTGATCCCCAGCATCTCATGGCCACCCAAGAGCCACCTGGGGTGGTTCCCCTGATTCCCTGTGAAGAGAGAAGAGAACAGGAGAAAAATCTAGCAGGACTCAGTCCCCCAAATCTAGCAGAACACAGTAGGAAACGTAGTTTGCACCCTGCCACTTGCAGCAGAAGAGCTACATGGTTGTGGTGGGCATAGGGTCCCCTGCTAGATTCTATCTGTGGCTCAGAGTGGCTCCAGGGATCGATGCAACGACACAAACTAGAAATCAGATGCAGACTCTGCACATCATCAGTTCTGCCCCTTAGCAAGCTCCAGTGAGCATCATGCAGCCCACATGAACAGCTGGTTGCTAACTCCTCTTAAAAAAAGAAAAAAGCGGGACCAGAGAGGTGGCGCTAGAGGTAAGGTGTCTGCCTTGCAAGTGCTAGCCAAGGAAGGAGCACTGTTTGATCCCCGGCATCCCATATGGTCCCCCCAAGCCAGGGGCAATTTCTGAGTACTAACCCCTGAGCATCAAACGGGTGTGACCTAAAAAAAATAATAAAAAACAAAAAAAAAAAGCTGGAGTCTTTACAATACCTCACCCTAAGGCAAAAGGCCCTTGGGGAACTTCTCTGACCCCTCTGCTGCTCTTAGCAGTCTCCCAGGCTTATCTAAGGGAAGCTTGCTATCCTCCAGGGCTTTGCTCTACTGTTCATTGAGATCTGCTTGGAGGAGCACCCAGCTGATCTAGTAACCGTGTGCTGCTTCACATTGTCTCCCCGTACTTTCTACTTTTCTTCTTTATTTTCCCAAACTAAGAAAAAAATATTTTATTTTTGGAAGTGGAGTTTGGTTTAAGTATCAAGCCCAGTGGTCCTAAGGCGTTACACCTGGCTCTACACTCAGGAATTATTGCTGAGTTCAGTTTTTAAGGGACAATAATGGATGCCAGGAATTGAAAAACTTGGCTATGTGCAAGGCAAGTACTTATAACCGTTAGGTTGCACTATCACTCCGGCCACCTAGGAAAAAATTCTGGTTTTGTTTTTGTTGTAGTCACAGCACATAGAACTGTGCCTGCTACATCAGCATTAAAATAGTTTTTTCACACATACTTTGTCTTTTGCATTTTTGGTGTGTGAGGCATTTAAGATGCTTTTGTTACTTGTGTTGCAAATTACTTTCCAGTTTATCTTGTTTATGGTATTTTTCCATACAGAATTTTTGTAATTGAGGGGGGAGATAGTAAAGATATCAAGTTGGGGCTGAAGTAGCACAGCAGGTAGGGTGTTTGCCTTGCATGCCACTGACCTGAATTTGATCCCCCTGGCATCCCATATAGCCGCCCCTCCCAACCCTAATTGATAGCTTCCTTCTCAAATGTATGTTAGTGATAAAATGTACCATCATATAAAATCCTCCCTCTCAGCCATTCTTGAACCAACCTTAACAATTTTTGTGTGACACCAAAAATCTATTTATAGAATGTTTTCATTTTCTCACCCTGAAATCTGCTATTTAAACACTAGCCTCTTATTTTCCCCTACTTCCAGCCCTGACAACTACCATTCTGTTTTCTGTTTTCATAAGGCCTGGCTAGTCTATGTATTTTATCTAAGTACCTCATATTTTACATATATGCATATATATGTCCATGGTTGAAAATGGATGTTCAGACACTCCCTTGACCTATTCTTGAATGCTTCCTATGAGCATGCTCTGACCTGCCCCAGTTTTTAGCCTACTACTCCCTTGTGGGTGAACTCCATTATTCTTTACCTCCAGCAGTTTTACGGTGGTCAGCCCCAGACCTCCAAGTACCTGCATCTACTTCTACTGCTTCCAAGGCCTGAGCCCCAGAACATGAAGCCATGCCTTGTAGGATGTGACATGGTCTCTCAGCTTACTGCAGCTCTAGAGTCCCCTTTCAAAGAGGTAGAGCTGGGGATTCAGTGCTTACCAAGATGGTGCGGGCTCCTGCAGGCACTTCAGAATTAGTGCTCCAGAGGCTTTTGCAGGATTGGGGGTTGGGAGGCAGGAAGGGTAGGGAGAGAAGGGAGGGCAAGCAGGGTAAGGAGGGTATGGAGATCAGGGAGGGGAAGGAGGGAAGGGAGGGAGGTGTAGTGTTTTGGTTTAGATGATGGTGCTGGATATGAGTTGGTTTCCCTGAATAAATCTGACTACTTACCTGCTCTGGGAAATGGGGGGAAAAATTCCTGAATGTTTGAAAGGGAACAGAGATAAAATCTCTGTTTTGTAAACTCGAAAAATTTTAACATGTAAGGACTCCACTATATCTTCTGACTGTCCCATTTTGCAGTCCTCAAGGCCCCTCCCTAGTCCAAGGAATAACAAAAGCTTCCACTTCACTTGACATGGGCAAGAGAGGAGGGATTCCCAGGCAGCAGCAAATGGATCATCAAGCTCCGCAAAGCAGTGTTGGCTCCTTCTTTTTTGTAATCGAAACCGAAAAAGCCACTGGGTGAACCCTTAAACCCTTTTTTTTTCAGGGGGTAGGGGTCACACCCGGCAAAGTTCAGGGGTTACTCCTAGCAGGCACGGGGGACCATATGGGATAACGGAATTCGAATTACCGTCCATACTGGGTTGGCTGCATGCAAGGCAAATGCCTTACCGCTGTACTATCTCTCTGGCCCCCCTTTAAACACTTTTAAAGCATGTGCATTACTGTGGGGCCGGCTTGATAGCGCAGAGGTAGGACGTTTGCTTTGCATGCAACTGACCCAGAACAGATCGCAGTTCAATCCCCTGGTGTCCCAGCCAGGAGTGATTTCTGAGTGCAGAGCCAGGAATACCCCTGAGTGTGACTGGTTGTGGCCCAGAAACAAACAAACAAACAAAAATTGCATGTGCACTACTGTGAGTGTTTTGTCTGAAGGGCATGATCATTGCACAGAGGGAAACTTGCAGGTTTTCATAAATCTTCACAAGCTAGCACATTGCCCACATTGTCTGAGCCTTCATTTTCCTGGGCTCTAAAGCAGGCCACAGCTCTTTCCACCCAATGGTCAGGAAGGCTCTATCATAAGATACAGGATACGAGGCACCTGACAAGTGATTTGAACCTCCTGCAAGCACCAGAGCAGGTTCCAGACTCTCAAATATGTGTCTGGGGAGTTACAGTGAACAATGACAAAATGGGTGCTGACATCCAGCCTCAATTGGCCCGGGAATAAAGTGGGCAAGGAGCTAAGGTGGTCTTTCCCAGCCTCCCTTGCAGTTTGGTAAGACCATGAAGCTAATCTCTGGTCAAGAGAGTGTGATTGGAAATGAACAATCATTCATTCATGCCCCCCCAAAGGTCAAGCGGCTATACCCCTCTGATTGTTCATCGCTACTGAAAAGTGTTAGCAAAGGAACCTGGCTGTATTAGTCAGTTGGAGTTGCCTTAACAAAGTAATATCACTGAAGCCTGAGAGCAAGGTCTGACAGTCCTGTTCTGGTGAGAGTTCTTTGCCTGCTTCCAGATTGCAAGCTTCCTTACTGTCTCTTCGCATGGCCACTCACGGTGTGTGTGTGTGTGTGTGTGTGTGTGTGTGTGTGTGTGTGTGTGTGTGTGTGTGTGTGTGTGTGACTGGAAGAGCTCTTTAAATCGATGTCCAATATGCTCTCCACAATGACACCCCCTTCCCTTCTCTTTTTGGCCCTCCCTCCGTTCCTCTATAGTGGTGTTGCACCCCAGGGAAACTGAGGGAGTAGGGGAGAACAAAAGAGGCTTTCCAGCATTTTATTTTCATCCTAGGCCAGGCACCTGGAGGACAGAGTGTGGCCTCCTCAGCAGAGAAGGTCCTGCGGTGGCATCGGTGATGATCCAGCATCCTTCCTACTGATAATAGGGCAGCAGGGGTCCCCACCGGCTCAAGATGGGGTACTTGATCTTGTGGTGGAAAGGACAGAGGCAGCCAGGCATGAGGAAGTAGCCCTTCCCAATGTGGGGAGCCGGCTGGCGTTCGGGCTCTATAAGGCAGGGCAAGTTGGCCACCTGGTAGAGTGGGTGCTCAAGGCCTGTGCGAGCCAGACTGAGCCCATAGGACCTCGGGTACAGACAGGGGCAGGGGCAGGGGACCCTGCCCTCGGCCCCCTTCTGGGCCTCCTCCTGGGGTTTCTCCTGGACAGACTGAGCTTGCTGCCTGAAGAACCCGTTTGGGCCCAGGTCCCTCGCGGTCATGTGTATTCCCTTGAAGGCGGAGTAGCCCTGGCTCAGCTTGGGGTATGGGCTCACCACCGGCCTGTAGAGCTGTTTCTCCCGGAGCTGCCTGTCCAGCTTCTCTTTCTGCAGGAAACAAATCACAGCACAGAGGAAAAGGACAGAGGAAGAGGCCTTGGAAGGGGCCCCATTTCCCCAGCTGAGTCCCAAACCCATACATATTTTGCTGGCAGCAGTACTGGAGTTGAGTGGTTGAGAACAATTCCCTTCCCATCTGCAAGGATGACCACCATTTTTTTTTTACATCTTTCTAGAAATATCTCTATTTCTAGGATACATTAAGTACATGTAACTATGTCCAAACTCCCCATTTGTACACAAAAGATGCTTTTGCTCCCATAAATAATTGCTTTCATGAATGGGAACCAGATAAGACAAGGTGATATTTTCTTGTCTTGCAAGATGTGAGGCCCTGGGTTCGGTGTTCAGCAATGCACACCTTCCCCATACACACACAGTTCCACCTTCCAGGGGTCTCAAACTCAATTTACCTGCGGCTGCAGGAGGCAAAGTTGGGGTGATCCTTGAGTGCAAAGTCAGTAGTAAGCCTTGAACAATGGGGGTGTGTGACCCAAACAACTAAAACAAAACAAAACAAAACAAAACAAAAAAAGATTCCTCTAAGGCAGGGCCACAAAATGTTGTACGGAGGGCCTTTTGCGGCCCGTGGGCCGCGAGTTTGAGACCCCTGCTTGATTTTTAGTAGGGGTACCTCATGATAACTAGTGGGGATTTCTTTCTTTCTAGGAGGAGGACTCTCTGAGGGGGGAGAAGAGTTTGCCATAAGCAGTGCTAGGAGTGCAGCCACCATTCCGTTAATGAACCAGGAGTTGAGTGTGGGCCAGAGGATGTGGAACTGCTCAGACTCTGTGGTGCTGAGGATCCCTAAGGCCACACTAGTGGTGCTTAGAGGCTTCTAGTATTTCACGCTGCAGTGCTAGGCTGCGTGTGTGTGTGTGTGGGGGGGGGGGAGTACATGGTCCTATGGTTTGATCTTGGCTTTAATAAGAGCAAATCATGAGCCACTGGCCTCAGGAAAGGATTTGCCTTTTTTTGCTTTTGTTTTTTGGACCACACCTGATTGTGCTCAGGGGCTCATGTGGTGCCTGGGATGCAAGTTGAGCCTCTAGCTTGCAAAGCATGATCCTTTGAATGATCTCTCCAGCTAAGGAAAGAGATTAAACTAGTCTAGGAAAAGCAAATGACAAAGAAAAATCCTTGAATTGGCACTAAAATAAGTTTTTTTACTAAAAATATTGAGCTGGAAAGATGGTATAATCTTGCAATACTTTTGATTCACTAAATCTTGCTAGGAGTGACCCCTGAGCACAGCTGGGTGTAGCCCTAAAACCAATACCCCACAAAAATTGTCCAGGGCTGGGGCCAGAGCAGTGGTGCAGCAGTAAGGTGTTTGGCTTGCATGAGGCTGACCTAGGACAGACCTCAGTTTGATCCCCCAGCATCCCATATGGTCCCTCCTAGGCCAGGAGCAATTCTGAGCACAGAGCCAGGAGTAACTCCTGAACCTCACTGGGTGTAACCCAAAACAAACAAACAAAAATTGTCCAGGGTACATGAATAGGTCAATGCAATGGAATGTATGTTTTGTATGAGGAGGTTGAAGTTCAATCTGGGCCTGCATGGTCTTTCTAGAACCTCCAGGAATGCTTTTCCCCAGTACTCATGCTTTGCTGGAGGTTGGAGAATAGGCCATCCTTCCCCACTACATTACTAGTGGTGGCTCCAAAACAAACAAGACTGTAAAGATAAAATGCAAGCTAGAAAAGCATTTCAAAACATATATCACAGACAAAATATAAGATATCCTACATAAGAAAAATGAGGGCCATAGGGATAGCACAGAGTGTAGAATGTTTGCCTTGTATGCATACAATCTAGGTTCAATCGCCAGTATTCCATATAGTTCTCCGAGCCTGCCAGAAATGATTTCTGAGCTCAGAGCCAGGAGTAACCTGATTGCCACTGGGTGTGGACCAAAAACCAAAAAAAAAAAAAAAAAAAAAAAAAAAAGATAAGCTGGTTTTTAAAAAAAGTCAAATAGGGGGGCTGGAGAGATAGCATGGAGGTAAGGTGTTGCCTTTTATGCAGAAAGATGGTGGTTCAAATCCAGGCATCCCATATGGGCCCCTGTGTCTGCCAGGGGCGATTTTTGAGTGTAGAGCCAGGAGTAACCCCTGAGCACTGCCAGGTGTGACCCAAAAACCAAAAAAAAAAAAAAGGCAAATAGGTTTGAGAGATAATACTGTAGGTACTTGCCTTGCATGTAGCTGACCCAGATTCTATCCTCATCATGCCATGTGGTTCCCTGAGCACCACTAGGAATAATTCCTTAGTGTAGAGTCAAGAGTAATCCCTGAGCATTGTCAGGTATGGCTCAAAAAAAAATTAAAGTGGACAAAAGATATAAACAGACATTTCACATAATACCCACAAATAAATGAAAAGATGACTTCAAATAATCAAATGAAAATTATGACCCCAGGAAAATATTGTTCAAAAGCCACTATATTGTCAGAAATTTGGGATGTTTGACAGTACTTAGAAATGGCAAGACATGGGGCCGGGCGGTGGCGCTGGAGGTAAGGTGCCTGCCTTGCCTGCGCTAACCTAGGACGGACCGCGGTTCGATCCCCCGGCGTCCCATATGGTCCCCCAAGAAGCCAGGAGCAACTTCTGAGCGCATAGCCAGGAGTAACCCCTGAGCCTCACAGGGTGTGGCCCAAAAACCAAAAAAAAAAAAAAAAAAAAAAGAAATGGCAAGACAGGAGCTAAGGAGCTACTCTGTGCCAGTGAGGACATCATTTGAGCAGGCAACTAGAGACATACATGTGGGAGCCCAGACCACATTCGGTCCACAGTTTCGATTGCTAACCACTTTCTCTTTATTACAGCATTGAAGGTAGAGCAATAGCCCCCATAAGTGACCCAAACATCCACAGATAGGAGGAAGAACAAATACATTGTGACAAACTTGTGCAATATTATAGTAAGAAGTAGAAGATGAATAGTGAGTTATGTAACTACACAACAGTAAAAGTGACAGAAGAATAAGAGTACGATCCAATATATAATAAAGTTCAAGAAAGGCAGCCCTAAATGATTGATTTAGAGGGATACAAGACTATAGGGTAAAAACAAAAAACAAAAAAGAAACCTTTTCCCCCAACAAAAACACATATAAGGAAATAATTACCCAAAACTCATAAGTGGTATCAAGTCTGGAGATTAGGAGAGGGACCCTCAGAGGACCCTATGTGGGTCTCTCCAGTCCCAGTGTGTTATGTTTTTAGCTGATTTCTAATGGGCACATGGATGATTATTTTATCACTGCTATTTATTTATTTATTTATTTATTTGATTTTGGGGGGCTATACTTTGCGGTGCTCAGAGGTTACTCCTGGCTCTGAGCTTAGAAATCACTCCTGGCAGGCTCAGAGGACCATATGGGATGCCAGGGATTGAACTCAGGTTGGCCCGAGTTGGGTCAATGTACATTTAAAAATAAAAGGCCTCTTAAAGATCTTGCTTCTGAATAGTCTGAATAATTGTCCTAATGTCTACACTCATAATAAAAATGAATGAAGGATGATTTTAGTGAGCAACTGAACAAAAGATAAAATGAAGACAGGGAGCTTTTACCTCTTTCGGATCCATCCTAATGTATTTGTAGTCCCCATAGGGCTGAAAGTCATTCATGTAGGAGCTTTGGTATATTGTTAAATCCACAAGAGCCTAAGGGATAAGGGACAACACAAGACAAGAGATTGCATGTTGTTTTAACTCTTACATATAGATCAGCGACTCTTGGTCTATAGGACAAAGATCAACGCTGGGGCCTAGCACTTGCCGTCCTGAGTCATCTGGCTTCTCTTCACCCCTTCCATCTTACCTGGGGGGGGGGCACCTCCTGTGTCCTCTGTACTCTAACTTCATTTTTTAAAGGTGTCTGCACCTGCTCTCATCTCCCCCTGCAAATGCTTGCAGAAAGCAAACTCCTACACATCCTCCAAAGCCCATATTATTTGTTATTTGCTCCCAAGACTATATCACCCAGTTTTTTTTATGTTTGTCTGTATTTTTGGTTTTTGGGTCACACCCAGTGGTGCTCAGGAGTTACTCCTGGCTCTATGACCATATGGGATGCTGGGATTTGAACCACTGTCCTTCTGCATGCAAGACAAACGCCTTACCTCCATGCTATTTCTCCAGCCCCATATATCACCCCAGTTTTATCCAGACACTGTGATATATAATAATAGGGTTTCAGGCCTACAGCATTCCAACACCACACTCATCACCAGTGTCAGCACAATTTCTCTAGGTCATCTCCCATACCTGTACCTGCCCTCTTCACTAACTTTTTATTTTTACTTAATTATTATAGGTTAGGTCACATGTTTACAACAATGTTCATGCTTATGACTTTGCTGTATACAATTACCTCACCTGCTCATCACCAAAGTGCCTCCAGCCCCTCAATCAATATCCTTATGTTATCTCTCACTTTCTTATTCTCTCTACATCCAGAGAATAAAAATTTTATTCCCTGCTTCTGTGGCAGTTTACATTCTCCTTTTAGCACTTATCATGATGAGTGTAATGAAATGAATGAATTCTTAGATTAGATGTCTCTGAAGCCCCACAGTCTGGCAAGTGCCTGATGCACTAGGGCATGTTTAATATGTGTGCTGAACACATACAGAAAACTGCAAATCCGTAGCTCTCATCTATTACCTCCTTCCTAAAACCCCTATCATTCCAGAATGATGATCAGGGGAAGGCCCAGAGGCCTACTCATACCTGGCAGCTAATTTTTGAAACTGTTCAGTTCTGAGAGGACACAGTGGATAAGAAGACAAAGCACTCACCTGTTTAGGGTGTGCCACATCCCCATAGGGGTAGTTAGATGTATTGATAAATTGGTTAGCTCTGCCTCTGTCCCAGAGAAAACAGCCACTGCACCAATTGCAAGGCTGCAC
Source organism: Suncus etruscus (assembly GCF_024139225.1). NCBI lineage: Eukaryota > Metazoa > Chordata > Mammalia > Eulipotyphla > Soricidae > Suncus > Suncus etruscus. Next base: position 53,810,348 of record NC_064859.1, on the reverse strand, counting down.
TGAGTGAATGCAACTGCTCTTACTGCACAGAGTGGGACCTTATCAGGGGTTGAGGGTGACAGCAGGGCTCTGTGGCCTAGTGGACATGGGGCTGGGACAAGAGAGCTGGGACAAGATTCAGAAAGAAGTTGAGCTGGAGATCTGATTTAGGTCTCAGTCTGGGAGAGACAGTATAGAGGGGCAGAGCACTTGTCTTGCACATGACTAACCTGGATTTAATGGCGGCACTCTATACTGTCCCTCTAGCCCACCAGGAGTAAGCCCTGAGCACTGCTTCCATTCCCAAATGATTTAGGTCTCTAGCATAGAAGAATGGTAGGAGGGCAAGTGGTGTGCTGATAAGTGATTAATCAATCACTACTCAAGGGCTGATAATCTCTCTACCTTGCATACTTGCTAATCTTTGTTGGTATAAATTCTCCCACCATGGCCCATTTCAAGCTCTCACTATAGAGTAACTTGAAATTGCAAAAAAAAAAAAAAAAATGCTCACTTGGGTTCTTAGCTGAGCTGTGCTGCCAGATCAGGTGTGAGACAACATGAAGGAAACAAAGTGCTGGCCTTGGACTACAGACGGCGTGCGCAGCATAAATTTCTAGTGGAATTTGGGGTAGCTGGTTATAAAAAATTTTATGAGATTCTTCACTCCCAGAAGAATAGCCCAGTTTTGTTTTGTTTTTAATATTTTGTTTGGGGAGGGGGGTTTGGGTCACACATACGAGATGATCAGGGCTTACTCCTAGATTTGCACTCAGGAATCACTACTGGTGGACTCAAGGAAATTTACATAATTTTGGGGATGAACCTGGGTTGACAGCATTCAAGGCAAGCACCCTACCCACTGTACTCTTTCTGTCTCTCACCAGTTGGGGGTTTTGTTTTGGATTTGGGGCCACACCTTGAGGTTCATAGGACTTATTCCTGGTTCTGTGATCAGGGATCACTCCTGGAGGGACTCAGAGGATCATATGGGATGCCAGTAATCAAACTCAGATCAGCGGCATGCAAGGCCTTACTCACTGACAATATATTGCTCCAGTCCCCAGTGACCCAGTTTTTAAGTCAATCTTGCTCTTTGTTACCAGCATCCTCACCACAAGACCTGATGCTCTGAGGGACCTTATTGATGAGCTCTGAGCTTACTGTTTCTTGTGTTCACAAATCCTGAGGGTTTGTCTTGAGTATAAACTCTTGGGTACTCTTGACTTACATTTTGTTGTTTTTTTTGTTTTGTTTTGTTTTCTTGTTTTTTTTTTTTTAATTATTGGTTTTTGGATCACACCTGGCAGCGCTCAGGGGTTCCTCCTAACTCTATGCTCAGAAATCGCTCCTGGCTGGCTCAGAGGACCATATCGGATGGCGGGATTCGAATCACCGACCTTCTGCATGCAAGGCAAACACCTTACCTCCATGCTATCTCTCCGGTTCCTGACTTACATTTTGAACTGGTTTGGACTTGTTCTGTTTCATGTCTAGAGAACACTGCCTTAAGTCCTACTCTTCAGGAGGCTGTGCCAGCAGAGAGGATGTGAAAGCACAGTCAGATCTACTGTCTCTTCTTTCTGTGCACAAAAGACTTTCCGGGGGTGGAGAAGGGGAAACCAGCTTCACTGCCAACAGCACGTCCTTCCCGCTGAAAGATAGTGGTATCCCTGCTCTCCCAACTTCAGCTGCTCTGCTGCTGTGCCCCGCCCACATCTGTCCCTGAACTACACCCCCACTACACGAAGGGGATGATTTTAGCCAGTCATTGTGACTGGCTCATTGTGATTGGGGCTCTGTCTTCTAATGTGTCACTATCATGTTAGCAAATCTGAGCCAACTTGAGCCCTTGAGGAAGGGAAACAGAAACCCCATGGATTGTGACATCAGTTGGTACTAGACTGAATCTATTCCATCCTATAGTCTGCCCTCTGATGCAAGAGAAATTAGCTTAGCCAACTTCCTTCTACCATAATACCACCCTCTTTCATGCCTATAGGGGGTTTCTCATCCAAAAATGAGAAGTAAGTGTTGTCAAGAACTAGAACTTAGGGGCCTGTGAGGTGGTGCTAGAGGTAAGGTGTCTGCCTTGCAAGCACTAGACAAGGAAGGACCGCGGTTCTATCCCCCCGAAGTCCCATATAGTTCCTCCAAGCCAGGGGCAATTTCTGAGCACTTAGTCAGGAGTAACCCCTGAGCATCAAATGGTTGTGCCCCCCCCCCCCAAAAAAAAAGAACTAGAACTTGGAGACATTGGAACATTTGGGCATTGGTGGGGAGAATGTTATTGTGGTGCTGGCATTGCAGAAAACAAGTTGGTAGTTTTTCAAAATGTTAAATAGAGCCTGGAATAGCCTGTGAGAATGACTGTGTATGATTCAAACTCCTCTCCCATCAAAAGTTAAGCTTCCATATGACCCTAAAATTCCTATCTTCTGAGATATATTCAAAAGGACTCACATCAGGGACTCAGAGTCTGAATTAGGAACTCAAATAATTGTTCACAGCAGCTAAGAAGTGGCTGCATCTTAAATATCCATCAACAAAGATGAATAGAAAGACCAAAAATGATGTATACAAACAACATGGATGAAGCCTGAAAACATTAAGCTAAGTGAAATAACCAAGACTATAATGTATAAATATTATATGATCCCATTTATATGGGGTATATAGAGTCATTAAATCATAGAGATAGAAAACAGAATGGTGGGAGCCATCAGCCTGGGAGGAATGGAGGAGGATTGTGCTTAATGGACGTAGAGTGTTTATGGATAAAGAGGTTTCGTTTGAGAAGATTCACTATTCTAGAAAGGGATAGTGGTGGTGATAGATCAACACTATAAATGTTCTTAATGCCACAAGTGCCTAAACAGTACATTTTCTGCTTCATTTATACTTGCCATCATAAAGATTCCTTTCTCTGCAGGCCACCACTTTTATAAAGCTCTCTCTATGGTCTTATTAGATGACTACAGACTCCTTGGGCAGAGTTCTGAGCCTGACCAATTTATTTTGCCTGTTTGTTTTGTGGTGGTGTCACACTCGGTGGTGCTCTGGGATTACTCCTGGATCTCTGGTCAAGGATCACTCCTGAAGAGATTGGGGGCCACCATGTGGGTGTAGGGGCTCCAACCCAAGTCTGTCACATGCAAATTAAATGTCTTACCTGCTGTACTATCTCTCTGGCCACTGAGCCTAAGGAGATTTTAACAGTGAACTAAATAGACAGGAATTCCCCCTCACTAAGAAGGACATTCTGGTGAGACAAAACTCAGAATAAACAGCCACAATAGGTCACTCTTTAGTTTAGTCAACAGTCAAGGTAACACATTAGATAATGTCTTGGGGGAAATTCAGATGGGGAAGAGGGTCACCGAGAAAGTCTGAGATTATATCAGCGCAGAGCTCTGTGAGAGACAACGGGCCACATGAAGGGCTAGAGGAAGGGGATTCTCAGCAAAGGATCAGCAAATGCAAAGCCTGTGATTAGAACAACTCAAACAAGAGGGCAGGAGAGGGGTGAATAAGGGAAGGATAGTGTGAATTTCTGACTTTTCATTGCTTCCTGTAACAGCATCTCATGTTCCCTTAGAGAACTATTGTCTTCCTTCTAGGTTCCTGTAGTTTGGGGGGCACTGACTTGATTCCAGCTTGACTTGATCATTTTATCCCTGAAACAAAACTTCCTCTGACTATAATGATTGGTAGAGAGAAAGACTCATGACACAAGCTGGACTGATGAGCAACATCCCCAAATCATGGGCAATAGGGTATCTCTGATACTGTGGGCACTAAGAAGCATGGGACCTGAAGCAAGTAAAGGCCATCTTAATCTCCACATGGAAGAACCTGGTCTAGAGGAAAATCAGGGAAAAGATGACCTGAGAAGGACAAGGACACACAGGGAGAGACAACATCTGAGGACACTGAGGCCCTAGATATAAGCAAACCCAAAGCTTCAACTACATCTAAACATTTCCATTTTTGTGCATCAATAATTTTTTGTCGGGGCTGGCGAGGTGGCGCTAGAGGTAAGGTGTCTGCCTTGCAAGTGCTAGCCAAGGAAAGATCGCGATCGCGGTTCAATCCCCCGGAGTCCCATATGGTCCCCCCAAGCCAGGGGCAATTTCTGAGTGCTTAGCCAGGAGTAACCCCTGAGCATCAAACAGGTGTGGCCCGAAAAACCAAATAATAATAATAATAATAATTTTTGTCTCTCTACAGTCAACTTTGTGCAGTACAATGAAACAGTCCCAACAGATCCCAAGTTGTGCTTCTTTTCACCATTAGGTGATTCACAAGGGAAAGAACTGAGTTTTGCTCACCCTGTGTGTACTGTCATTAAATGAAGGAAGTTAGAAAGTGCTTGCTAACAATAAAACAATGAGAAATGAAAACAGGACAGATAATGGTGAGGCAGAGGAGTTGGAAGGGAAGGAAAAAGCTGGGCCATACTGGGTTTGTGTCCTGTAGAATACAACCGAGCTCTGGAAAATATTACCAAGTAGATCTTGGAACCCTGGTTCAAGTTCTGATACTTAGATCCTTATGTCTGCGTCAACAATCAAGTCAATTTAATAAAAGTCATTTAGTTCATCTGTACACAGGTATGCACATCCATTGGAATGAAATTGGGAAGCCATTGACCATGTCACTGAGGGCAAATGGTGTTTTTTATAAAAACAATTCCCCGTATTTCTTGAGTTTCTGTTCTTTTTTTGACATTGTACAATAGAATATTGCAGTTTCACTAATTTATAAAACACAATAGTTCAATAAACTTGAGCATAGTAGCATAATAAGTAATATTATAGTGAGATACTAGAGTAATGAAATAAAGCACCTGGTAGTGAAATAATACAGACATGGACTCGGCATCTATGAAGTTACAATATAAGGGCAGACAAACATAGGAGTGTTAGCACAGGGCCTCTCCTAGTGACATTCAGTTCAGGAGGCACAACCTAGGGCATCACACATGCTCAGTGTTTGCTCCTTCTACCTCGTGAGCTTCTGTCCAGCCCTCTCAGAGCTTTCCAGACATTTGTGGCCTACTGCTTCTTTTCAGAAAAACAAACAAAAATGATCACTCAGCACTCCTCTGAAAATTTGGCTTATTGGGTATTTTAATTAATTAATTAATTTTATTACACTAGGCTGTGCTCAGGGCTTACTTCTGGCTCTGTGCTCAGGGATCACTCCTAGAGATGTTCAGGGGACTGAATGGGGTGCTGGGAATAGCTGGGAGTGGCCTCATGCAAGGCTGGTGTTCTCCCTGCTGTACCATCACATTAACTCCTGAACATCTTTTTTTTTTTTTTTCGTGGTTTTTGGGTCACACCCGGCAGTGCTCAGGGGTTATTCCTGGCTCCATGCTCATAAATTGCTCCTGGCAGGCACGGGGGACCATATGGAATGTCGGGATTCGAACTGATGATCTCCTGCATGAAAGGCAAACGCCTTACCTCCATGCTATCTCTCCGGCCCCTTCGACATCTTTCTTTAAACAAAGAAGCAAACAGGAAATAGAAAAAGAGAGAAAAGCATCTCGAGCCAAGGAAGAAAACTCCAGACAGGAGTTTGGTAACCCATGATGTAGTCGATTTAATAGGGTGAGCCTCACAGCCCTGAGTCCCTACCACCATCCCAGAGGTGTTTCCAGGGTGTTTTAGAGCAGCCAGAAGGGCACTTGGCTCTGAAGGTTCTGGCACACTTGAACTCAGACCTTTTTTTTTTTTTTTTTTTTTTTGAATCCAGGAAGGATTCCAGGCAGGACTTCCTGGCCTCAAAGTGAAAGCAGCCTAAGACTGCACAGCCTCTGAGTCCCCAGCCTTCCCAGCTTTCCCGTGGACTGGAAGGACATGCTGCTGTGTGCCCAGATCCTGCCCTCAGCCACAGCCCAAAGTTCCTCCCATCTCACTGAAGCACTGTGAACTCACGGACCATAGGACAGCTTTAATTTTTGTAGAATGGTGCAGGTAATTCTCCTAAAGGGGAAAAGAAACTTCCTGGAGTTCTTGCTGCTTTCCTAAGCAGCAACATGAAAGTTCTGACAGTTCTAAGGGATAAAAGAGAAACCAGAAAGAACATTCTGGATATAATTTTTCATGATATTTGGGCTGCACTAGATCTTACTCTTGGCTTTGTGCTCAGGAACCTCTCCTGGTAGACTTGAGGGTAAATATGGGGTACTGGGGAATCAAACTCAGGTTGGCTTCATACAAGGCAACTAACTGGCTTACTTGTACTATTTCTCTGGTGGGAAATTTATTTTTTATGTCCAGATTTATTTTAAGTCTAAATCATATGCAAGCATAGGGTTCTAATTATGTAGGGTAGAAAAAAACAAACCACAAATTGCACTATATAAATTTATCTGGCTGGTTTCTTGTGGAATATATATATATATATATATATATATATATATATATATATATATATATATATGGAGAGAGAGAGAGAGAGAGAGAGAGAGAGAGAGAGAGAGAGAGAGAGAGAGGTCATACTGGTGGAACTCAAGAATTACTTTTGGCTCTGCTCAGGAGATATTACTAGCAATGCTTAGGGGTACCATTTGAAGTATTAATGACTAACTGCATGTGAGGCAATTGCTTGACCCTCTGTCCTCTCTTTCTGTTCCATGAGTGTATATCTAAGCATTTAAATTCAATTTTTGGTTTTGGTGACCATACCTATGCATGCTCAGGGTTTATTCCTGATTCTGTGCTCAAGGATCGGCCCTGGTATGCTCATTAGACTATACTGGTGCCAAGAATTCAAACCAAGTTTGGCTAGATGCAAAGCAAAAACCTTAACCTCTATACTATTCTGTATTTTGTTTTTGTTTTGTTTGTTTTTGAGTCTCACTCAGTGGTTCTCAGGAGTTATTCCTGGCTCTGTGCTGGGGTGGGGGGTCACTCCTGACAGTGATCAGGTGACCAAAAAGCATGTTTGTTGAGGTCTAGAGAGAAAGTGCAACAGGCTTCATGCATGTATTTTAGGATCAGTGTTGATTCCCAGAACTGCATAGTCCCCCAGCATCACTGTAACCTTGATTGACAGTCAGGAGTATTCTCTGAGCAGAATTGGGAGTATTGTCTAAGTATGATCAAGAGTACTCTTTGAATAGAGTAAAGAGTATTCTTTAAGCACAGTCAGTTGTGACCACCAGAACAAACAAAGCAAAGGGAAGGTATACTTCTTGGCCAGGGCCAGAGCTCACTGGTGCCTCCCATGTTTTCCCCACTTACTCAGATCACATATGTGTTTGAGGCCATATGTGTGGACAGCAAGTAGGGTGCTTGCCTTGCATGTGGCTGACCTGGGTAAAATCTCAGCATCTCATATGGATCCCAGAGCCCCACTTTGAGTGATTCCCAAGTGTAAACACTGGAGTCAGCAATAAGTACTGTAAGACATGGGCCAAAAACAAAAATGAAAAAATAGCTGTCAGGACACCACAAATTATTGGGGGTTCCACCCCCATCAATGCTATGTAGCAAATGTCACAGTAAGGCAGGGCACACAAATTTTTTGGCTTCCCTGAGCATATAAAAATTACATTTATTGGGGCCCGGAGAGATAGCACAGTGGCGTTTGCCTTGCAAGCAGCCGATCCAGGACCAAAGGTGGTTGGTTCGAATCCTGGTGTCCCATATGGTCCCCCGTGCCTGCCAGGAGCTATTTCTGAGCAGACAGCCAGGAGTAACCCCTGAGCACCGCCGGGTGTGGCCCAAAAACAAAACAAAAAAAAAAAACAAAAAAACAAAAAAAAATTACATTTATTGGGGCCTGGAGAGATAGCACAGTGGTGTTTGCCTTGCAAGCAGCCGATCCAGGACCAAAGGTGGTTGGTTCGAATCCTGGTGTCCCATATGGTCCCCCATGCCTGCCAGGAGCTATTTCTGAGCAGATAGCCAGGAGTGACCCCTGAGCACTGCCGGGTGTGGCCCAAAAACCAAAAAAAAAAAAAAAATTACATTTATTATAGTCTGTTAAGTGTTTTGTTTTGGTTTTGGGGTCACACCCGGCAGTGCTCAGGGGTTACTACTGGGTTCTAAGCTCAGAAATAAGCTCAGAAATCACTCCTGGCAGGCTTGGGGGAACATATGGGGTGCTGGGATTTGAACCACCGTCCTTCTGCATGCAAAGCAAACGCCTTACCTCCATGCTATCTCTCCAGCCCCTATAGTCTGTTAAGTGTACACCAATATTCTGTCTAAAAAAAAAAAAAAACAAGGCACAGAGCTGAGGGTGGTGTGGCTCAAGAGGCCCAGGACACATAGAGAATTTGAGGCCTTGAGTTTCCTCCCCTCCTCTTCTTGCACTGCTGTGTAAAGCCTTCATGTCTCTGAGCCCCAGAATTCCCCAGGGAGAAACCTGGGAAGCCTGGGACACCCCCACAGGCATGACTGGGCTGAGCACTGTGGGAAGAGTCCCCAGACTCTTATATAGCAGGGTATGGTCGTTTAAGATTAAAAACAACAAAACCAAATCTCAGATAGAAGACCAGTGGGGCTGAGCATGTGCTTTGCAATTAGGAGTCATTTTCAGTCCTCTGAGCACAGGGGTGACCTTCCCCCCACGCACCTACCTGGGATTGACTACTGAGCACTGCTGGTGTGGCCCCCAAATGGAACAAATGAAATAAAAGTCAAATATATACCTTCCTTAATTGTGGTAAAAATGAAATAAGCATTTACTTGCTGTCAGAAAAATGGCATGTACACAGGACCATGTCAGACTTGTCACAGGCCTCCAACTAGTGACAGGTGCAGTTTCTGCTAAGCACATAAAGAGGGGGGCTGTTGTAATTCAGCCCTGGATGGGGCTGGAAGGTGATGGGATGGAGAAAAGAGGTCTCTCTCCTCCAGCTTGGGCCACATATCTGCCACCCTGTTTAGTGGGCCGGTCTGAGGGTTCAGTATTGCCGAGGGTAGAAAACTCTCAGGCAGTCAGGCTTCAGGAGATATCAGCTTTATTCAGTGGATAAGGCTGAAGAATCCCCCCCTCCTTTCTCAGACCCTCGTGTTTATTGACAAGAATCAGGCACCACCCTAGAGTGGGAGCAGAATACCAAGTAAGGAATAATCCAATATACTATCACCAGGTCACACCCTAAGGTGGGTACAATAATTGATTAGGGTAGGATCAGTAAGATAATAATCTTATGGAAATGTTTTCATCTATAACAGTGGGCCTTAATTCAAAGCAAGGGGCAGCAAAAGCTCTCCCCAATCTTCCCCACTCCAGTGAAACTGCCCCCTGAAAATCTTCAAGGTTTTTTTTGTTTGTTTGTTTTTGGGGACAATATGGGATGCCAGGGATCGAACCCAGGTCTTAATCTGGTTAGCCGTGTGCAAGGCAAACACCCTACCACTGTGCTATCTATCCGGGCCCTGTATTTCCTTTGTGATAAAATAACTAACCCATGGGCTTGGGCAATAGATAGCACAGCAGGCAGAGCTGATCCCTGGCATCCCAAGCCTGCCAGGAGTGATTTCTCAGTGCAGAGCCAGGAGTAACCCCTAGGTGCCACCAGGTATAGTCCACAAACAAAACAAAACAAAACAAAACGAATAACAACAATGACAAAAAGCTAACCCAATACTTTTCACTTCACGGCTTGGAAAAGGAAAGAAAGAAGCAAGGTGGACAATGACTGTCTGGTCTTGTATGCTGCATTATTCCACCTTCATGCATTTGACATTTACAGGACTCGCCTTTCCTACGAGGGAAAGCCGTGCCCCAAACTTCTGTCTATGCAAATGCGGCATGTTAATATTATTAAACCACGGGGAGGAAATTCTTCTCCCAAAGCAGAAGCCCTGAGTTCCTCCAGGCTTATATTAAAGGGATTACAATCCATTTCCTTCCTAATACAGCTAATGCGCCATGGGAAGCCCTCAGGCCAGGGATTAAAGCATTTACGCCTTTAATTAGGGGCTAACCTTCCCTAGGAGCCCCAAACACAAACAGCCAGGCCACACTACAAAGGGCCCCCCCAGCACCGGGATACTGATCCTTCTCCCTGCCCGGAGACTCTGTGGGCTTAGCAAACACAGCCTTTCCCAAGCGGGGTGCCTTGCTGGGAAGGGCCTCAGCAGAAACAGGACCCCCTTGATGAAGAACAAACAAACAAAAACAGAGCCTGGAAGTTAACCAGCATAGACCCCCTCCCAGGGGAAGTCACGCTGCTTATGTGAGGTGCTGGGGGTCGGGTTGCCTCAGCTTCCTCTGACATTCCCTTGTGGGCTCACATCCTGGTGAGTAGATTTTGGATTTGGCTGGTGTGTGGGCTCAGTGAAGTGGCCCGACCATGTCCCCCGAGGACACCATCACCATTCCAAGCACAGGCTGGCTCAACACACCTAGATCTATGGACTGAGGGGTCAGTAAGTGGCACAGCCTAGGATGCCATCTCCTTCAAAGTCTCTTAGAGCTAGTTCGTGTCAAAATCGAGGGAAGAATGAGTTGCTTTTGGAATCTCAACAAGCTTCCCTAAGAATTCTATTTTATTTGGGAGGGGCACACCCAGCAGCACTCAGGGGTTACTTTTGGCTCTGACTCAGAAATCAATCCTGGCTGGGGGGACCATATGGGATGTTGAGAGATCGAACCCTGGTCCATCCTAGGTCAGCCGAGTGCAAGGCAAATGCCCTACCGCTATGCTATCTCTCCGGCTCCTCCTTGAGAATTCTTAAGGTACAGCTCTGAGGAAAGCATGGAGGGGAGCCCCTGAGCCTCACAACAGAGGGACTTGGAGCCCACAGTCTACCACAAACTTGTTTATTATATAGAGCCAGACACACAATGGGCACGAATGGGGGATGCATCAGGTAATGTGGCCCAGGGCAGGACAAATGAGATCCAAGGGGACGTGAAATTGCTAAAGTGAATAAGAACTTTAATCCTGCTACTTTTCTTGGTCAAACACACATGTATGCTGTGTGTCAGATGACAAAGCACGGTGGGGGAGGTGGTGTCTGAAGTAGCAGGACGGGGATATTGTGAGTCATGAAATTACCAAGTTCCTAGCACTTTACAAACTGGTGAGGGGAAGTGCGGCAAGGAAGTGCCCAAAGAGGCAGGAAGAATCACAGGTAGGGACACTGAAGGACCATCCGACATGGAGAAGGGCTTGGGGAGAGGCAAAGAAAGCACAGTGAAATTAAGCCTGAAATGGAAACCCAACTACAAACATGTTTGTAATCATGGTGCTTAAATAAAGATATTAATTAAAGAAAAGAAATTAAGTCTGAAATATCTCTGGTAAGCAAGAATTCTATCACTGTACCACCCATGCAATTAATTTGGGGTTGGGGGCAAACTGCACCTGGTTATGGTCAAGACTTAGTCCTGAGTGAGCTCAGGGATCTCTCCTGGCAGTGCTTGTGAAACCACATGAGATGCTGAGATTAAGCCTAGTCAGCTGTGAGCAAGGCAAAGGCCCTATCAATTATACTCTCTCTGGCCCCCAGATCTGGACTGTGAACATGTTTCTCACACTCTCTGGCTCTCTGGGATGAACCACTGATGGCTCTTCATATATCTTTCCAAACCACTACTCTAACCCAAGCCTTTTTTTCTGAGTCTTTACAGCATTCCTGCAGCCATTGGGTCCCTTAATTAGAGCAATTTCCACACCTCTCTACTTCCATGCTTTTCTTTTACTTCTCACAGAGACCTGCACTACCTTTTCCGTCAGGTTTCCTCTGAGTCTGACATAACATGCTTGAGAATATGGGATCCTTGATAATGCTTTTGGGTAGTTTGGAGAGTTCTTTTTCTTTTTTTTTTTTGGGGGGGGGGGTGTTGGCCACACCCAGCGGCACTCAGAGGTTACTGCTGGCTCTACACTCAGAAATCACTCCTGGCAGAATCAGGGGATTATATGGGATCTGGGAATCGAACCCGGGTTCACTCCAGGTTAGCTGCATGCAAGGCAAATGCCTTACCGCTGTGCTATTGCTCCAGCCCTTAGTTTGAGGATTTTTAAAATCCAGGCTGGAAAGGCAGCTGAAACTGGATACAGAGGCCCTTAGGGATCGGGGTGGGGAGTTCCAGAGGTGAAGCAAGTGCAGGAGAAGAGAGGATAAACTACTATTGGAGGTACTCAGGGAGACTATTGCTGACTCTGTGCTCAGGCGTTCCCCCTGATGGTTCTCAGCAGACCCTCTATGGTGCTGGGATTTGACCTGAGATTGAAGAATGCAAGATAAGCAACTTAACCATTGTACTTTCTCTCTGGCCCTAAGTTTGTTATGCTAAGTCAATACACAATTTTCATTTCCCCTTGCCTGCCCTCTATGGTAGTGATCCTGAAATGACTGGGAGTCACATGTAGCTTGGTTTTGTGCTCACACACATTGTTGGAGGTCTCTGTGGTTCTCACACATATTGCTGCACTGTGTGCAGTGTCCACACATCCTGCCAGTTGTGCTATTCACAGAGGGTACAGGCCTTTCACTGTAGTGCTGGCACACAGTGAAATCTGAGACAGCAGCATTGCAGTCTACTTTTGGTTTGTGCTCAGTGCTTATTCCTGGCTCTGTACCAAAATAATCATAAGGGATATCAGGGATAGAATCTGGGCCAGCCACATGCAAGGCAAGTGCCCTATTCTCTGTAGTACTACCCACAAGACTCCTTTAAATAGTAAAATCCTCAACAACTTACATCAACAATAAGCAGCAACTGATTAAACATGGGTGCAGTCATGCTGTGAAATGTTGATATGCCTTTCAAAGAAAATAAAAGTTTCCAAGGCCAGAATGATAACACTATGTTCGTGCACACAGCTGATGCTAATTCAATCCTGCTATCACATATGGTCCCCACCAGACATGACCCCAGGAATAAGGTTTGAATATAGCTGGGTGTGCTCCAAAAACAAAACAAAGAACAAAGAAAAAAAGCGGCCCGGGGCCGGAGCAGTGGCGCAAGCGGTAAGGTGTCTGCCTTGCCTGCACTAGCCTAGGACAATGGTGGTTAGATCCCCAGCATCCCATATGGTTCCCCAAACCAGTAGCGATTTCTGAGCTCATAGCCAGGAATAATCCCAGAGCATCACGGGGTGTGGCCCCCAAAATATTTTTTCTTTTTCCTTTTTTGGGCCAGAGTGTGTGGCTCAAAAACCAAAAAAAAAAAAAAAAAAAAAAAAAAAAAGGGAAAAAGAAAAGAATTTTTTTTTTAAATTTTGGGCCACAACAGTGACGCTCAAGAGTTACTCCTGCTATGCTATGCACTCAGAAATCATTTCCGGCTTGGGGGACCATATGTGACACTGGGAGATCAAACCATGGTCCATCCTATGTCAGCTGCGTGCAAGGCAAATGCCCTACTCCTGTACCCCCAAAAGAAAAACTTTTTTTTTGTTTTTTGTTTTTTGTTTTTTGTTTTTGGGCCACACCTGGTGTTGCTCAGGGGCTACTCCTGGCTGTCTGCTCAGAAATGGCTCCTGGCAGGCACGGGGGACCATAAGAAAAACATTTTTAAGCCCAAGTGATAGCACAGCGAGTAAGGCATTTGCCTTGCATATGGCCAACCTGGGTTTGATCTTCAGCATCCCATATGGTCCCCTGAGCCTGCCAGTAGTAATTTCTGAGTGCAGAGCCAGGAGTATCCTCTGAGTGCCACTGCCACCAGATGTGGCCACAAAACAAAAACAGACAAACAAATAAATGCCCATGTCCATGGGAAAAACATTTCTTTAAAAACACTTAATTTGTTTTTGTTTTTTGGGCCACATTTGGCACCCTAAGGACTTAATACTAGCTCTGCATTCAGACATTATTTCTGGCAGATTTGGGAGGCTAGAGAAGATGCTGGAGATCGAACACAGGTCAGTCACACGCAGAGCAAGCACCCTACCTGCTGTACTATCTCCCCAACCCTTCTGTGAAGATACTACTAAATAATTTTGACATCCTTGGGGATACCTAAAGTCTTTTTGCCCAAAGTCCTGGGAATGGGCTGGGGAGAGAAGTCAAAGGGCTGGAGGGAATAGATCTGGGTTTCATTTCTGTGGGAAGCATTGCTGTTGTGCTCCCCTGAAAAATAGACTTCCCTGAAGGGACAGTGAGAGGGTATCAGGGTTAAGGCACATTCCTTGTAAGTGGTGACCCTCTGCCTCCCAAAATAACCTTGCCCCCAAGTCCTGGAAATGGATGGGAAATTATAGTCCCAGGTCTTTCCATCATAAATTGAAGCCACCTTCCTTAATTGCTCAGAACACTTGACTGTTAGTGATACTGATGAAGATGGTGACAGCAAAGATTCTCTGCCCCAAAGAATTCCAGGAACATTGTCTCTAAAGATCTTCCCTGGTTTAACAGTCACTGCCACTCTGCAGAGGGCTAGTTTTGTCTCCTTAGGCCTCTGTCAACTTGCCTAAATTTCTTCAGAGTTTTGGGCCCTCAGTCCGGGGTCAGTAGGGGGTCGGGCCATTTAGATGTTGAAAGCACAAGGTGATCAGTAAGTGACACTCCCTCCCTCTGCTCTCCCGACCTGGTGCTGAGGCCTAATCTGAGCGCGAATCTCCTTCACGCCATCATTCTGGAATGAAGCATGAGCCGCAGCTTCCCTGGGACTGTCGTTGACAACCTGGCCAGTCACCTTGAGGTCAGCCCCTCACACTTCACCACCCCATAAACCTGCATTGATGATGGGGAAAAGATGACCCTTTGGGGTCATGAATATTTTCACAATTAGTTGGTGAATGCCTGGATGGTCCTTGGAGTAACTATAGAGACTAGAATCTCAGGATCCTACTCCCGTTCTGGATCAGAACCCGAAGGAGGGGGATGGAATGGGAATCAGGCCTGAGAAGCTGCATATGAGGCCAGATCCAGGGGGGATTCTTTTGTACCCTGAAGTCTGGAGGTAACTGAGGAAGACCTTGGTGATATTTTGCTCATAGATTGGTATTGCAGGATCCGAACATGACTATTTAACTTTTGTGTGAAATAGTCAAGAACAAAATAACTCCTGACTTAAGTGAGTGCCTCTATTTTTATTCCAGCCCTATTAGAAACAACACATAAACCAGTATTAGAAAAAGAATAGGGCCCGGAGAGATAGCACAGAGGCGTTTGCCTTGCAAGCAGCTGATCCAGGACCAAAGGTGGTTGGTTCGAATCCTGGTGTCCCATATGGTCCCTGGTGCTTACCAGGAGCTATTTCTGAGCAGACAGCCAGGAGTAACCCCTGAGCACCACTGGGTGTGACCCAAGAAAAACAAAAACAAAAACAAAAAAAAAAAAAGAAAGAAAAAGATTAGGATATTGTATAGATGTATATCATTTACTGGTTTATTTAATTTTATTTAATTTTAGTAAGCACGTAATGAACCACTCAAATGTGTCTAAGAATTTATCCAAAATTATATATATATCCCGGATGAGCTGAAGAGATAGCACAGCAGTAAGGCCTTTGCCTTGCAAGCAGCCAACCAAGGACAGTGGTTCGAATCCCTGCATCCCATATGCTCCCCAGTGTCTGCCAGGAGTAATTTCTGAGCGGAACGTAGAGCCAGGAGTAAACCCTGAGTGCTGCCAGGTGTAACCAAAAAACAAACAAAAAAAAATCACTCCTGGCAAGCTCAGTGGACCATATGGGATGCCAGGACTTGAACCAACCCTATGTCCTGGGTTGGCTGCCTATAAGGCAAATGACCTAACCTTGTGCTATCTCTCAAGCCCACAAAAAGTTTTAAAACCTGAAAAAAAGTAAGGATTTGCTTTCAATTTCAAGAGCTTTTTTATATTTATATTCATTTGTAATACAACAGGTATAATTTAGTTTTTTTAATCTCCAAAATTTTGAGTATAATTGTTTTAGTTGAGAAAAAAGCAAGTAAACCACCTATGTATAACAATACCCTAAAGTACATTTCCATCCTTCCTTCCTTCCTTCCTTCCTTCCTTCCTTCCTTCCTTCCTTCCTTCCTTCCTTCCTTCCTTCCTTCCTTCCTTCCTCCCTTCATTCCTTCCTCCCTCCCCCCCTCCCTCCCTCCTCCCTCCCTCCATACTCAGTGGGCTTGGCAATTACTCTTGGATCTATGCTCAGGAATCACTGTTAGCAGTGACTTACTTGCTGTCCTATCTCTGTCTCTCCCTACCCTATTGTTCTATATCTATTGAGCACTTTCTATGTGATAGGTATAGATGGTATGTTAGTAAACAAAATTCATGACCTACTCTTATTATTATACTCTCTGGGATTTTTATCAGCCTGATAACCTAAGTATAACTCTAAGGATAATTATCAATAATGCCTGAACAATTCCATCCACAATACTCTCTACAAATGGATATCTCTTTCTTTTCTTTTTCTTCTTTTTTAGTTTTTGGGTCACACCTGGCAGCACTCAGGGGTTACTCCTGGCTCTACATTCAGAAATCGCTCCTGGCAAGCTCGGGGGACCATATGGGATGCCAGGATTTGAATCACCATCCTTCTGCATGCAAGGCAAATGCCCTACCTCCATGCTATCTCTAGGGCCACAAATGAATATCTCTTGGGGGAGTATCATGCCCTAAACAAAGTGCCAAACTCAAGGTCAAAATCAGAGTCTTTCCCACTTGCTAGTGTGATTTTAATGTAAGGAGTCTCAAAAATGCAGATAAGAAGGACCACCGTACAAAGTTCATGAAAAACAAGAAATAGGGGCTGGAGCAGTGGCGAAAGTGGTAGGGCATTTGCCCTAGGATGAACCTAGGACGAACTGGGGTTTGATTGCTAGCCTAGGACAAACTGGCTTTCAATCCCCCAGTGTCCCATATGGTCCCCAAGCCAGGAGCAATTTATGAACGCATAGCCAGGAGCAACCTCTGAGCATCACAGGGTGTGGCCCAAAAAGCCAAAAAAAAAAAGAAAGGAAAAGAAAGAAAGAAAGAAAGAAAGAAAGAAAGAAAGAAAGAAAGAAAGAAAGAAAGAAAGAAAGAAAGAAAGAAAGAAAGAAAGAAAGAAAGAAAGAAAGAAAGAAAGAAAGAAAGAAAGAAGGAAGGAAGGAAGGAAGGAAAGAAAGAAGGAAAGAAAGAAGGAAAGAAAGAAGGAAAGAAAGAAAAATAAAGAAAGAAAGAAAGAAAAGAAAGAAAGAAAGAAAAAAGAAAGAAAAAGAAAGAAAAAGAAAGAAAGAAAGAAAGAAGAAAGACAAGAAATAAAGCACTGTGCATAGTAAAACAATAACAAATAATTTTTTCCAAAAAAAACTCAAGCCAATATTTAAAACAAATAAAAACAATTATATTTATACAATTCATTTTTATTCTTGTTACATTTCTTGGGTCAAAAATGAAGATTTAGGAGATGATAGTATAGTGGGTAGAGCTCTTAACTTGCATGTAGTTGACCTGCGTTCAATCCTCAGCACCTCTCATGGTCCCCTGAGCCTGCCAGGAGTAAGCCCTGAGCACCACTGGTGTGGCCCAAAATAAAAACAAATAAAATAAAACAGAAAATCAAAGGTCCCCCAAATACTCTCCATATCCCATTTTATATGAAGCAGGTCACACATTATTAGCTCAAGCCAGAAAGTCCAATGTCGCTCAGTTAATCACCAAAACATAAACATGTGACTTTCTCACTGCTCTTTTCATTCTAGTGAATTGGACTAAAATATGGTTTTTGTTTGTTTGTTTTTGTGGAAGCCACAGCCAGTTGTGCTCTGAGAATACTCCTGGCTCTGTGCTCAGAAATTGCCCCTGGCAGGTTTGGAGGACCATATGGGATGCCCGGGATGGAATCCAGGCTGTCTCGGGTTGGCCAAGTGCAAGGCAAATGCTCTCTACCTCTGTGCTATTGCTCTGGTCCCAAGATAAGTTTCTTTTAATTTTGTTTTGTTTTTGTTTTGTTTTATTTTGTTGTTGTTGTTGTTTGTTTTTTTGGGAGCACTCAGGGGTTACTCCTGGTTCTCTGCTCAGAAATCTCTCCTGACAGGCTCGGGGGACCACATGGGATGCCAGAATTCAAACCACCTTCCTTCTGTATGCAAGGCAAACACCCTGCCTCCATGCTATCTCTTCAGCCCCTAGATAGGTTTTTTTGTTTTTTTTTTTTTTCTTTTGGTTTTTGGATCACACGCAGCAGCGCTCAGGGGCTACTTCTGGCTCTATGCTCAGAAATCGTTCCCAGCAGGCTCAGGGGACCATATGGGATGTTGGGATTCGAACCACCATTCTTTAGCATGCAAGGCAAATGCCCTACGGCTATGCTATCTCTCTGGTCCCCTAGATACGTTTTTTTAATTAAGTTCTCTGCCTCTGCTCACTCTTCATCCTGAAAATAGGATCATATACCTCATGGCCAAGTAAGATGTGCTCCCTACCTGCATATCTCTTTTTCTTTCTCCTTCCCTGCTTCCCAGAGAATAAAATTGAACATCTTCACTCAGTCCCTGAGCTCCTCTAGCCCACTTTCTTCACTTCCTCCCATCCAATAACATACTGAAGCTGGTCAGTCCCACAGTCCAGCTAAGCCATCTTTGGGCTCCAGTTCTTTTCATATACTTCCTTTTTGCACCCAGTTAACAAACTCCTCCTGGAAACTCTCACTTCCTTCTGGATGTCCTCCTTGCATCCCATGCCTGCATCCACTGTGATCCCAATACACCTCATTTCTCTGTCACAAGGCTCACCACAAGCCTTGGCAGCTGTGTATTAGCACACAGCCTCTGTATTGACATGAATCTACTCAACTCCACTGGGTGAGCCTCAGTTTCCTCAGCTGCAGTGGATTTGACTTTTTTGTTTGTTTGGTTTTTGCCACACAACCAGCTGTGCTAAGGTCTTACTCCTGGCTCTGGTGTTCAGGAATCTCCCTGGTGGTTCTTGGGGTACCATAGGTAATGCCTGAGATCAAATCTGGGTCTTCTATATGTAAACCTTAACCCAGTACTACCTCTCAGGCAACAACAACAACAACTGCCTGCCTCAAAAGTTTGTGGTAAGGCCCAAGTATGATCCAGAATACAAGATGTGGGGCTGAAGAGATAGCATGGAGATAGTGTGTTTGTCTTGTATGCAGAAGGTCAGTGGTTTGAATCCTGGCATCCCATATGGTCCCCCGAGACTGCCAGGAGTGATTTATCAGCATAGAGCCAGGAGGTACCCCTGAGCACTGCCAGGTGTGACCCAAAAAACAAACAAACAAAAAAAGAATACAAGATGTGAGACCAGAGAAATAGCAGGAGCAGTAGGGCACTAGCCTTGCCTATTCAACCTGAGATGGAACCCGGATTTAGTTCCCAACATCCTATATGATCCCCCAAGCCTGCCAGGAGCAATTTCTGAGTGCAGAGTGAGGAATAACCCCTGAGCACTGCTGAGTGTGGCCCAACCCCTCCCCAAAAGAATACAAGAAGTACAGAGATTAGCACACATCACAAAGAACAAGAACAGCCAGTATTGGAGCTGTAGGGAGAAAGGGACTCTCATTCACTGCTGGTGGGAATGCCGACTGGTCCAACCCTTTTGGAAAACAATATGGATATTCCTCAAAAAACTAGAAATTGAGCTTCCATAAGACCCAGCAATATATCTTATCTGGAATATATCTTAGCAAGCCTAAAACAGCTCTCTGCATTCCTATGTTCATCACAGCACTATTTACAATAACCAGAACCTGGAAACAACTCAAATCCCAAGAACAAATTTACTGGGTAAAGAAACTGTGATATATCTACACAATTGAATACTATATAGCTATTAGGAAAAATGAAGTCTTGAATTTTCTTATACATAGATGGATATGAAGAGTATTATGTTGAGTGAAATGAGTCAGAGGAAGAAAGATAGACATAGAATAAATACATTCATTTGTGGGATAAAAAAGTAAAAAGGGGGGGGGGGAATCTCCCATTGAGTGTCTTATTTCTTTTACTTTAAAAAATGTTATTCAGAATAAAGCAGTAGCTGATAAGAAAATCAAAATGTGGGGCCGGCGGTGGCGCTAAAGGTAAAGTTGCCTGCCCTTGCCTGCGCTAGCCTTGGACAGACCGTGTGGTTCGATCCCCCGGTGTCCCCATATGGTCCCCCAAGCCAGGAGCAACTTCTGAGCACATAGCCAGGAGTAACCCCTGAGCATCACTGGTGTGGCCCCCCCCCCAAAAAAAAAAAAAAAAAGAAAAATCAAATGTTTGTTATGCAAGATAAACACCTAGCTTGCTTGAGTTTTTTAGGGGGTGGTATGGGGAGTGCCACCTGGTAGTACTCAGGGCTTATTCCTGGCTCTGCACTCAGGGGTCATTCCAAGTGGACCAAAGTTGGAATCTTTAGATGCTGGCTAAATCTAGATACGCTTTTTTTAAGTACTGGAAAAGAAGTTTGTGCCTGAGGTGAGCTCATTGCCTCAGGACAGCCCAGCACTGCAGGATAACCAGTCTCCACCCTGCGGAGAAGCAGCTCTTCAAGAGAATGTTTCTGCTTTCTTTTGGTGCCACACCCAGCACTGCCCCACAGCTTGCTCCTGGTTCTGTACTCAGGGGTCCACCCCTAGAAGTGCTTGACTGACCATAGGGGTATCAGGAATTTAAGCATCTTATTTGCTGTACTATAGCTCTGACCCCAAGCCATAATTTAACATTTCCTAGATACACATCTAGATCAGGACCAATGTTGATTTTCTTCTTCTTCTTCTCTATTTTTTATTTGTTTATTTTGGGGTTACACTCTACAGTGCTCAGGCATTATTCCTGGCCCTGCTCTCAGAAATCATTCCTGGCAGGCTCAGGGGACCTAGTGGAATGCAGGAGACCAAAACTGGGTTGCTGTGAGCAAAGCAAGCACTGTAATGTCTCCTCTTTTTCATCAGCTGGAGTCATTACCACTGTCAGTGCATATCATCCCAATACCTGAGTACAGAAATTAAGGCACTTGTCCTGTAAGCAGCCAACACTAATGAAGTGCTGGACTTCCTGACAATCTTCTAGAACAATATTTCTGAAGCTTTTTTTATTTGCCCTCTGACTATAACATAGTTTTTTTATTTGCCCTCTGACTATAACATTAGAACTTCCTGAACAGCCACAGCGTGTCCCAGACATCTACCTACTCACTCTAGAGCACAGTTTTTCTCTCCCTCTGTCTGAGACAGGCAAAGTTCTAATCTGGCGAAGTGCCATCCAGCTGGTTCCACCAGCAACTTCTCTACCCTCCACTTTATTTATTTATTTATTTATTTATTTAGTTAGTTAGTTAGTTAGTTAGTTAGTTAGTTAGTTAGTTAGTTAGTTAGTTAGTTAGTTAGGTTTTTGGTCCACACCCGGCAGTGCTCAGGGGTTACTGCTGGCTATCTGCTCAGAAATTGCTTCTGCAGGCTCGGGGGGACCATATGGGATGCCGGGATTTGAACCACCTTTGGTCCTGGTTGGCTGCTTGCAAGGCAAATGCCCTACTGTGTGCTATCACTCCGGCCCCTACCTTCCACTTTAGCTTCAAACTTCCCATATGTCCTCAGTCCTCCCCTTAATCAGTGCTCATTCTCACCCCAAATGCAAACCCCACAAGCTCTCTTTTGTTTGTTTTTTGTTTGTTTTTGTGGGCCACACCCTAGTGGTGCTCAGGGGTTACTCCTTGGTATCTGCTCAGAAATAGCTCCTGGCAAAGGCGATGGGGGACCATATGGGACACCGGGATTCGAACCAACCACCTTCGGTCCCTGGATCAGCTGCTTGCAAGGCAAATTGCCGCTGTGCTATCTCTCCGGACCCAACAAGCTCTTCTTTCGAAAGCACCAGGCTTTCATCAGTGCCAGTGTAGTCGCCCATTCATGTTGCCTCTCCTCAACCATCAGTTTCAGCCCTCCTCCCCTTAGAGGGCCCCTACCCAGATGTCCACCCACTAGCCTTCTGCCTGTAACAAGCTGCATAAGATACTTAGACCTCCAACTGTTGTCTTTTTCCTGAGCCCTATCTAGAATGCCCCAATATTTCCAGCATGATGCTGCACAGACAATACAGTTCCAACACATCCAAAAATGAGATGTATTAGGGTTGAGGATGTGGCTCAGTGGTAGAGCACTTTGCTTGGAATGTGTGGGCTCAATTTGCTACCCACGCTCCCAACAAAGGAGCAAATCAGGCTTGGAGATAGGCTCAGAGATCAAGGGATGTATCTTGTGGAAGAAAGAACTTATGGGTCCAGTAGGTAGGGGGTTTGAACCTTGCAATGCAGCAGACCAGGGGTTTGATCCTCACCATCCCATATGGTCTCTCAAGCCTGTCAGGAGTGATTTCTGAGTGCAGAACCAAGAGTAACCCCTAAGCATTACTGGGTATGACCCAATAAACCAAAGAAAACAAAAGAAAGAACTCAGCGCAAGAGACTGCATGCCCATCCTTAAACACCAGAACTACTGGACATGGCACTGACAGTTCTCAGCACCCCTGGGCCTGAGCAGCATGCCTGGGCCAAGCACTGACTTGCATCCTGGTTGGCTGAGTTTTACTTGAATGGTGCTGAGCCCTTTGAGCACTGCTTCAGAGCCCCCAGTCTCTCTCTCTCTCTCTCTCTCTCTCTCTCTCTCTCTCTCTCTCTCTCTCTCTCTCTCTCTCTCTCTCTCTCTCTCTCTCTCACACACACACACACACACACACCATAAATACTCCTCCCTTCACAGTTCCAGTCACTGCTAATGCCACTTGGTAATGGTAGTACTGATGATAGCCATGCTTGCTGCACTGATACTCTTGCTCTCAGACAATCTGCGGAGTTTATCCAGGCTCTCTCGAATGATTCAAATTCTGCTGCTCCCTACAAGGGACCATTCTTTTTCTCTGGACCTGAGAAACCTGAGAGCTGCTGTGTGTGTGTGTGTCCCTGCCCTCCCCTCCTGCCATACCACACCCTACTGTGCTGTGACTTCTTCCTCATTCCTTCTAGATACCACCCCCTCTTCCATCCTCAGGCATCATAGTTCTCATTACCATCTCACCAGAGGGTTGGTGGCCCCACAGCCACCAGTGTTCCAGGACTTTACATTATATTCTATGCTCAGGAATCACTGACTCAGGTATAATTCTTCAGGGGGAAACAAGGATTGTTTCTAATTTCACAGCTACTGAAACACATCAGCACCTTTAACTCCTTCACGGGCTTCTTCTGAAAGTTCCCTCGTGGGTGTTCACGTTTTCCTGGGGTTTCAGCTGCCCTTGAGCGTGCAGTTTCACTTCCCCAGAGATGGAAGAGAATTCATTGCTCTCTGCCTATTTCCCCTTCGGATCACCTTTTCCTCCTTGCATTGCCTCTAGTTTGGCAAGCGACCCTGAGTCCCTTTGTGGAAGAAGATCAGGTTTAAAACAAGTGCATCATTAATCATCCACAAGCCTCTTCCCAGAGACTCGTGAACTCTTTTGCTTCACTTGTCCCTGGGTTAGTGTCTGCCACAGTGTCATTCAGCACCATACTGGGGAAGGTGACAGGAGGAGTCAGCAGAGGAAACTATTGTTGGATGGAGCCTGCAGCACAAGGAAAAAGTAAGCAGGCAAGTGAGTGGATGGGAGCTTTTCTGTAGGTTGGGTCAGGGCCAGATTAGTACAATAAAAGGCTTATCTTCATGTGCTGAAAACCTCTGGGTATGACCCAAGTTCCAACATTCCCCCATCATGTAGGATGGTGCAGGAAAGGCCCCTTTGAGGAAGTGACACCTCTAGAAGGGCCCTAGAGGACAGGGGACAAAAACAAATGACAAAGATATACCAGGTGAGCAGCACAGTCGGATGGGCTTAGAAGGAATGGAAGGTCAGTGTGTGTGTGTGTGTGTGTGTGTGTGTGTGTGTGTGTGTGTGTGTGTGTGTGCGCGCGCGCGCGCGATGGACAAGGTTAGCAGAGGAGGATGGGAGTGAGGGTGGGGCTCAGCAGCCAGGAGCCTGGTTTTGGTTTTGGAACAATGAGTAAGTTTTATTTTCTGGAGGTAACTGATTCATTCATAAAGAGATATGCTGGCCTTACCACAGAGTCCTCTGCAAGGAGAAGAAACAGACAATTTGATGTTGCTTGAAAAAGAAAAGTCTATCCCAAGGGTTAAAGGGCAAGATTCCATTCCCTAGACAGCCTCAAAATGCCCAGATTACTGAGATGAGAGTTTTAGTGGTTGTCTTGCCTTCCCTGTGCTTATAGCAGTGGGGGTGTAGAAGACTTGGGGAGCAGAGGTCAAGGGAACTGGCTCCGCTTTGACTGCATGTGACAAAGTCACAGAGACATGTACACATGGAGCAGACAGATTGGGATACGACTGGGGGAAGTCTGAATCAGTTCCCTTGCATTATATTTATGTAGATTTCCTTGTATATAGTAGTATATTAATTAAATAAGATTGGGGGAATCACAATCAAAAGGGCATGAAATTTCTTTGTATAATTTTGTGCAGGCCTTTTGTGAATCTGTAAGAATGTTTTTATTATGGGGGCCGTGCGGTGGCGCTAGAGGTAAGGTGCCTGCCTTGCCAGCGCTAGCCGTGGACGGACCGCGGTTCGATCCCCCGGTGTCCCATATGGTCCCCCAAGCCAGGAGCGACTTCTGAGCGCATAGCCAGGAGTAACCCCTGAGCATCACTGGGTGTGGCCCAAAAACCAAAAAAAAAAAAAAAAAAAAGAATGTTTTTTTTTTTTTTTTTGGTAAGAATGTTAAAGTATTTTTTTTTTTTTTTTAGTTTTAGAACCATTCTTGGCAGAATTCATGATTTTGTTTTGTTTTATTTTGTTTTGAGGAACCACAACTGGTGACGCTCAGGGATTACTCCTGGCTATGTGCTCAGAAATCGCTCCTTGCTTGGGGGACCATATGGGACGCCGGGGGATTAAACAGTGGCTAGTCCTTTGGTTAGCGCGTGCAAGGCAGATGCCATACCACTTGTGCCACTACTCCCTCAGCCCCAAAATTTGTGATTGACTCCTGGCTCTATGCTCAGGGCACTATTAATAGTTCTGAGTATTGAACAAGAGTGACCCATGTGGGTGAGGCAAAGTGCCTTATCTTCTGTACTATATCCTTCTCCTGTTTTATTTTGCTTTTTTAAAGCATGGTCTTTGACTGGAGAAATGGAGTCCAGGGTTCCTTTGACATAGGACAGGCTTAACCTGTGACGTGGTAGAGGTGGTGAAGTCTAAAATATTGGGAGAGAAAATTGCAAGCTGCTTAGGAAATGAGTGAAAAGGTTCTAAGAATAAAAGGGAGGCCGGAGCATAGCACAGCGGTAGGGCATTTGCCTTGCATGTGGCCTACCTGGGACAGACCAGGGTTCAATTCCCGGCATCCCATATGGTTCCTTGAGCCTGCCAGGAGCGATTTCTGAGCACAGAGCCAGGAGTAACCTCTGAGTGGTGCTGAGTGTGGCAAAAAAAAAAGAAAAAAAAAAAAAAAGAGTAAAAGGGAGAAAAAGGGAGTCTAGAGTAATTCCCAGAGGCTAGGGTATGTGACTCAGGAGTCAAGAGCATGCCTCAAGTATAGGAGATTCGGAGTCCACATAAGCTATAGGCCACAGATGGTGGTGCACCAATTAACGAAATTGGGGGCCTTGAAGCAGTGCCTCAAGGGTAAGGCTTCTGCCAGGGAGTAACCAGGAAATAACCCCTGAGCGTCACCAGTGTGCCCTCCCCCCCCAAAAAAAAAACAAAAAAACAGAAAAGAAATTGGTAGACACGGGCCCGGAGAGAGAGCACAGCGGCGTTTGCCTTGCAAGCAGCCCATCCAGGACCAAAGGTGGTTGGCTCGAATCCCGGTGTCCCATATGGTCCCCCATGCCTGCCAGGAGCTATTTCTGAGCAGACAGCCAGGAGTAACCCCTGAGCAACACTAGGTGTGGCCCAAAAAAAAAAAAAAAAAAAGAAATTGGTAGACAGGCCTGAGCAATAGTACAATGGTAGGGCCTTGGCCTTGCACTTGACTGACCCAGGACAGACCTGTGTTCGATTTCCATATGGTCCCCCGAGTCTGTCAGAAACAATTTCTGAGTGCAGAGCCAGGAGTAACTCCTGAGTATTGTCAGATATATACACACACACATGCACCCCCAAAACATAAAAATGTAAAAAGTACAAGCGGCATTTGCCTTGCAAGCAGCTGATCCAGGGACAAAGGTGGTTGGTTTGAATCCGGTGTCCCATATGGTCCCCCGTGCCTGCCAGGAGCTATTTCTGAGCAGACAGCCAGGAGTAACCCCTGAGCAACGCTGGGTGTGGCCCAAAAACTAAAAAAAAAAAAAAAAAAAAAAAGAAAATGGAGCTGTAAAGATTAGTAGAGCAGGTAAGTGCACTTGCCATGCAAACAGCTGAAATTGGGTCAATCCCTGGCATCCAATATGGTCCTCTGAGCATCATCAGAAGTACAAACCAGGAGTAATCCCTGATCATTGTTGAGTGAAAAAAAAAATAAGGAAATTGATAGAAAATGAGATTTATGAAGGTAAAATATCTCTTCATTTTTGTGAAAACCTTTATGTAAAAATTGATTACTGGGGCCGAAGCAATAGCACATCAGGTAGACCATCTCATATGGTCTCCCAAGCACTGCCAGAAATTACCCCTGAGCTCAGAGCCAAGGGTAACTAATCCCAGAGCATTGTCATAAGGCCCCAAAATTAAACACAAAAAGTTTACTTGCATAGCATTTAATGAATTTAATTCTTTTTTGGGGGGGGGATTTTGGGTTACACCCGGCAGCGCTCAGGGGTTACTCCTGGCTCTATGTTCAGAAATCGCTCCTGGCAGGCTCAGGGGACCAAATGGGATGCCGGGATTGGAACCACCAACCTTCTGCATGAAAGGCAAATGCCTTACCTCCATGCTATCTCTCCAGTCCCATGAATTTAGTTCTAATATGCTGTATTACCTCTAGCCAAACCACTGCAAACCACTCAGCCCTCCAAAGATAATCAAGACTCCTTTGACAACTGAATTTCTGAGTCTATAGTGTTGCTTCCTTGATTTTCTTCCAACTTAACCCTTCACTCACACATAGACCACATTCAGATGGTGATGCCATGAAACATATAAATGAACTCATGATTTCAGAACTCCAGAACCCCTACTCTGGGGGGTGGGAGCATTGTTGAGCCATATAGGTCGTGTTCAGAGGTTACTTCTGGCTCTGCACTCAAAAATTCTGATTGGTGTTCCAGAAATCATCTGGGATCTGAGGATCAAACCCAGATGGAAGATGTGAAAGGCAAATGCTATACTCACTGTACCATCTCTGTGCCCAGTTCACACTCTCTTCTAACTCTTCCAGCAGGCTTCAGCACACAGCCAACTCTTCATATCTTTTAAGACCATTTCTTCTATGAGGTCTGAAGGGTAGACATTATGACAATGTCAGGTACACATTATTATAAATATTTGAAAAAGAGCAAAAGCATCAGATCTCCCTGCAAAGATGTCTTCTTTTGCTGGTTTGCATTATTCAACTACTTGAGATATTTTAAATTTCAAGCTAATTTCCACGCAAAGGCTTTTGAGCCTATTTCTTTCTATATTCCCATGGCTGCGTAGAACGTCAAATTCTGCAGAAGTGTGTGTTTGTTTTTTTTGGTGGGGGTGCACTCCCGGCAGCACTGAGGGGTTAATCCTGGCTCTAGGCTCAGAAAATACTCTTGGCAAAAGGAAGGAAGGAAGGAAGGAAGGAAGGAAGGAAGGAAGGAAGGAAGGAAGGAAGGAAGGAAGGAAGGAAGGAAGGAAGGAAGGAAGGAAGGAAGGACGGAAGGAAGGAAGGAAGGAAGGAAGGAAGGAAGGAAGGAAGAAAGAAGGGAAGAAAGAAGGGAAGAAAGGAAGAAAGAAGGGAAGAAAGAGAAAGAGATAAAGAAAGAAAGAAAGAAAGAAAGAAAGAAAGAAAGAAAAAGAAAGAAAGAAAGAAGGGAAGAAGGGAAGAAAGAAGGGAAGAAAGAGAAAGAGAGAAAGAAAGAAAAAGAGAGAAAGAAAGAAAAGAAAGAAAGAAAGAAGAAAGGGGCCGGGTAGGTGGCGCTGGAGGTAAGGTGTCTGCCTTGCAAGCGCTAGCCAAGGAAGGACCGCGGTTCGATCCCCCTGCGTCCCATATGGTCCCCCAAGCCAGGGACGATTTCTGAGCACATAGCCAGGAGTAACCCCTGAGCATCAAACGGGTGTGGCCCAAAAACCAAAAAAAGGAAGGAAGGAAGGAAGGAAGGAAGGAAGGAAGAAAGAAGGGAAGAAAGAAAGGAAGAAAGAAGGGAAGAAAGGAAGAAAGAAGGAAAGAAAGAGAAAGAGAGGGGCCGGGCGGTGGCGCTGGAGGTAAGGTGCCTGCCTTGCCTGCGCTAGCCTAGGACGGACCGCGGTTCGATCCCCCGGCATCCCATATGGTCCCCCAAGAAGCCAGGAGCAACTTCTGAGTGCATAGCCAGGTGTAACCCCTGAGCGTCACAGGGTGTGGCCCAAAAACCAAAAAAAAAAAAAAAAGAAAGAGAAAGAAAGAAAGAAAGAAAGAAAGAAAGAAAGAAAGAAAAAGAAAGAAGGGAAGAAGGGAAGAAGGGAAGAAAGAAGGGAAGAAAGAGAAAGAGAGAGAGAAAGAAAGAAAGAAAGAAAGAAAGAAAGAAAAAGAAAGAAAGAGAGAAAGAAAGAAAGAAAGAAAGAAAGAAAGAAAGAAAGAAAGAAAGGAAAGAAAGAAAGAAGAAAGACAGAAAGAAAAAGAAAGAAAGAAAGAAGAAAGAAAGGAAGGAAGGAAGGAAGAAAGGAAGGAAGGAAGAAAGGAAGAAAGGAAGGAAGGAAGAAAAGAAGAAAGAAGGGAAGAAAGAAAGGAAGAAAGAAGGGAAGAAAGGAAGAAAGAAGGGAAGAAAGAGAAAGAGATAAAGAAAGAAAGAAAGAAAAAGAAAGAAAGAAAGAAAGAAGGGAAGAAGGGAAGAAAGAGAACGAGAGAAAGAAAAGAAAAAGAGAAAGAAAGAAAGAAAGAACAAAGAAAGGAAAGAAAGAAAGAAGAAAGACAGAAAGAAAAAGAAAGAAAGAAAGAAAGAAGAAAGAAAGAAGAAAGAAAGAAAGAAAGAAAGAAAGAAAGAAAGAAAGAAAGAAAGAAAGAAAGAAAGAAAGAAAGAAAGGAAGGAAGGAAGGAAGGAAGAAGGGAAGGAAGGAAGAAGGGAAGAAAGAGAAAGAAAGAAAGAAGGAAGAAAGAAGGGAAGAAAGAGAAAGAGAGAAAGAAAGAAAGAAAGAAAGATGAAAGAAGGGAAGAAGGGAAGAAAGAAGAAAGAAAAAAGAAGAAAGAAAGAAAGAAAGAAAGAAAGAAAGAAAGAGAAAGAAAGAAAGAAAGGAAGGAAGGAAGGAAGGAAGGAAGGAAGGAAGGAAGAAAGAAGGGAAGAAAGAGAAAGAGAGAAAGAAAGAAAGAAAGAAAGAAAGAAAGAAAGAAAGAAAGAAAGAAGGGAAGAAAGAAGGGAAGAAAGAAGGGAAGAAGGGAAGAAAGAAAGAAAGAAAGAAAGAAGAAAGAAAAAAGAAGAAAGAAAGAAAGAAAGAAAGAGAAAGAAAGAAAGAAAGAAAGAAAGAAAGAAAGAAAGAAAAAGAAAGAAAGAAAGAAAGAAGGGAAGAAGGGAAGAAAGAAGGGAAGAAAGAGAAAGAGAGAGAAAGAAAGAAAGAAAGAAAGAAAAAGAAAGAAAGAGAGAAAGAAAGAAAGAAAGAAAGAAAGAAGAAAGACAGAAAGAAAAAGAAAGAAAGAAAGAAGAAAGAAAGGAAGAAAGGAAGGAAGGAAGGAAGGAAGGAAGAAAGGAAGGAAGGAAGAAAGGAAGAAAGGAAGGAAGGAAGGAAAGAAGAAAGAAGGGAAGAAAGAAAGGAAGAAAGAAGGGAAGAAAGGAAGAAGAAGAGAAGGGAAGAAAGAAGAGAAGAGATAAAGAAAGAAAGAAAGAAAGAAAAAGAAGAAAGAAAGAAGGGAAGAAGGGAAGAAAGAGAACGAGGAAAGAAAGAAAAAGGAAGAAAGAAAGAAGAAGAAAGAAAGAAAGAAAGAAGAAGAAGAAAGAAAAAAAGAAAGAAAGAAGAAAGACAGAAAGAAAAAGAAAGAAAGAAAAAGAAGAAAGAAAGAAAGAAAGAAGAAAGAAAGAAAGAAAGAAAGAAAGAAAGAAAGAAAGAAAAAGAAAGAAAGAAAGAGAAAGGAAAGAAAGAAGAAGAAGGAAGAAGGAAGGAAGAGAAGAAGGAAGAAAGAAAAGAGAGAAAGAAAGAAAGAAAGAAGAAAGAAAGAAAGAAAGAAAGAAAGAAAGAAGAAAGAAGGAAGAGGAGGGAAGAAGGGAAGAAAGAAAGAAAGAAAGAAGAAAGAAAGAAAAAAGAAGAAAGAAAGAAAGAGAGAAGAAAGAGAAGAAAGAGAAAGAAAGAAAGAAAAGAAAGAAAGAAAAGAAAGAAAGAGAAGAAAGAAAGAAAGAAAGAAGAAAAAAAGAGAAAGAAAGAAAGAAAGAAAGAAAGGAAGGAAGGAAGGAAGGAAGGAAGGAAGGAAGGAAGAAGGTAAGAAAGAGAAAGAGAGAAAGAAAGAAAGAAAGAAAGAAAGAAAGAAAGAAAGAAAGAAAAGAAAGAAGAAAGAAAGAAAGAAAGAAAGAAAAGAAAGAAAGAAGAAAGAAAGAAAGAAAGAAGGGAAGAAAGAAGGAAAGAAGAAGAAAGAAAGAAAGAAAGAAGAAAGAAAAAGAGAAGAAAGAAAGAAGAAGAAAGAAAGAAAGAAAGAAGAAAGAAAGAAAGAAAAGAAAGAAAGAAAGAAGAAAGAAAGAAAGAAAGAAAGAAAGAAAGAAAGAAAGAAAGAAAGAAAGAAAGAAAGAAAGAAAGAAAGAAAGAGACATTACTTTTGGCAGGCAGGCTCAGTACCATATGGAATGCCAAATATCAAACCCAGGTAGACCGTGTTCAAGGCACGAACTTAGTGTCTATATCACTGTGTCCCCATGTATGCTTTATTTTGTTGTTGTTTTCAGGACCAGGAGGGAGAAAGGGCTAAAATCATCTGCATTTTTTCCCTAACTGCCCTGGGACAGGACCCTTCACTCCAACTTTGACAGCCCTGATCTCATTGGAATAACAAGGCCCTCCCAGGCAGCTAAATGAAGGGCTGCAGCTAAGTGAGGCATTTCCACTGATATTGCCACTAATAGCCATAGAGATAGGATTGTTGGGCCAGGAGGTGTCCCAAAGGCCAGGTCCCCTGCTATTAACTCAGAGAGCATTGATTGGGCCAAAGAAGCAAAGGTGGTCTTTCTGGATGAGGACCAAGGAGGGGAGTTATTCCTATTATTCTGAAGCCAGTCTTTCAAACATTGCCTTAGGCAAACCAGCCCTGACTGTGAAGACCTTATCTTTCCTACCTGTGCTCTGACCTCTCACCTGTTTAAAGCATCAGCCTTCCAGATTCCTCCAACTCTCTGCTGCCTCTTGGAAATCTTTGTGCTTAAAATTCTTTGCCAGTGTTATTCTACACTCTACAGCATCTAGACTCTTGACTTTGTGCCTTAGTCCACGGACTTGAAACCACATAACAAGACTCACTGTCTTCCACTCACCTCCTGTAACTTTCTATAGTCATTAAATAACCTGTTATTATTAAAATTTGTTGCTCTTTTTGTTTTGTTTTGTTTGAGGCCATACCCATCAGCACACAGGGGTTACTTCTGACTCTGCACTCAGAAATCGCTCATGGAAAAAAAAAAAAAGAAAGAAATCGCTCATGGTAGACTCAGGGGACTCCATGGAATGCCGAGGATCTAACCTGGTCAGCCAGTGCAAGGCAAACAACCAACTGCTCCAGCCCCTGATTTATCTTTTAAAATATTTTATTGGATGAGTTTCTCCAGAAGTGCTCAGAGGTCTACACCTGCCTGTGCTTACAGTTCATGAGATTTCAAGAAAAGAACCGTGGGTAGGCAAGACATAGATAAACAAGGCAGAAAATGTCACTGTCCTTGCATTGTGTACAGTTGAACCATGTCCGATCCCTGGCATCCTATATGCCAGGAATAATTTCTGAGTGAGCACTGTTGACTGTGGCCTCCAAACAAAACAAAACACAACAAAACAAAAAGTCATTTTTTAAACTTAATTCTAGACTAAATTCCTCCCCATATGGGGAGTTTCTTTTCCTTTCTTTTCTATTTCCCAATAAACTTTCTACCTCCTAAAATAAAACGAAACAAAACAAAACTGTGGGTCTTGAGCATGCAAAGTACTAATTTGTCCTACTTCCCAGTTCTACCACTCTTATGTAGTTACAGAAAGAGAAGATGCTAGAGACTGGCTGTACATCTATAGAACGTTTTGTGAAGTCTGTTAAGTCTGGGGATGGGTTCCCAGGCTAAGGAATTTGCCTACCAGTCCCTGACCTTCCTACCACTTGAATGAGATGACAGGATTTAGAGAGCTCGTCGCCAGTGAATGTCAGGCACACATACCCTTTGAAGGGGTGTGCACATCCAACCATACCTGGGGAACCCTGTGGTGCTAGAGATTAGACTCAGGTCTCCTGGATACAGAGCTTTCAAAACTTTGCTTCATCTCCCTGGTCCCCAGAGACCTGAATGCCAACAGCAGAGATTCCTAAAGACAATTTGCCTCTGTCCTCGAGCTACCTGCTAATCTGAGGCAATATTCTCAAACTTTTGGTACCAACATTTGTCTTAAAATTAGGGAAATGAGGCCTATAAATAGTACAGTTGATAGGGTGTTTACCTTATATGTATCCTATTGGGTTCAATCCCTGGCAGCCTGTATGGTCCCCCGAGCCTGTGAGGCAGTGACCTCTAAGTGTAGAGTCAGGAGTAAGTCCTGACCACAGATAGATGTGACCTCTGTTCCCCAAAATTGTATGGATGGTTCAGTGATAGAATTCTCTTTTATCAGAGAGTCCAATTCTAAACACATATAAGACAATTTTATTGTGCCTTCTCAAATCAAGAAATTAAATAGGGACCAGAGAGATAGCACAGCGGTAGGGCATTTGCCTTGCATACCAACTTGGGAGGGACCCGGTTTGATTTCGGGCATCCCATATGGCTCCCCAGACTGCCAGGGGAGATTTCTGAGTACAGAGCCAGGAGTAACCCCTGAGCATCACTGGGTGTGGCCTACAAACCAATCAATCAATAAAGTTATAAAAAGAAATTAAATAAAAGTAGGGAAATTATTGAGCCAGAAAGATTGTACAGGAAGTAAGGCACATGGCTTGCAAGCAGCTGATCCTAATTTGAATCCCTGACACTGCACCTGGTCCCCCAAGAACTGTCACTCCTGAGTATGGATGGAGGAAAGCTCACAGAGCAATGCTGGCTATCTGCCACCCCCACCTTGCCCTGCTCCTTAGGAATATTATAAATATAAAATGTATTTAACATTTTGGTGTTTGGGCCACACATGGCAGTACTCAGGGCTTACTCCTAGCTCTGTGCTTAAGGATCACTCCTGGTGTGCTTGGAGGACCATACGGGGTGCTAAGATTGAAGCTGGGTCTGCTGCATGCAAGGTAAGCGCCCTACCAGCTCTACTCTCCAGCCCTTTTAGCACCTACTTTAGAGCCACTTTACTTTAGAGCAAACACACAGGAAGACTTCAGCACAGGGTGGAGTGGGTAGGAGTCACATGAATTCAAATGACTTTACACTTTAACTTTTGGTCCCTGTTAACACCAGGAGCCTACCATGGCGCTGATCACTGTCCTCAAAAAGCACTAAGATAGAACTCTCCTGCTCACTCCTCTAGATGGGGACATAGAGCTTCAGAGGCACATTTGCCCTAAGTGACAAAGCACTTGAGTCCCGCTCTGGAGGGATCCTTAGCAGAACTATTGGATGTAGTGCAGTCCCTGGACTCTGGTGGGGTGTCAACAACAGCTCTGTGCTGTTTTCAGGCATCTGTCTCCCCTCATGGGAGCTGCCAGCTGAGAAAGCTTCCCTGTGTCATCTTTCCCAGCTGCTGGTTGTCATGACTTGCATTAGCGGGGATATTGAGTTTTACATGCCACTTAGTAAATTTTACTTGTTTAACCAAAAACAACTGCTAATGCTCAGCACAATAGACACCAAAGCGCTTAGAAACTATTAGCAGGTAAGTGCCCTGCTGTTTCTCAGGCAATTTCTGCCTGAGGTTATGTCTCCTGAGGTCATGCTTTACAAGGGCACAGCCACATCTAGGGACTTTAGGTAGGAACCAGGAACCATTCTAAGCACAGCGCACTTGGCCCTCAGAATCCTCACCTCTAGTAGGAGAGGGTGGGCAGTACGGAAAATGTACTGAGCTTCCCGCCACATCACAACCTGTGGTGTATACTTTCTCGCTCTCCCTGCCTCTTTTTGTTTTTGTTGTTGTTGCTTGTTTTTGTTGGTGCTCAGGTCTCACTCCTGGCTCTGTCCTCAGAACTTACTCCTGCACTATTATGCTGAGTGAAATAAGTCAGAGGGAGAGAGATCCAGTCTCACTCATCTATAGGTTTGTTTTTGTTTTGTTTTGGGGTCACACCTGGCAGCACTCAGGGATTACTCCTGGCTCTATGCTCAGAAATCACTCCTGGTTGGTTCATGGGACCATATGGGATGCCAGGATTCGAACCACCATCCTTCTGCATGCAAGGCAAATGCCCTACCTCCATGTTATCTCTCCAGCCCCTCATCTATGGGTTTTAGAAAAAAATAAAAGACATTATTGTGGGGCTGGAGAGATAGCATGGAGGTAAAGCATTTGCCTTTCATGCAGAAGGTCATTGATTCAAATCCCGGCATCCCATATGGTCCCCTGAGCCTGCCAGGAGCTATTTCTGAGCATAGAGCCAGGAGTAACCCCTGAGCGCTGCCAGGTGTGACCCCAAAAACAAAAACAAAAACAAGACATTATTGTAATAATGCCCAAAGACAATAGAGATGAGGGCTTGAAGGAGTGGCTCACCATATGATGAGTGCAGTTAGAGAAATAATAACTACACTAAACTATCCTGACAATGGTATGCGTGAGAGAAGTAGAATGCCTGTCTAGAATATAGGCAGAGGGTTGGGGAGGAGGGAGATAGGGGGGCATTGGTGGTGGGAATGTTGCACTGGTGAAGGGGGGTGTTCTTTTTATGACTGAAACCCAACTACAAACAGGTTTATAATCATGGTGCTTAAATAAAGATATTATTAAAAAAAAAAAAAAAAAAAAAAACTCCTGGTAGGTTTGGAAAACCATATGTGGTGCCAGGGATTGAATCTGGGTCAACTGCATACAAGACAAGCTTCCTAGCCACTGTACAGGGTGGGTATGGCTCCATCTCTGCCTTTCCTTACTTATTTTTCTGGCCAAATTCAGAGATGCTCAGGGGTTACTCCTGGCTCTGCACTCAGGAATCATTCTTGGCAGGTTTGGATGACCATATGGAATGCTGGAGATCAAATCTGGGTTGGCCACATGCAAGGCAAATAACCTACCTGATGTTCTATCTCTCTGGTCCCTCTCCTTACTTTCTTTTTTGGGGGGAGGGTGCCTATACCTGGTGTTCATGGGTTATTATTTATTGTTTTGCTTTTTAGTTTTGGGGCCATACCTGGCAGTGCTTAAGTGTTACTCTTGGCTCTGTTCTCAAAAACTACTCTTGGTAGACTTGGGGGACTATATGGTATAGAACTTGTGTTGATGGGGCTGGAGAGATAGTATAGCAGTACGGCATTTGCCTTGCAAGCAGCCAACTCAGGACCAATGTTAGTTCGAATCCCTGCATTCCATATGTTCCCCATGCCTGCTAGAAGTGATTTCTTTTTTTTTTTTTTTTTTTTTGGTTTTTGGGCCACACCCGGCGGTGCTCAGGGGTTACTCCTGGCTGTCTGCTCAGAAATAGCTCCTGGCAGGCACGGGGGACCATATGGGACACCGGGATTCGAATCAACCACCTTTGGTCCTGGATCGGCTGCTTCCAAGGCAAATGCTGCTGTGCTATCTCTCCGGGCCCTAGTAGTGATTTCTTTTTTTCTTCTTTTTTTTTTTTTTGAATCTCCATTTTTTTATTGCTCTTATGGTAAATAAAAATGTTCCGTATGTCCTATATCTATATCTATATCTATATATCTATATCTATATCTTTCTTTTTTTTTTTAAGTTTGTTTTTGTTTTTTGGGTCACACCCGGCATTGCTCAGGGGTTACTCCTGGCTCTGGGCTCAGAAATTGCCCCTGGCAGGCATGGGGGACCATACGGGATGCCAAGATTCGAACTACCATCCATCTGGATACAAGGCAAATGACCTACCTATTCTATCTCTCTGGCCCCTAGGAGCGATTTCTGAGCACAGAGCCAAGAGTAACCTGAGTGCTGCCAGGTGTGGCCCCAAAACCAAAAAAAAAATAAAATAAAGAACTTGGGTTGGCTCTGGTTGTGCTATTGCGCCAGTCCCTGTTCATGAGTTAATGAGCAAGGCAAGTGTCCTATCCACTATACTATCTATCTGACCCCAATAGATCACTTTTATATGGCCTTTTCATGTTTTGGAAGCCACATATGGCAACTCACATATGGTGCTCATATGGATCTACATGTAGATCTACTCACATATGGATCTACATGTAGGAATCACTCCAAGTGGTGCTTAGGTGATTATATGGGGTGTTGGGAACTGAGCCCTACTCTGCTGTGTGCAAGGCAATTGCCCTACCTGCTGTACTATTTTTGTTCTAGCCCATAAATATTCAATATTTAAAGCAACAGTAACTCCCAATCTTCCTCTCAACTATTTTTTTTTGGGGGGAGGTGGTTTTTGGGCTACACCCAGTGATGCTCTAGGGTTATTCCTGGCTATAAGCTCAGAAATCGCTCTTGGCTTGAGGACCATATGGGATACCAGGGGATCAAACCAAGGTCTGTCCTAGGTTAGCACATGCAAGGCAAACACCCTACTGCTTGTGCCACTGGTCAGGCCCCCTACTTTTTTTTTTTTTTTTTTTTTTTTGGTTCTCAACTTTTGTTTTGCTTTGTTTTGGTCACACTCAGGGTTGCCAGGGCCTATTACCTGCTCTGTGTTCTGAGGTTACTCCCAGTGGTTCTCTGAAGTCCAGGCAGTGCTAGGGTTAAATTCAGGCATCCTGGGGCTAGAGAGATAGCATGGAGGCAAGGTGTTTGCCTTGCATGCAGAAGGCCGGTGGTTCGAATCCCTGCATCCCATATGGTCCCCCGAGCCTGCCAGGAGCAATTTCTGAGCCTGCAGCCAGGAGTAACCCCTGAGCACTGCCGGGTGTGACCCCCCCACCAAAAAAAAAAATTCAGGCATCCAGCATGAAAAGTATGAGCCCTTCAAGCTATTTCTTCAGCCAGAATTTTTCTTTTAAAAAAACAATGTAGGAGCCAGATAGCACAGTGGGTAGGGCATTTGCCTTGCATGAGGCTAACCAGGATTTGACCCCTAGCATCCCACGTGGTCCCCCAAGTCTGCCAGGAGTAATTTCTGAGCATAGAGCTAGGAATAACCTGTGAGTGCCACTGGGTATGGCCCAATGAAACAAAACAAAAAGCAATTAATTGTTCTTGAATTCCCAAGTACACAGGCAGGGCATTTGCATTGCATGCTGCATACCTGTGTTTGATCCTTGACACTTGTTATGGTCCCTGAGCATCATCAGGAGTAATTCCTGAGTGCAGAGTAGGAATGAGCCCTGAACACTGTCTAATGTAGCCCCATTATTGGAAATCACACCAAACCAATATTCTAATAAAAGCCCTGAACACTTTCCTCTAAAATGTACAGGTTTGCCTGGGGGGGGGGGGGGAAGAAAGTCATACCTTAAAATTTAAGGAGCTTCTAGAGCCCCCAGGCCCATCAATTTAACTCAATGATAAGACATTCTTTATTTGGGTTTTATTTTATTTTATTTTGTTTTTGGTTTTTGGGTCATACCCAGCAGCGCTCAGGGGTTATTCCTGGCTCTACGCTCAGAAATCGCTTCTGGCAGGCTCAGGGGACCATATGGGATGCTGGGATTCAACCCACCACCTTTTTGCATGCAAGGCAAACACCTTACTTCCATGCTATCTCTCCGGCCCCAAGACATTGTTTTTATGGATTTACATATAGAGAATCTTTTGTGAAGCAAAGTTTTTTTTCCATTTTCTTTTATTTTATAATTGCTTTATCTCTCCCTCTACATCATATGCATTAGGATCTATGTAAAAGAATAAAAGAAAGAAAATAGAACAGAAGAAAAAAAAAAAGAAAGAAGAAAAATGGAAGGAAAAAATGAAGGATAGGGGCCGGCAAGGTGGTGCTAGAGTTAAGGTGTCTGCCTTGCAAGCGCTAGCCAAGGAAGGACCTCGGTTCGATACCCGGGCTTCCCATATGGTCCCCCCAAGCCAGGGGCAATTTCTGAGCGCTTAGCTAGGAGTAAGCCCTGAGCATCAAACGGGTGTGGCCCGAAAAACCAAAAAAAAAAAAAAAAAAAAAAGAAATGGGAGGGAAAGAGGGAGGGAATGAGGAAGGGAAGCAGAGAGGGAGGGAGGGAGAGTGGGTGAGCTCTGACTAAAGAGAACACAGAAATCAAGGCACTTGTTTTGCAGGCAGCTGACTTGGGGTTCAATTTCTGAGCTTCATATAGTCCTATGAGAGCCCAGCCAGGAGTGATCCCTGAGCTTAGAGTTAGAAGTAAGCCCTCAACACAGCTAGGTTACAGTAAGCCCTGTACACTGCCATATGTAGTCTCCCAAAATTAACAACAACAAAAAAGCCCTCCATCCACCAGATGAGCTGGGTTTGGGGTGGGACAGAACCCTAAAACCTTGCTGGAAGGATGTAAACACTCCCATTGGGGTGTGAAGCTAGAACATTGTGTAATGAAACTATAAATCCTGATTCCTAAACACATATTAGAAAGAAATGAAAAAGATAAAGATAAATGTTCTCATGAACATTTTTCTTTTACTTTTTTTTTTTTTTCGGGCCACACTTGTTTGATGCTTACTCCTGGCTAAGCGCTCAGAAATCGTCCCTGGCTTGGGGGAACCATATGGGATGCTGGGGGATCGAACTTCGGTCCTTCCTTGGCTAGCACTTGCAAGGCAGACACCTTATCTCTAGCGCTACCTCACCAGCCCTATCCATGAACATTTTTCATCATCCATTCCTTTTGACCAGAGTTACTTCAGTTTACAATTTTCTGTGTTCCAGAGGCCAGAGGAATAGCACAGTGGTAGGGTGTTTGCCTTGCATGAAGCCAACCCAGGGGGTGGGCACCCAGTTCAATTCCCAGTATCCTATATGGTCCCCCAGCCTGCTAGGGTAGATTTCTGAGTGCAGAGACAGGAGTAACTCCTGAGTGATGCCAGGTGTGGCCCAAAAACCAATTAATCAATCAATAAATAAAGTTTAAAAATAATATAATATTCTGTGTTCCAGATAATGGTCATACAAATCTTTTTGTCTCAAAAACACAAGTTAAAATGCTATGATCTGACTAAACTGATAGATAAGATAACCTGTGTGTAGGTCAGGAATGTTCAGCCCGATCTTGCCTAAAACCGAATTGTGAGTTTTTTGCAGTCTGGTCAGTATTGCCCAAGTCCTGGAGCTCTCAAATCAGATTCATTTGGGGAGACAGATGGACTAGATTATTCTCTTGCTAAGAAATGAGTATACTTCTGAGGGGCTGGAGTGATAGTATAATAGATAGGGCACTTGCCTTGCA